>NC_132841.1:80186250-80497250 GCF_048164855.1 Canis lupus baileyi | reverse complement strand
TACCATGGACTTTCTTCAGAGAGTTAGAACAAATTATTTTAAGATTTGTGTGGAATCAGAAAAGACCCCGAATAGCCAGGGGAATTGTAAAAAAGAAAACCATATCTGGGGGCATCACAATGCCAGATTTCAGGTTGTACTACAAAGCTGTGGTCATCAAGACAGTGTGGTACTGGCACAAAAACAGACACATAGATCAGTGGAACAGAATAGAGAATCTAGAAGTGGACCCTGAACTTTATGGTCAACTAATATTCGATAAAGGAGGAAAGACTATCCATTGGAAGGAAGACAGTCTCTTCAATAAATGGTGCTGGGAAAATGGACATCCACATGCAGAAGAATGAAGCTAGACCACTCTCTTTCACCATACACAAAGATAAACTCAAAATGGATGAAAGTTCTAAATGTGAGACAAGATTCCATCAAAATCCTAGAGAAGAACACAGGCAACACCCTTTTTGAACTCGGCCATAGTAACTTCTTGCAAGATACATCCACGAAGGCAAAAGAAACAAAAGCAAAAATGAACTATTGGGACTTCATCAAGATAAGAAGCTTTTGCACAGCAAAGGATACAGTCAACAAAACTAAAAGACAACCTACAGAATGGGAGAAGATATTTGCAAATGACATATCAGATAAAGGGCTAGTTTCCAAGATCTATAAAGAACTTATTAAACTCAACAGCAAAGAAACAAACAATCCAATCATGAAATGGGCAAAAGACATGAACAGAAATCTCACAGAGGAAGACATAGACATGGCCAACATGCATATGAGAAAATGCTCTGCATCACTTGCCATCAGGGAAATACAAATCAAAACCACAATGAGATACCACCTCACACCAGTGAGAATGGGGAAAATTAACAAGGCAGGAAACAACAAATGTTGGAGAGGACGCGGAGAAAAGGGAACCCTCTTACACTGTTGGTGGGAATGTGAACTGGTGCAGCCACTCTGGAAAACTGTGTGGAGGTTCCTCAAACAGTTAAAAATAGACCTGCCCTACGACCCAGCAATTGCACTGCTGGGGATTTACCCCAAAGATACAGATGCAATGAAACGCCGGGACACCTGCACCCCGATGTTTATAGTAGCAATGGCCACGATAGCCAAACTGTGGAAGGAGCCTCGGTGTCCAACGAAAGATGAATGGATAAAGAAGATGTGGTTTATGTATACAATGGAAAATTATTCAGCTATTAGAAATGACAAATACCCACCATTTGCTTCAACGTGGATGGAACTGGAGGGTATTATGCTGAGTGAAGTAAGTCAGTCGGAGAAGGACAAACATTATATGTTCTCATTCATTTGGGGAATATAAATAATAGTGAAAAGGAATATAAGGGAAGCGAGAAGAAATGTGTGGGAAATATCAGAAAGGGAGACTGAACGTAAAGACTGCTAACTCTGGGAAACGAACTAGGGGTGGTGGAAGGGGAGAAGGGCGGGGGGTGGGAGTGAATGGGTGACGGGCACTGGGGGTTATTCTGTATGTTAGTAAATTGAACACCAATAAAAAATAAATTAAAAAAAAGTTCCTGTACAGAAAAATAAATAGCAAAGTGAAAAGATATGGGTGAAATGGGTGAAAATATTTGCAAATCCTATGTCTGATAAAGGGTTAATATCCAAAATATGTAAAGAACTTACACAACTCAGTTGTACTAAAATTCCCAAATAATGCAATTTAAAAAATGGCTAAAGGACCTGAAGAGACATTTTTCTGAAGAAGATATTTAAATGGTTAATAAGTACAGGAAAAAGTGCTCAACATCTCTAATTATTAGGAGAATGCAAATAAAAACCACCATGAGATAGCACCTCACGCCTGTTAGAATGGCTACCATTAAAAAGACGAGATAGCACATGATGGTGAGGATGCTTTGTGCACTCTTGGGAGGAATGTAAATAGGTGCAGCCACTATGGAAAACAGTATGGAGATTCCTCGGAAAATTAAAAAAAAGAAATACCATACGATCCAACAATTTTACCTGTTGCTATTCTGCTTATTCACGTAAGTGAAGTAAGACAAATATTGTATGATTTCACTTATATGTGGAATCTAAAATGAAAGCATACTTACGGAAAAAAAAAGGTTTCAGATTTGTTGTTGCCAGAGGTTGGAGATGGAAGAATTAGGTTAAAGTGGTCCAAAAGTGCGAACTTCCAGTTGTATAATACTCAGATATATAATGTACCACATGATGACTGTAGCTAACAGTGCTGCTTTATGGTATATTTGAAAGTGGTAAAAGAGTAGATCCTAAAAGTTCCCATCACAAAGGAAAAAAAAATTCAACTCTATGAGGTGATGGATGTTAACTAAACTTACTGTAATTATTTTGCAGTATATATGCATGTCAAGTCATTATGCTGTACACATTAAACTTATACAGTGTTATATGTCAATTACATCTTAATAAAATGGAATTAAAGAACATTCGAGAAAGGAAGAATTACCTTTCTTTAAAGACAATGTAGGTATTATACCAACTTGGTATAATAAAGGTAAACTTGCTGGTAAATATAGCTTCACTTTTGTATTTATGTATTATATCACTGACTAGTTTTCAAAAGTATCATGGAATGTTGATCAACTAAAATTATTATATTCTTTAATTTTGTCAATCAAAATACTCATCTCCACTGCCACTGCTCTATTTAAAATCAATCAGCAGCTATGAGAACAATCTAAGCTAAGTAATTTGACATAAAACTTTCCACTACTTATTCTGGTATCCTTTTTCAGTTTGATCTCCTACTCCTCCTTATCCACCAATGACTTGAAGAACTAATAATTTTTCATTTTTAAGAATAAGATGGTTCATTACTTCAGTTAGGCAGACTTTTCTAATAATTATTGATATCAGGAGCGGGGAGAGACAGAGAGTGAGAGAGAGAGAGAGAAATACAACTACTATATATTACCATGATATTTCTCAGGCTACACTGCATATCAGTCTTTTCTTTGTGTGTGTATGTGTGTTTGTGTGTTTAAGATTTTTATTTATTAAAAAAAAAAGATTTTTATTTATCCATGAGAGACACACAGAAAGGCTGAGACATTGGTGGAAGGAGAAGCAGGCTCCATGCCGGGAGCCCAATAGGGACTCGATCCAGGGACTCTGGGATCACACCCTGAGCTGAAGGCAGGTGTTTAACTGCTGAGCAACCCAAGCGTCCCTTCTTTGTGTTTAATTTCTATAGTAATATGTTCATTAAATAGGAAGATAATATGATCTTATTTCATTATCATCTTCATTGCTATTATTGTAAAATCATCTGCATCCTCTAGGTCAGTCCCTGAAAAGTAACAAATAAACCATTAAATATTAAGATATGGTCAATGAATTTGTGGAGTTATTTTAAAAACAGCATTAGCACCAGCAAAAACAAAAACATAAGTTGTCAGAATCTAATTGTATTAGTGAACATACACATTTTTGTTCATTCATGTTCTCCTTCCTGTATAAACATATATTCAACAAATGCTTTAAAAATATCAGGAACTATGTTTAACAAAGGAAAAATAATAAGAGATGGTTCTTATTATTAAAGAGGGAGCATATCTAGGCTAGGAGGAGAGACCTCTGTTCTGAGTATATATAATACCACAACTTGTGCTTTCACTGGTTCATATATCATACAACTCTGCCAAGAGCTCATGGGGGGAGGAAAATACATTGTAATAAACTACAAGAGTCAAGTATCTTCCAGAGCTTTGAAAGAGATAATTAAGTAGAAAAATCAACTAAAATTAATTGAGGGATGGGAAAGTGAATGAACACCTGCAACTTCATTTTGATACTCAAACTAATGTCATTCATTATAATTCATTAGCCATAACTGCTTGTGTGTGTATGTTTGTGTGTGTGTATATAATTCCACTTACTGTTTTACTGACCCAAGATATTAAGTCTTTTTTTTTTTTGCCCATTACAAAAATACATTGAGGGATTAATAAAAATGTAACCATGCAGAGACCTTCATAGAGACCTGCTAAAATCCATACTTTCAAATGATGTTTCAAATAATGTCATTAACAAAATTATGTGAAAAAGATCAATTATGAAAGAAATGAGTAAGACACAAAGAGATGGAAAAACATTCCATGTTCATGGATTGGAAGAATGAATATTGTGAAAATGTCTATGCTACCCAGAACCAATTTTCACAAGCAGTGCAGTCCCTATCAAAATAACATGGATGTTCTTCAGAGAGTTGGAACAAATAATTCTAAAATGTGTATGGAACAAGAAAATCCCCGAATAGCCTGAGGAATGTTGAAAACAGAAGCCAAAGCTGGGGCCATCATAATGCCCAACTTCAAGGTGTACACAGTTGTGATCATCAAGACAGTATGTTATTGCCACAGACACAGACCCATAGATCAATGGAACAGAGTAGAGAACCCAGAAATGGACTGTCAACACTATGGTCAACTCATCTCGACAAAGCAGGAAAGAATATCCACTGTAAAAAGGACAGTCTCTTCAATAAGCAGTGTTGGGAAAATTGGACAGCCACGTGCAGAAGGATGAAAGTGGACCATTATTTTACACCGTACACAAAGGTAAACCCAAAATGGTTGAAAAATCTGAATGTGAGAAAAAATCCATCAAAATCCTAGGGGAGAACATAGGCAACAACCTTTTTGAACTCAGCCACAGCAACTTTTGCAAGACACATCTATAAAGGCAAGGGAAACAAAAGCAATAATGAACTATTGGGACTTCATCAAGAACAGCTTCTGTGCAGCCAGGGAAATAGTCAACAAAACTAAAAGGCAACCTGCAGAATAAGAGAAAATATTTGCAAATGACATATTAGATAAAGGGCTAGTATCCAAGATCTATAAAGAACTTATCAAACTCAACAATCCAGTCAAAAAATGGGCAGAAGACATGAACAGACATTTCTCCAAAGAAGACCTACACTTGGCTGACAAGCACATGAAAAAAATGCTCCACATCACTTACCATCAGGGAAATACAGATCAGAACCACAGTGAGATACCACCTCACACCTGGGAGAATGGCTAAAATTAACAAGACAGGAAACAAATGTTGGCAGGGATGTGGAGAAAGAGGAACCCCCTTCCACTGTTGGTGGGAATGCAAACTGGTGGAGCCATTCTGGAAAATAGTGTGGAGGTTCCTCAAGAAGTTAAAAATAGAGCTATCCTATGACCCAGCAATTACACTACTGGGTATTTACCCCAATGATGTAGTGAAACAATGGGACACCTGCATCCCAATGTTCATAGCAACATCCACAGTAGCCAAACTGGAAAGGAGCCATGATGTCCTTTGACAGATGAATGGATAAAGAAGATGTGATCTATCTATCTATCTATCTATCTATCTATCTATCAATCTATCGAGAGTATTACTAAGCCATCAAAAGGGATGAATACCTACCATTTACATCAATGTGGATGGAACTGGAGGGTATTATGCTGAGTGAAATAAGTCAGTCAGAGAAAGATAATTATTCTATGATTTCATGCATATGTGGAATTTAAGAAATAGTGAAAGGGGACCATAAGGGAAGGGAGGAAATTGGTGAAAAATTAGAGAGGAAGACAAACCATGAGAGACTCCTAACTCAGGGGAACAGAGTTGCAGAACAGGAGGTGGGTAGGGAGATAGGGTAACTGGGTGACAGGTATTAAGGAGGGCACCCGATGAGATGAGCACTGGGAGTTATAACAAGTGTTGGCAAATTGATTTTAAATTAAAAAAAATCAAATAGTTGTATTTATAGTTACCTCTTGGGGTATTAAAATAGTGTATGAACATAGTTAATCATTGCTTGCTGCATTTCTACTTCATATTAATGTTTCGGAGACATCAAATTACTTCTGTAGTTTGTTAGAGTTTTTCTATTTTAGCAGTGTTTGATAAATAATCCGAACATGTATATTATGATATAACTATCTCTAATATATTAATATAAAGTTAAAACATATTTTATCATTATACAGAAATAGATTGCATATTTGTTGTTGAATTATTTTGAAAAACATAAATTTTGTCTCAACTATATTCTTTTTCTATTTTGAAGTTGATCTTTAGAATTAAAAACTTTTATAAAATTTTATTTTTTCTACACTTTCAGGTGCAAAATACATATCATATAATGATAAGGTACATTTCAAGTATCTCCTACATGGTATTAATTATACATCTTATGAATTTCTTTGGTCAAGATAGTGTCAACTTTTCTATGAGTACTAAAAAAAAATCCTGTATTTAATTACTTCAAAATGAATAGAGCCACAATTAATTTGAATGATAATTATTGGACGTAGTTACCTCTGTGTGGCTGGATTCAAAGTTTTGAAGTAATATATTAATATTTGGAAAAAATTGTGATCAAGATATTATTTAATTTTATTCCCTTTTGTATCTTAACTGGTGAAAAGAGTGTCCTTTTTAGCACAGAGACAAATCTGTGTTTCTTAAAATTGGTGTCATTTAAGTCATAGTAATCATCTTGACTGTTACTTTGGGGATTAATTTTCCTTGGAAAACACAAAATACAGTTTAATATAGGAAAATATATTTCAGAAGATAGCACTTTCCCTGTATAACAATAAAAATAGTAATTAGAAGCTGAGAACTTGTAGATGTTCATAAAGATGTATTAAAATGAGTGTGTATTGCTTAAAAAACTTGCATTTCTTAAAATGGAAACTGAAGTTGTACTAAGCCATGAGAGAGGACAGTTTTTTTCCCCTTCCAGAAAACACTATCACATCCTTAAAACCTCTTTCACTTCCATTTTAAAAGATATTTCACTCATCATTTCAACCAGATTGAGAAAACCAATTCATAAAACTTCTTGTAGAAAAAGTTTATTTATTGTTTTGCTCATTTTTTAGAAGATATGTTTGTTGCTATTTTTCTTCCACATAAATGTATATTTAAAGTTCAGCACTCTTCCACTTAGATTTCAATAGCTTTAATGGTTTCTATAATTTTATATTTAAAAATAATTTTATATAATATTATAATTTTATTAAAAATAATTTTCCATTTACTAAGAATTGCTTGCTTTATTGACTAAATTTTTTAAGTAGTCTCATTAAATGTATGAAGAAGTTCCCTTTTTCATTGCTCATATTGGTACTTTGTGTTTTTTAAATTTTCTTCATAATTTTTATGGAAGAATTATCAAAATTAATATTTTCAAATAACTATAATCTTCATTTCAGTTTTACTATATTATGCAGTTTATTTGTCCTTTTAAGTTATGTGCTTTTTTTATTTCCTCCATTTTGAATTTTTAAGGTTTTTTTTTTCATCTTGAGATGGTATTTAGTCCATGAATTTCTTCAGCATTTTGATATAAATACATGCACGAATGGCTATGAAGTATCCTCTGAGCAAAGTGTAACTACACCTGATAAATGTCTATATGGTGTTTATTCATTGTCCGTTTAATTTTGTTTTAATATTTCTTATAACTCACAATTACGTAGAAGCGTTTGTTCCATGTACACGTATGAGTAGAATGATCAATCGTGCATGCATGTATTAATAAATTTACTAGGCAATGCCAAATGATTTTTCACAGTTCTACTGAAACAATGTATGAGAGTTTAAGTTGCCTCATACCCAACATCTGTTGTTTTGGGGCCTTTATATTTTGTTAACTGTGGGGTATGTAATGATATCTCATATTTTTCATAATTTTCATTAATGAATCATGAATTTTTATTATTTTTTTGAAATTTTTGTCAGTGCAATTGATAATAAAATGAGGCATCTTTTCAAACGTTTGTCATTTGTATAGAGTGTTTAATGAAATGTCTAAAAATCTCTTGCATGTTTTTCAATTTTAACGTCTTTTTTTCTGTTGATTTGTAAAAGTACTTTTATGTTTTCTGGAAAAAAAGTTCCCCTTTAAATTTCACTCTTATAATGATGGTTTTTGATAACAAAAGTTGTTAATTTTAATGTAACTCAATTATTAATATTTTTTATGTTGAGTGTTGATTTGTGTTTAAAAAGAGTTTTTCTTCCCCAGATTAGTTAGGTATTCTGAAAGTAGTGCTCTAATATCACAGCATCCCAGTGTTCAGTGGCTTCAAACAACAATATTTAATTTATCCTAACAAGTTTACAGGGGAATTAGTGTTGATAGGGTGGCTTTGTTTCTCATCAAACATATGTGGTACAGTTGTGTCTGCTTTAGGCTTCAGCTCAAATGGAATGGCTCTCCATGTGCCTCTCATCTTTGTCCCAGGACCAGAGGGCTTGCTGGCCCATGTTCTCTAGGCAAGAGCAAAGTGAAGAGGAAACACTCAAAGCCCTCTAAGTCCTGAGCTTGCAAATGGCACCCTGTCATTTCTGGCTTATCTTAATAAACAAAATAAGCCAAATTGTCACACTAAAAGTTAAAAGGGGACAGTAGGTCAATATACTTCACATCTTTGGGGAAGAAATGCAAAATCATACGCCAAAAGGTTGGGTTAAAAATATGTATTTCTCAAATTAGTGAAAATATTCTTATATATCATCTAATGTAATCTTTACTTTTTAAAATTCTCTATTTTTTTTCAGTCAACACAGTAACTCTTTGATTAACTCTGATTTCTCTGTATTTGATTAACCAGCCTCCTCATTCCCCAATGATAAGAGAGTTTACTGTTACTTATGGAAATTCAAATGTCGTTTTCTATTTAGCTTAGAAAGATCCACAGGGAGACAGTTTTACATAATGTTGTCACTAAACTGCTTGGTTATCTTAATTTTCTCACTCCCTCAACTGGATTCAAGAACCCGATTAGTGTCCGGGAGTAAAAGGGCTATTAACCAAGATTACAAAGAGAACGTCCATGTTATGAGTGCTAAGTACCCAGGGGGCTAAGTGCTTTGCTTACATTGCTCCCTGAGCCCTAGTAGTGGCCCTGGGTGGCGGGAGGTGTTATTTCCCTTTTACAGATGAAGCAACTGCATGGAGATGAAATGCATAGAGATGCAGCAATCCACCAAAGGACATAGGGTTAGGTTAGGAAGTGGTGAAGATGGGATATAGACACAGAGTAGTTCCCGAGCTCTTCATGCTAGGAGGACACGCTCCCAGCTGGCACCCAGGACACCCCAGGTCAGACTCCAGCTCTGCAACTCCGGACACGTTGCTTCTCTTTATTTCCAATGTGGAGACAGGAGAGAGAGGGATCAGCTTCATCTTCCCTTCCCCTCTCTCCCTCTCACCATTGCTATTCAACACAGTATTGGAAGTCCTAGCCTCAGCAATCAGACAACAAAAAGACATTAAAGGCATTCAAATTGGCAAAGAAGAAGTCAAACTCTCCCTCTTCGCTGATGACATGATACTCTATATAGAAAACCCAAAAGACTCCACCCCAAGATTGCTAGAACTCATACAACAATTTGGTAGCGTGGCAGGATACAAAATCAATGCCCAGAAATCAATGGCATTTCTATACACTAACAATGAGACTGAAGAAAGAGAAATTAAGGAGTCAATCCCATTTACAATTGCACCCAAAAGCATGAGATACCTAGGAATAAACCTCACCAAAGATGTAAAGGATCTATACCCTCAAAACTATAGAACACTTCTGAAAGAAATTGAGGAAGACACAAAGAGATGGAAAAATATTCCATGCTCATGGATTGGCAGAATTAATATTGTGGAAATGTCAATGTTACCCAGGGCAATTTACACATTTAATGCAACCCCTATAAAATACCATGGACTTTCTTCAGAGAGTTAGAACAAATTATTTTAAGATTTGTGTGGAATCAGAAAAGACCCCGAATAGCCAGGGGAATTGTAAAAAAGAAAACCATAGCTGGGGGCATCACAATGCCAGATTTCAGGTTGTACTACAAAGCTGTGGTCATCAAGACAGTGTGGTACTGGCACAAAAACAGACACATAGATCAATGGAACAGAATAGAGAACCCAGAAGTGGACCCTGAACTTTATGGTCAACTAATATTCGATAAAGGAAGAAAGACTATCCATTGGAAGAAAGACAGTATCTTCAATAAATGGTGCTGGGAAAATTAAAATTCTCTTTTAGATATAAATTCTGCCTGTATCTGATTACTTACTGTGAATAGTTAAGGTATGTGTCATTACATTTTTATATGGATGTTTCATTTAATAATTACCCTTTATTGAAAAGACTGGCTCTTTCTTATGCTGCTCTGAAATGACATTTTTATAATATCAAAATATTCATACTTGCTATTTTACTAATCGTGTGAGCTTGCCTATGAAAGAGACTAATGTATTCAGAGCTGAAGTTATTTGAGAGTTTAGTTTTTATCTTATTATTTGTAGGTAATTATAAAAACTCCCTATAGAATTATTTACAAAAAGCAACCCGAAAACATCTGAAGACACACAGACATATTCTGTGTATACACACACACACACACACACACACACGCACACGCACACGCACACAATGATGGACCTAAAAATAATAGACCAACTCATAAATATTTTTCTCTTATTCTCAGGGATGAGCTACTAATAATGGGACTAAATGTCAACAGCTGGGGCATCTGGGTGGGGCTCATAGGCTGAATGTCTTTGGCTCAGGGCGTGATTCCAGGGTCCTGAGAATCAAGTCCCTGCACTGGGCTCCCTGCAGGGAGTCTGCTTCTTCCTCTGCCTATGTTTTGGCCTCTCTCTCTCTCTCTAATGAATAAATAAAATCTTTAAAAAAATGTTAACAGCTACATCTACTATCCTAGATTTAAATCTTACCTCAACTGAGTATCTTTAAACCTGTTACTTAAGGCTATTCACATTTACTTCTATACTTTGTCTACAATGATACACTGGTTGTAGATATAAAAATTCTTAATCATATAAATAATTTTTATATAATTCTTATATAAAAAGCACATATTTTGTATGATACTTGAGTCCATTTCTTTTTTTTCCATTTCTTAACCTTGAAATCCATATGCTGATTTATCTTCATTATATCATTTTTATAAATATTGGTGTCCTTTTGGTCTCTTTATGTGTTGGGCTATATAAGTGTATCCTTGTGACAAACCCACATTATTTCATTATTATAACTTTAATAAAATTTTGTAGAGTAAATCCTCTATTTTTTTCAAGAATATTTTGGCTCTTTTTAGAGGAATATAGTCCATATAAATTTTAGATTCAAAATCTATCAAATTATTTTGATGGGGTTATGGTTGGGATTCAGTTGAATCAATAGATAAATTTTTTTTTAAAGAAACACATATTTATAGTGATAAGACTTAAAATACTTTTAGAACCATCCAACGGAGGTGAATAGCTAAATATCAAATCATAGAAGTAAAAGAAGGATATAACTCTTAAAAATTGATTTTTGTCTTATATTACTTAATGGAACTTAATCTTTATTTGATTATACTATTTCAATACCTGTTCTCAATGATAAAGCTCTTTAGCTCTCCTTCAACCTAAATGTACTTTACTACTTTAGTTGACAAATTTTCTAGGAGTCTAACATGTCAAGTACTGTGAAAACTACTATAGATAAAAAAGATAGTTCATTTTGTGAGGAGATCCAAGAGCTAGGGGGAAACATACATGTAAACTGCTAAGCGCAATAAAATTTGTTAAATTGCAGAGGTTACAAAATGTGCAATGGGAACAGAGAGAACTGAACAATTATATACCTAGGAAACTGAGGAACACTTTATTGAGCAGGTAATATGTAGATGTTCCCTGAGGAATCAGCACAGAATCTTCTCAGCTGTAAAGAACGAGGAAGATAGATTTCAAGGCAGAAAGAGCATGGAACATGAACTGGACAAGGAGCAGCAAGGACCGTTTTATCTTCTAATATGCAATTTTAAATTTCTCAGCATGCCACATAATGAACTATAACATGGTAAAATACCGTTCATATGCTCAGAGAGCCCATATATCTGTGTTTCTATCCTCTTTTTGTGGGTATCTTCCCTTAGGTATCAATATTATCATTAGGGCATTCTTCTGAGCATATCTTACTTAAATGTTATAACTGGTTTAATAAAGAGACTATAAAGTCTCCATGTATCATTCTCATGAGTTTTACTGGTTAAGATAAATGAATAAATTGAGCCCAAACAGTATAATGCCATTAATTTAATTATATTCCTTTTTTTTTTAGTTACTCCTTAAATACTTTGTGTATGTTTAATTTTAATTCCAGTATAGTTAAAACACAGTGTTATATTAGTTTCAAATGTACAATATAGTGATCCAATAATTCTGTACATTGCTCAGTGCTCATCAATACATAATTTTTTAACATATACTGTCTCCCGGTGCATTATGCTGAGTCTGTGGATGAAGAAATTTAAAAAAACTAAGTCCCTATCTTAGAAGATTTGTATTTGGGAGCTGGTGGGGAGGTGTGCGTTAAATTAACCTTGAGAAATTATTCAGTCAGAACTGTGTTGAGTACTACAGAGGCGATGCACATGTTGTTTTAGGAAAACATAAGTGAAGCTAAACTTTCTAAATAGGGAATATTTCCCAG
Organism: Canis lupus baileyi; assembly: GCF_048164855.1. NCBI lineage: Eukaryota > Metazoa > Chordata > Mammalia > Carnivora > Canidae > Canis > Canis lupus. The sequence continues at coordinate 80,484,714 of NC_132841.1, read as the reverse complement.
AGAAAGATAAAATAAAGACTGATGGAACCTTAAGAGAATATAGTCTCTCCTGCAGCTGCTGTTATTAATATTTAGTTCAAACTAATTATCAGAGTTTTTTATCTTCCTTACGCTGATCACTATTCAGTTTGGCTGCATTTAGTCATCAATTTTAATGCTTTAGAAAGTAATTGTGGTCTTGGTTTTAGATTCATTACCACTCCCTCCTCTTGCCTGACATCTAGTGGAAGAGATACTCAGTGGGCGAATCATCACTGTACTTTATAGAATGAGTAAGACTGTACACATTCCATTATTATAATATGCTTATCTATGCTTCCACTGTATATTCTACTGTGATTTTAATGTGTTTCCCTACAAATTGCCCTAGTAATTAGCTGACAGTATTCTTCACTGATGTTGCTCCATTGGCTGAAAAGTAGCTTTCTCCTCATTTTGGCTTTCTTCTCTTGCTAATCCTGAAATACAACATGCATTTATAATTTAACATGACCTCAAATTAGTTTATTCAGGCTTTTCCTAGACTATGAGGGTACTATTTAATGGTGTTTAATTTTTTTGTTAAATATAATTATCAGACTCCTATAAATGAAGATAAATCAGCATATGGATTTCAAGGTTAAGAAATGGAAAAAAAAAGAAATGGACTCAAATATCATACAAAATATGTGCTTTTTATATAAGAATTATATAAAAATTATTTATATGATTAAGAATTTTTATATCTACAACCAGTGTATCGTTGTAGATAAAGTATAGAAGTAAATGTGAATAGCCTTAAGTAACAGGTTTAAAGATACTCAATTGAGGTAAGATTTAAATCTAGGATAGTAGATGTAGCTGTTAACATTTTTTTAAAGATTTTATTTATTCATTAGAGAGAGAGAGAGAGGCCAAAACATAGGCAGAGGAAGAAGCAGACTCCCTGCAGGGAGCCCAGTGCAGGGACTTGATTCTCAGGACCCTGGAATCACGCCCTGAGCCAAAGACATTCAGCCTATGAGCCCCACCCAGATGCCCCAGCTGTTGACATTTAGTCCCATTATTAGTAGCTCATCCCTGAGAATAAGAGAAAAATATTTATGAGTTGGTCTATTATTTTTAGGTCCATCATTGTGTGCGTGTGCGTGTGCGTGTGTGTGTGTGTGTGTGTGTGTATACACAGAATATGTCTGTGTGTCTTCAGATGTTTTCGGGTTGCTTTTTGTAAATAATTCTATAGGGAGTTTTTATAATTGCCTACAAATAATAAGATAAAAACTAAACTCTCAAATAACTTCAGCTCTGAATACATTAGTCTCTTTCATAGGCAAGCTCACACAATTAGTAAAATAGCAAGTATGAATATTTTGATATTTCCCTTTGGGGAGTTTAAAAGTATCTTTTAATCATCTTTAATCTCCACATATTCGCTTTTTATATTGTATTTTCTCTGACTTTGCTTTTAAACTCCAATGTCTTTAGAAAATTTCGTTATTTCACTTTGCTTTATGTTTGAAGTTATTGCCTTATGTTTGTCACTGCTCTTTTGTTGTTTTTTGAAGAAGGAACTCAGAAAATGTTCTCAGTGGCAGTGTGTAATGATCACAAGAAAACTATAATCAAAACATAAAAGGGTTATCGGTCAAGTAGGTTATACTGGGTTAAGAGATTTTCTAAAATTGGCAATTTTCTTTAACTTATAAAGAAAGTGTTTTCAAAAACTGATGAGGCATTTGCAAGGAAAAACATACAGCTAATAAAAAAGGTACAGTGAAAAAAGAAATGAAAAAAGCTTTAGACAGGCAAAGGTTACCAGAAACAAATTTAACTGAATACCAATTACAACAGTAGATTATATCATTATGCTAAATAAGCAAATCTATATGAAACTAGTATAAAAACCCACATAATTTCAACATTTTAGATAGCTAACATACTCACCAAAATTTGATTACCCCAATAGGGAATAATAAGGACTAATTGTCATCAATACAGAAGAAGCTAGCAAATTATGTAAAAATGCCTGTGAATTGTATAGTATTTGGGGGATAAAGAAAATGGCTGAGCCTCCAGAAAATAAATATACTTTAAAAAATACCCTCTAACTTGAAAAACTTTGATGTTGAAAAAAATGAACTGAAAGCAGAAATACAGGAGTCCTTTTGAAACCTAGAGGCATATGGTAATTTTCTAAAAATAATTTTAGTCATATGATACTTAAAAATAATCCTGCAATTGAATACAAAAACTACTTTGAGGACCTTGATCTTTTCTATTTGGCCTGAGAGCATAGAACTATAGCATATTAGAAGTTGCAAAGCTTTTGAACATATAATGTAACTTTTATAGCATGTACTAAATTGATACAAATTCCATGAAAAGATAATATATTAATTCAACATATTGTATACTTGTCATGGAAAGCCATGCCTACATATGTGCAACATGATCCAGACCCCATGTGAAGCCATGCAAAAGTCTTTTGGAATGTTGTGTCATTGTAAAAAGGACCAAGTTCTCCCATGAAATGAGAAAACATGTGACCTGACTTCAACTGGTCTGACATTTATCAAGGAAACCACAAAGCATATCCACCATACTTGAGTGGACTTGAGCTTTTAAGGCATTATTATTAGTGGAGTCTAAGCAGGAACACTCTCAACTGAAGCTGAAGAGGAATGCTGTAAAATTCTTGAAGATGTAGATTGGTATAGATTTGTTGCTATACTGATCTCCAGGCTGTTTTCTCAGACATCTTTGCAAAGGAGTGTCTAGATCGGGCTTGATACATGTGAAGTGACAGGGTGTGGAGTTTTACAAGAATTACTCTGGTCAATACATTTCATGCCCTTATCTAAGCTGCTTAAATAGGATTACATACTCCTATTATTTATAATAACTCTGAGATCTATCGAGACATGGAAAATCTCTAAAGATCTTCAGCTTGTAAATGCAGCATGTCCGTTACTTTTGCAATTGGTTGGTTTTTTCATTCTTCATTCACTGCCAAATCTCTACCATACTCTGAGAATATTTTTCTTTATCATTTATACTGTGAAAACAAACAACCAACACTTTGTCTTACATATTGTGATCTGTAAGTGTTTTTTACTTGTTTGACAGAATATTTGATTTCTAGAACATGTTAATTACAGTTGGAACTGCATGGACGATAATATCATCATTGACCATCCCATTTTACATTAACATCCACTCTTTAAGAAATGGAACCTTTAGAAACTAGCACTATGCTAATTCAAATATTTAAAATATAGCACTAGAAGAATTTTTCTAGAAAATAGAACTCATGAACATATATTTGATCTTCAACTCAATATGAGCTAAATAATATTTTCAAAAGAATACTAATAAAGGTGAAAAGTGTTTCAGAATGATTTTACAGATCAACTTAATTACTCTTTTTCAGGAGAAATTAACAGAATATAATGGAACCCATTACTTACATAAATAAAAAATAATCTTTGTTATTAGGAGAGTTCTACCCTCTTACAGTACCAAATGTTTCTTGAACCACCTGTGGTTTTGCATGAGTTTTAGCATTATTTTATTTAAAATGGTAAAGACTTTACCACCAGAAGCCAAGAGTTGCTAAAGCATAAGACTTTTATGTATTAAAAAACAGATACTTCCATAATTTATATGAAACTAACCTCTCTTGCCCATTTTAAGCCTTAGGTGTTAACAAGGGGTATAAGAATGGATCAAGGAATCGATGTTGTGTTCATTTTCTGTCATATAACCCCATCACATGATACCATCTCAGCGTATCCTAACTCAACCAGTGCTGGATTCAGCCTTTAGTATGAAAATATTGTGGGTTACTTAACATTTACACACATGTATGAGAATGAGAGGGAACGTGGGTGCACAAAGGCTGAAGCAAGTTAAGTTTCTGAGAAGCAATAGTAAAAAAATGTTGGAGATAGGTTAGTTATGGTGTGTGCGTGTATTTGTGAAGCTCTGTGTGTGGGGAGGAGCAAGTTGTACATCTTTCCCAGCCTAACAATCTGTACAAGAGAAGAGAGTAAATATCAGACAATGTGAAATTACTATGGTAAAGATAAAAGATTATTCAATAGTTTCTTGAGGGACACTTCCCTAGTTTATTTCACTTCTGTAAAAATGTAACAACTGTTTATGATTGACTGATTCAAACTTAGGTTTCCTAATAATGGATCAGATAATGCATGTGATCTTAGTATAATTAAGCCTTGCAGTCAAGGTGCTTATCTTTCATCCTTCCATTGGCACCACTAGGCTGATATTTACAGTTACATTACACTATTCACTTTGGCTCTCATGCCAGGATTCTTTCCATTTTTCTTCAGTGGTCCACAAAATACGATTGGTCTTCCTTCATATATAGTGTTTATAGGTAAACTTTTCTTGTCTACACTCTTTTCTTGGGTTCCTCATGCGGTCAATTCTGAATGTGTTCTGTCTTTCTGTATGTCAATGGAAGAAACGTTGTTTATCTTCCTGAGTACTTTTAGGTTATCTGAGGATTTTCCTTTAGCACTTCTCTCTCCACTGCAAAATACCTATATTTTTGCCTATCTTAAGTCCCTCTTATTTGACTCACATTTGTTTCTAGCCTTCATAAATATCTTGTTTGACCAATTAGTCACTTAATACCTTGTTCTTGACCCATCACATTTTAATCTGCAGTGAATCAAACTCCTCCTCCATCAAATGTATTTAACAGGCTTGTATCTATGATTATACTGTTAATTAACATTCCTCCTTCTTGCTAATGAACTGTAGTTATGAAACAAATAGTATTGATCCAAGTTAACCACTTACACAAACTATTCAGAATGTGTATTATTGCCTATCACTATATTAAAGTTGTTGTTCTAGATGTTACATTTATGTAGAAGCCACCAAAATGGCACCATCACTCATTCATGCATTCAATAAACAGCTTAGAAAACTTACATTCAAATGAGGTGGGTAGAACTTGAGCAAATAGAAATTATCTTTCAGCTGATAATAAGCACTATAGATAAACAAAACCTGGCCAAAAAGTAGAAGAATGGATGGTTCTCTTGTAAATAGACCAGAAGGCCCCTCTCTTGTGGCAATTTTTCAGCCAAAATCTGTGGGAAAGAATGTTCTCCTAAGGGAAGGTAGAGACGATGTGTCTAAGGCACAAGCAAGCTTGGTCTGTTCAGGGAACTTTCAGAGAATCCAAGTGTTGAGAGAATGTTGGGGATGAGGCCAAGTTACTTGAGCTCAGAGAAAGAAGAGAACAAAGGAAGAATTTTGGATTCTATTTTGAGTGAAATAAGTCATTTATAGGTTAAGCACAATAGACCTCAATCTGACATAAATTATGAAAGATGCCCTCTGGATGTTGTGTGGAAAATAAGTAAGTGAGGACAAGAGGTAGAACTTACTGTTGTATGAAAAGTCTTAAGCTAGGTGGCCTTGGAAAATTTGCCATGGCTCCCAGAGTGCTGTAATGTACTGGTTCTTCTTTGCATTCCTGTGTCATTACTTACTTGATTATTCTCCTTTCTGTTCTCTAAGTATGAATACCAGAGTTTTTCTTCATTGGCTAATCACAACATTTTCCTGTTTTCTTTTTTTTTTTTTTTTTTCATTTTCCTGTTTTCTGATACTGTTTCCCTGAAGATACTTCAAACTTTTGTGGTGTTTACCTCATTTACATTCAAGGACGCCTTTCTTGTGAAATGCATAGTGATTTTAAGTGAAAGATAACCAGTGGTATTTTTATTGGTTGACAGGTAGGGAGTTTCTCTCTCTCATGCTCATGCACATACAGGCACATACACACATGGGTATAATTGCATTTATATGTACACACATATTTATTTGGTTGGATGGTGTGTTGGTTGGAGAAATGAATGGACACCTCCCTTGCAAAGATTCAGTAAGAAAAACCTACTCTCACTGAACTCTGTAGTGTTACTTCAAAGTATAAAAGTAAGTGCAAGGGTTTGAAAGGAATATTGGAAAAGGGAATATTTAAGAACTAGAGGCTTTAGTAGATCAGAGTTGAACCCTGTCCAGGACAAGAGGAAAAGTTGTCAAGTGTAATAAGATGACAGGAAATATTTCTACCAGTGCCTTATTCAATGTAATTACAAATAAAAGATTATATACAATAGGTGTCTGACAAAGTAGACCCTGTACAACTTAAAATTTGTGTGAGGAGGGCAGCCCCGGTGGCTTAGCTGTTTAGCGCCACCTTCTGCCCAGGATGTGTTCCTGGAGACCTGGGATCAAGTCCCACATCAGGCTCCTTGCATGGAGCCTGTTTCTCCCTCTGTGCCTCTGCGTCTCTCTCTCTCTCTCTGTGTCTCTCATGAATAAATAAATATATAAACCGTCTCCAAAAACAAAAACATGCTTTAAAAAAAGACAGCACCAGGGTGGGGTGTCTGGTGCAGTTGGTTAAAGGTATGACTCTTGGTTTTGCCTCAGGCTGTGATTTCAGAGTTATGAGATGGTTATGAGATCGAGTCATGCATCAGATGCTGTGCTCAATGTGGAGTCTGCTTGAGATTATCTGTCTCCCTTTGCCCCCCCCACTCATACTCATTTTCTCTCTCTCTCTCTCTCTAAAATAAATAAATCTTAATTTTTTTTCTAAAAAGACAGCACATATAAGAATGTAGTACTTATTGATAAAAAATTCAGATTGTTAAAGATGTCTAAGATGTCTCTGTACAGAAACAACACATATAGGGATATTTAAAAGGTGAAAACTAAGTAACATTCAAATATATAGCAGAAAAATACAAAAATAGGGATCATACTCTTCATATTTGACAAAATAGAGTTAAGTATAGTATCAGTAAAGGAGACAAAAGTGGATTTTTTATAGTATAGGATATACACAGTGAAGTTCATAGAGAGAATATGAATAATTACTTATCTATTAAACCAGCTCCCCAATTTTCATAAATCTGAAACGATAGGAGATGCAAAGGAAAAAAAAAGTAACATAGTAGCAATATACATCTTCATTACACTTCTCCCAATCTGAATATGAAAAGTATGGGAACAAATATATGGGTCAAGTGGACCTACACCACATAATCATAATTGTTAAAGGAGTCTTACGTATAACTATGGCACTTGGACTCTGGGAAGGTTAATTTTACACTTCAACCTGGCTGGGCCATGGTACGGCCAAACATTATTTTAGGTGTTTCTGTGAGAGTGTTTCTGAATGAAATTAACATTTATATTGATGGATTTTGAGTAAAACAGATTGTTCTCTAATGTCAGTGGGCTTCATCCAATCACTTGAAGGCATTATAAATAAAATGACTAACCCTCCCCTGAGGAAGAGAAGGTTCTTTAGCAGACAACCTTTGGATTGGAACATCAGCCTTTCTGGGTTTCCAGTTTGCTGGACCACACAACACATTTTGTATGTGCCAGCTTCTGTAACTGTTAGCCAGTTCCTTATAATAAGTCGGCTTCTGTATTTATACACCTCCTGTTTGTTTTGTTTCTCTGAAGAACTCTAATGCTCACCTCCAGTAAAAGAGAATACTCCTTCTTTTTAAGGATCTGCAGAATACTCACAAACAGCAAAGGAAACCTGGTATCCTTTAGTCCGCAAATTTAATAGTATTGAGAAAAATGGCAGAATTCAAAGATTTCTCTCATCATAACATTTACATGAAGGATAGGATAGGAAGGCGCCATCTTTGCAAAAGTTGTTGGAAACACACTCTAGAGAAGTAGTAGTTTCCCTTGAATTGATAAAGAAAATCTTAACACTTTACAGTAACAAAGAAAGTTGGGCTTGAACAGTATGTGGAAAGTAGACAATGACCTAGAATGATAATGTAAGGGGATTTAGCAAGGGCCAGGCCACAAAGATCATACTGGAAAAAAATAAATTACTCCAAGATGAATCATTATCATGGGGATTTTTTAATTATTTGATAGGAAGATTCCCTTGATTTTTTTTTAATTGTAGATAGTATTTGTAGAGTTAAAGTAAGAAATGGAGCAGAGAGACCAGTAATTCAGTCATAACATTTGGTGACTTGGTTCAGTTAGAAACAGTGGATAAGCAGAGAAGTGAAAACATTGAACTTGTTTTACAGGTAAGATCAAGCAAGTTTACTAACTGAACAGCTGTAGAGTTAAAAGATAAATCAAGAATGATAGAGACAAGTGCTTAGGACCTTGCTTTGCAGTATAAGTGATGAGGTAATTATAATGTGCTATGTGAGCATTTGGAAAGGACAGATAACCAGGACTTGGAAGGCCAGTTAATACGTCCTGCAGAAAGGGGCATCTGAGCTAAACCTAAAAGGCTCATGACTGGGCATCAGTTATTCCAGCCAACAAATAGGATATGTAAACATCCAGTGACTAACAGAGAGAAAATATTGACTACACTGCATTAAATTGAATCAGTTGAAAGGCTGATGAAGTTATCAGTTGCCAAGTTACAAAGAACCATATGACACATATTAAGGAGTCTAGACATTATTTAGAAGGTAATAACTCTTAAAAGTTATTAAACTTAGGAGTGACATGATCAGATCTGCTTTTCAAAAGACCACAGCAGGTGCTCTTTAAGTAGAAGATTACAGAAAAACATTACCAGAGAAGAAAAAAAAAAAATAGCTAGCCATCTGTTTCAGGAAACTAAGTATAATAATGGTGGTCCAAACTTGGGTGAAAAATAGAAGTCAGAGAGAACACTGTGGGAGAAATTACATGATTTAGCTGTTAGCACATAGTAAATTCCTTATCAGGTAGATAATTCATTTGAGGCATTTATTTGAATAACAAAAAAAGTCACGGGCTTGCTTTAAAAAATGCCAGCACAACTGCAAACCACAGAAAGTAGAACAAATAAGATGATTATACTGTTGGTAAATCTTGGATTAAATGGCAAGCATATAGATGCTTGGTATACTATCTTTCCATTTTTGTCTGTGCTTTTAAATTTCTATTTAATTAATAGAAATACGGAAAACACTCCCAAAACTATAAATGTATAGGAAAAAAAAAAGCTGAGGGTATTCATGTCATGTATTGGTAGTAATAGGAGCAGTATGTAGAGGGAATGATTTTTTCTGCCATGTAATGACAGCACAGTTATGGGGGTTTCTCTGCACACCCCATAATAGAATGTGCTAGCTTTCAAAGGGAGCACGGCCTGAAGTCGGCCTGAAGTCAGCCTGGAGGCAGGAAGGAAAGTTGCTTGTCCATACAGCTGCCATGACTCTGTTGCCTGTAGTGTGGGGGGGGGCTCCTCAGAGGAAGAAATCTAGGAGGAATTGAGAGTGAGCAAATTTTCCAACCACAATTACAACAACTTTCAGTTTGTTAGGTTCAGACTTAATAAAACTTCCTGATAATTGTCTATTCTTGAAGAAATCAAGGACTAGGGAAAATGTGTGCTTATTAATCAGACGGTTGCTATATATCTCAGTAACATCCTACAATTAAGTAAATAGGGACATCCTATATAAACTAAGTTATCGGTTTCTGACACTGTTTAAAGTGATTATACTTTAGAGCTTGCTTACTTATATTATTGGATATAATAAAGAAAAGCATTTCTATGCAGTCTTAATTTCTAAAGAGTTAACATAGTTTCTTTTCACTGTAACCAAGCACAGGAGGGAAGATTGGTGGAATATAGCTGGTCAAAAATACAGTGCTTTGGAAATGTTTCTTAAAAAAAAATATGTACACAACTCTATTGTATTTTAAAGAACAAATGGGAAGATTAGAAGACATTTATGAAAATTATGTTTATTTTGTTTGTATATCTATGCATTAACATTATATACTTCTTCCCTTATGTTTTATAAAGATAGATTTAATCATATTCATAAAATGTAACTGATGAGTAGGAATCCAAATACAGTTTATAGTTCTTTAGAATAAGACCTTAAAATTATAATATGCAATATTTTAATAAAGATAGCAAAAACATATCAATTTTTATTCTTTTTCTATATTTTTCTGAAAACAAATTACAAAATTAGAAAAATCTTCCATATTATAAATGATACAACTATAAAGAATAAAGCTTAATAATAGCTATCAAATAACTGAAATTCAGATGAAATTAGAATAAAGCCAAGTGAAATGGTCCTGAAAAGAAAAAAAAAAAAAAAAAAAAAAGCAAGCAAACACCAATGATGCTCTTTGGTTCAAAGATGTGGTTGGGACATGGCAAGGAGGAGGAACTCTTCTAGTTTGACCCATTACCACATCATGGGCAAGATAAACCAAGAAAAATGGCCTGGAAGTGAGATCATGGAAGAAAAGAGATCAGTTTCCATGGCCTCTGTAATTATTTCTGCAACTTGGTTGAAGAATAATAAATGTACTCTACATCACCAAAGAGAGCACTCTGACTACAGTTTGTCATCATGATGATCTCCTACCTGGAGCATATGCTCATCCCAAAAGGAGTTCTTGAAGTGCAGAGAGACATATGGCTCCAATGAAGGAATAGCTGAATGATGAGAGATAATCTATTCTAAAAAATAAACCAAAATTAAACCTGCCAGCTACCTTGTCTCCTACCTGCGAGGCCACTGCCTCAAACACAGATATTTTCCTTGAGTGAGTAGAGGTGTAGACAAATATGTACCCATTCTAATATTGCTATTAAGCAAAAAGTATATTCATGCATAGATATTATAAAGAAAATGGAATAAACTACAAAAATTTTAAAAAGTGCTAGATGAACATATAACAGGAAGAATGTTTTCATGACTGAAAAAAATTTCAAGCACAAAATTATAACTCGTTATGAAGAAAATAAAATAATTTACAAATATCTAAGTAAGATATGTAAGAAACAATAAATAATAAAGAAAAGAAGTTAAAATGCACTGAAAAGATTCAAAAAAGGAATGGAAGATATGCCTATTTTAGTTATTTAACAAAACCACATGTTCTAGAAAGAAAGAACAGACTTGGCTAAAAATAAATTCATGGCCATAAAATGTTTCAGAATTTGGTGTAAAATGAAAAAGGAACAAAATGGAAAATTATTAGAAAATAACTGTATTCAGATAAATGGGCATTCCACATGAGGAGAACTGGTATTCTTGAAAAATAAAATAGCATTACATAATATATGAAAATAGTTTAAGATGTAATTTTAAAATGCTTTCTTGAAGTAAATGAATATAAGAGGTGCAATTATATTTTCTAAATATGGAAACACTTAAATGAGTTAGGGAAATATAAGTTAAAAGGTTAATTGTTAAATTAAGGAAAATAACAAACTTAAAAAACTAAGGAGATAGTATTTTTTTTTCACAGAAGAAGCAAATCTCTAAAAAGATAGAATGCATTCTAGAAGACCGTATGTCCCTGTAGCAACATTTAAATTCAGAAAATAAGGATTGTAATGGCATTTGAAAAAAATAACTCTTCAAGAAATATTGTATAGTATGGTGTTCTTTTGTGATTAAGGAGCAAAGAAAATAAATTACTTTAATTCCTTTTATGAAGTGAGGATAACGATGTTATAAAAATCAAAGTGAAACATTTTTTCTGGATTAGAGACAATCTACTTCAGATTAACTCTCTAAATTACTAAATTATTAATTTTATAAATAAATGAGAAAAATATGAAGTATTTAACCCACATCCTTGGTAAAGTGTATGCTTATTTTATGTAGTTAGTAATAATAATAATAATTTTGTGATATGGTATTATGGGCTGAATTTTGTACCCCTAAAAATTCAGACATTGAACTCATAATCGCTATTAATTTCAGAACAGAGGTAATTAAGGTTATTTGTAGTCATTACAATGGGCCCTAATCCATTATGACTGGGGTCCTGAAATTCCTGAAATTATCTTGTTTGTTGACATCACACATTTCTTTACGCAGTATACTACACACATACTGGCATATGTAAATATTGTGAATTGAATTTTGAGGGTAGTATAGGGAAGTATACACCTATCAGGCAACCTTCTGAAAAATGTATTCTGTGGCTTCTTGAAATGATGATAAATTTCAGGATCTTGGAATAACTGAGGAAAAATCCATGACAACACACTCAGCTCTGGAAGCACAGCTATTATGGGTAAATATTCCAGAGTAAGGAGTGCTATCTTATTCATACAATTGTGTTTTGTTTTACATTAGAATTTCTAAACCAAATCTCAATTACTTGTCTTTCCAGGCTGACTAATGCTTTTCAATTTCTTCTTGATATTCAGACAGATGGGATCAGTTATATTTCTATTCAGTTATATTATATTATAATATATGTGCTCCTAAAGGTCATCCTACTATGCACAGTTGTGCACAGTGAAAAATCGGGTGGGGGCCAAACCATCAGAAACATTTTCAGTGACACATGCAAAATTGAGTGTAATGTAATAAAAATGATAGCACAGATTTATACATGTTAACAGTTAAATGCTTAAATATGATAGATACGGCATTTCACCTTGAAAAAGCCCTTAAATTTTTTAAGTACCAGAGAGTTGTGTCTTTCTAGTTGTTATGAAAAGGTGGTAGTAGGGTTACCTGAAATCGGAAGGAAATTGTAATGTCTGATGCCCATGGGCAGGGCTTATTGCACATACAATGAACTGTGGTAAGTGGTAGATGTTTGTGTGTGTCTGTGTCTGTGCATGCTTGTATGTGTGTGTGCTTTTATATTCCTAAAAGGCTCAGTTCTGCTGGGTGCATTTTTATTTGATCACCAAGTGGTTCTTGGATATGAAATCACACACACACAAATTTGAAATTAGCCTTGTGCTCAAAATATTCCCTAGTATATCAATACTGTTAGAGCAAATTCCTGTTTGAAGAAAGCACGGTGGTAGAATGAACCGTGTATAGAAAATCGTTCATTTTTAAACATTAAATAATCTAATGTGTGTGAAAAATGTATTTATGGGAAAATCTCTTTGAAAACAAGATGATAAAAAGATGGTATCTATTTAGGTTAGGATGAGACAATATAAAAATAAAAGGAAGCAGTTCATATAAACCTGCCTATTCACTCAAACTGTTCCTCTTTATCTTTGACTTCTTGTTTCACTTTAAAGAATCAAAGTTTGTCAGTTTTACACTATCAAGTTAATTTATATTGGGGAAAAAAGGCATACTAATGGAGAACATCCATTTTTCAAGAAAAGAAATTGAGCCTTTATCTTCCAATAAATAGATACATTTTTATATGTATTAGTTAATGTAAAATGATTTATTTATTTTTTTCTTTTTAAACACTTTTGGTGGATACTGATCGATACTTGTGTCCATTGGGTTGCCTAGGTGGCTCAGTTGGTTAACTGTCTGGCATCGACTCAGGTCTTGGTCTCAGAGTCCTGGAACTGAGCCCTGTGTTGGGCTCTGCACTCAGCAGGGAGTCTGCTTCTCCCTCTCCCTCTGTCCTTCCTCCCTGCTCATGCTTTCTCTCTCAAATAAATAAAATATTTAAAAAAAGGAAAAATATTTGTGTCTATCATACTAAGTTAGATGTCTTGGTATTGTGTAGCATAATTAGCAATAGTAGCTCTTTGTAGCAAATACTCCTCAGTCTTGGTAAAGAAATCTCAACAAAACTTTATTTTTGCTTCACACCCCTTTACAAGGCAAGTTGAATCACTGTCCTTTTTGGTACTCCTCCAGTTAGTGTATTTAAATTCTCTAAAATTAGATAGGTAATTGTGACCTCTTCCATCTTATGATACACAGTTCTTATAGTCATTGAAAAATGGGGAAAGGGAGGGTGGTGGTGGTACAATGGTTAATGAGGGTATCCTGGTTCCATGGCCTGGAAGTTCTGTACATCTCTTCCACCCTCATCTCATTAGCTAGGATTCACTCAGTCAAAGGAGTTTAATCTAACCAAAATGGGAATGAGAAATACCATCTTCTCTGACACCTAGTCACTATCACAAGCCCCTAGAGAATTTTGTTACAGTTTATTTTGTGTGTTCAACCTTTCGTTTGATACAAAGAGCTGGATCTTCCTAAAGAGAAGAATCGTAATTTTTTTTTTGACAGCAATACCAAGAATAGTAACACTGATTTATTCATTCTTAATGGAATAGTCTTTGTAGCATACAGATGTTCTTCCTGTACTGATCTATAGAATGTGGAAACAAAACTTTCACTTTATTTCAAAATAATAACTAATAATTAAGACCAGGGAGTAAGATATTTTTTGCCATTATTTGTTTATAAAAATTAATATATACATGTACCAATAATTTCATTCATAATGAACAGGAATGGTAGTACACTATAATGCTTCTCATTCATATGGTTTAGTACTATCAAATGGTAGTTTAATATATTATCAAATAATAGTTCAATAACTAGTGGTGTTGAACATGAGTGGGAAAAAGATCCCTGGGTAGACACTAGCCAAAGAAGTAATGAGCAGGAATGGGAGTAGAGGAGGATAGATCTCAGTGTAAGCAAGTGATGATGTACTGGCTTGTCAAGTGAACTACTTTGGGGTGTTTCTGATCTCTTTCACAAATAATGTTGTTGGCCTCTATGCCATTAACATTATTATTTAATCATACTTCTGCATTTTAAGTCCAGAGCCTATATGACATAAGTTTTAAATTTTTATTTACTCAGCAAACAATCTGTCCTTACTACGTGCCAAGCACTGCTCTGAGACTTTTACAATTCATTTTCCTAACTAATTCTCATAAAATCCCATTTTATGTTGTGATAACCACACTACCACCCCCACCATCACCACCCCCACCATCATCATCAACGTCATCATCTCTATTTTATAGATGAGGGAAATAGTACCAGTTTGTATTTTCAGAAGTTAAACCCAGAAAGTTGATTCCAGAATTTGTCATCCTAACTATTCTACTATGTTGCTGATTTTCAGAAGTCTCTAGGCTATCAATCCTCAGACCATTTTTAGCTTTGGAATACTAAATTATTTAATCCAATTTATAGACTTCCAATTCATAAGTTATAACTTTTGTTCAATTAACTACTCCATTTCTATTTTTTAGAAATTAAAAAAAATTGACTTTGTATTAAGCTACCCTTGTATAGATGAACTAGAACCTACTTAGTTAATTGTGTTTATTTTTCCATACAATATGTAATTACTATATTTTAGTTATGTTAAAATACAGTATATTGTATATTATACTGTACATTATTGTATTGTACATTATTGTATATTATTGTACATTAATATTGTACATTATTGTATATTATAGTGTATTATATATTATAGTATATTGAATATTATAGTATATAATATATATTGTAATATGTAGTATACATTACATAATATACACTATTGTATATTATATAGTGTATTATTATATATTATAGTGTATTAGCGAATTACTTAATTTTTAATTTGATTATTTAATTTGTGAATAAATGCTCATTAAAAAAAGAATAGAATATTCTCCTCTTGATACTAACCTTAGTATATTTTAAGAAAAATTCTTTGCTGGTTTCTTAAAAATTAAAAAAATGCATATTTCAGTCATTTTTTGGATTTACAAAGTCATAAATAAGAACAAATAAGTAAGTAGAAATAAAATATTGGAAATTTTAATAAAGTCCATTTATACTGTCATTGATTTCTAGTTTCAAAAAAAGTAGCTATCTAGTATTAATACATATAATAACAGTATATATGTATATGCCACTTAATATATGCTGATCTGTTTTAAGAACTTCCATATACTAACTCATTTAATTATTACAAAAATCCTGTGAAATTGATGCCATAATAATCACTATTTTTTCAAATAAAAAAACATAGAAGATTGGATGGGAGAAATAAGTTGTCTGAATTTACAAAGCTTGAAACTATTCCCTCAGGAAAAATTATAATCTTGGGTTTTTATTTATCAGTATTTATATTTTGGTCAAAATTTACTATTGCTTCCAGGATTTCTAATTTTTCCAGAGTTGCTTGAAGTATTATATTAGAATTCTTTTTTGTTTCCAATATCTATGTGTTTTTTCTCCTTTCCTGTATTTTTCATTTAATCAGACTTCTAAACGTTTCATTAAAAAAAAAAAAGTTTTATCAATTTTACTGGTGCTTATTACAAAGAAAAATTATGGCTCATGTATACAATTTACAAAGACATTTTGAAATTTAGAGATATCAGGATGCCTGGGGGGCTCAGTGGTTGAATGTCTGCCTTCAGCTCAGTGCGTGATCCTAGAGTCCCGGGATCAATTCCCACATTGGGCAACGTGCATGGAGCCTGCTTCTCCCTCTACCTGTGACTCTGCCTTTCTCTCTCTCTCTCTCTCTCTCTCTCTGTTTCTCATGAATAAATAAATAAAATCTTAAAAAAAGTAGAGATATCTATGCACCAAATAGCATACATATTCTTAATATAATAAGGACAATAGGACATGTAAGAAAATTTAACCTAGTGTATGCTAATTTTTAAAACATTTTCTAAATTCAAGGGAAATGAAGTGATAAAAAAAAGCATGAATAATCTAAACAGGTAAAAATCATATATATATATATATATGCATTAAAAGCTGTAATTTTCATTAAAAAATAAACATTTTTGGCAAAGAGCAATGGAAACTCATGGAGATTTTCCGTATACTAAAAAGGAAAACAGAGCAATTTACTAAGTCTATTAAATTAGAAAAAAAAATATGAACAGCATTCTATGACTACTTTGGGTTAAAAACCAAAACACACACAAGACAAAACAACACAAAAACTCTTATCAAATACACCTTGGACAGGGGCACCTGCGTGGCTCCTTTGGTTATGTGTCTCCTTTGGCTCGGGTCATGATCTCAGGGCCCTGGGATCGAGCCCCACATGGGGCTCTCTTCTCAGTGGGGAGCCTGCTTCTCCCTCTTCTGCCTGCCACTCTGCCTGCTTATGATTTCTTTCTCTCTCTGTCAAGTAAATAAATAAAATCTTAAAAAAAAATCTTGGGCAAAACAAATTATAGAATTTTTTGAAATAATCATATTGAAAATATATATTAATGCATGTGTGAAAAAGATAACTCAGTACCCAGGAATATACTTAAAGCTTTAAACACTTAAAGTCAATGCCAATATTATATGTATTAATTATTTTATGTACATTATATTTATATATTACATTTACATTATGTATATATGAAAAAAGTTAAGTGAAGAACAACAATGTAGACAGAAAGAAAAGAAAGAAACGATAAATACATTTTAAGCAGATATCAATGAATTAGAACACAGTAGAAAGAGATTTCAGGGGGAAAAACCCAGTATTTAAAAACAACTTAAAAAAACCTATGAGCTCATCTAGTCACGAAAAAGAAAGCACACATATTCAAAATAAGATAAAACAAGGAGAAAATAACCACTAAAAGAGGTACAATTAATCATAAATAATGTGATTAATTGGTGCCACCACATTTTAAAATAAATTTGGAAGTCTGAAGTATACATTTTAGAAAATATTTTATCAGAATTCACAGTAGTGGAGGTATAGTCTAATGGATCTATTACCCTATGAAAAACAAAGTTTTTTAAAAATAACTCCCCAAAAAGAGCAGCCTAGAATATTTTAGATCATTCATCTCAGTTTGTTAATGGCAAAAAATCCCACTACATTTACACCATTTTTGAGAGTAGTTAATGAAGGAATCCATATAAATAAATGCCAGTTGGAATTAAAACAGCAACCAATGTCACATATTAATATAGACATAGAAAGCCCATATTACTCTCAAACACAATAAACTGCATTTAAAATTATCACACATAATCAAGAATGTATATTCCATGATTTAAAAGATTAGTAACTATTAGATTATTAGAAAACCTATTAACATAAATATTCAGATGAATTAGTAAAAGAATAGAAATTGCATAGTCTATCTCAAAGATGTGGAAATGTTAATTTAATCTGTGCCTCATAACATAACCAGACTTAACTAAAAAATGAAATATTTGAATGTAAAAAATTTAAACCAAAATTACTAGATGAAATTTTTTCTAACTATGATTAAAAAATAAAGCTACAAAATAAAAGGTTAACGAATAAGAAGCTTAGAAAAAGTATGTACAGCTTATATTACCGAAAAAGAGAGGGAGAAAGACATATCCTCTTGAATATATAGAAGACTCCTCTAAACCACTTTGATTATATGATTCAGGGATCTGCTTGCCATCAACATCTCTCATCTCACAGTGTCTCTAGAGTTGCCACTAGGGGAGACAAGGAGATGAGCCATTCACACTGACAGTAAGCTCGCTCGCTGACACAGGAGGTGACTATGTAGACTTAGCTTGCTGCCTTGGCATCTAGCGGCCTGCAGGGGTGCTTTAAACGGACACCGGCCTCCTCTTGCCAGCAGGTACCCAAAGAACAGCCTGAAGAAGCACTAGCTAATGTAATTTTCTCACGTGACTACAGCAGACCTGTGATAAACAGTCTCCTCCACCTCCCAGCACCTTCTCCACGTGCACTTCTTAGGTAGGACCCCCTGAAGCTTATGAAAACCCACTCTTTTTGGTTTGAACTGACTTATCTAGCCTAGCGTGGGAACCTCAAAGCACTCCACCTTGGGTCCTAATCGAATCACATGCCCCCAGTTGTGGGCCTTTATGCCTGCACCCTACTTCACCTGCCCCTGTGGTTCCTCCACGTGTGCCATTTACTGTCTCTGAGACTCTGTGAGTCAGAAAATTATTATTTCAGTTTCTCTTGTGTTTTTTGTTGAGTTGAGGCTCACCATCCTGCACAGTGTGTTTCACTTACAAATTTTAATTTAATGAAATCATACAGTGACACAGATCTCCTAACCCTAGAGTTCGTTAGAAGAATGACAAATAAATGAGAAATTATTGAATCATTTTGAAAATCTAATGAAATATTATTTCACACAGGTATTATCAATTGATATTAAATCCAATATGTTTGATGAGGAATTCAACAATTTTCTCAAGGGAGAAAAAATTACACCTTTCTAATAAATTTGTTAGGACACAAATAATGGAACAAAAATATTAGTTTTTCTGTGAGCAGCATATGCATAATATCACATGAGATGTATTGCCAAAAATGTTTCACTTGGATTTAAGAATGCTGGCAAAAAAAAAAAAAAAATATATGCTGGCAGATACAAATTTTGCTTAGTAGGTAATAGAGGTGAGAGAAGAGTAGCTAAATGACTCCATGAGTACAGATTGTAAAAATTCTGGAACATGGTAAATTACACCAGATCAAGTATCTGCAAAGAAATGTATTTTTCTAAATTAAAAGAGACTCAAAAGACACAATGACAAGATGAAATGTTGTTCTGAATAAGATCTTTGTTTAGATACATCTATTACAAAGGAAAGTTCTCAGTATATTAGATAAATTAAAACACAAATAATAATATTAAGTAATTATTAATATTTTGTTAAATATTCCCTTTACATTCATATATTCTTATTTTAACACATTGAATATTTTCATTACAAATTATTTTATATCTAAACATTAGAAGTTACTTACCTGAATATCTCATAAAAATGTTTCTATTATTTTTTGATGCTAATTTTATATCATAATCTCAACAATTATACAAAATATGACAGTAACAAGTTACTCAATTCAAAGTATATAGTTTGTCAAGATAATTTTCTTTTTCCCTAAGTATATCTATTTAAAATGTTACGGAGTTTGGAGAATGTAAATGTAACCTCTTCATGACACTGGCTAAAGAATGAATGATTAAATTAGGAATTCATATTGATGTTTCATAAATTGTGTCACATAAATATATAAAAATATGTGTATATTCAAGCAAGCATACTATTCAGGGATATTGAAAATTAATGGATTATTTATTATATCATTTTTTCAAAGTGAGTACATCTGATAATCACATAGTGATTAAAGAGTTTTCTTTAGTTTTTGCATATATGTGTTATTCAGATAATACAAAGGAAAACACTTTATGTACTAAAAGACAATCAGGATTATTCTGTTCAGCAGAAAATATTCTGTTTCATACACAAAAAACCTCATCAACAATCTGTTTTCTTGTACCTTTGAGAATTTTGATTTCCTTTTTCAGTATTAAATTGGATTGCTTTATGAATATAAAATGATAGTGAACAGTTCTTTTAAAAGGACAGTCTAAGGAAACTCGGTGAGTTATCTCATTCTAATTCAAATTTTAATCTGGGAAATCATGTCTTCATGAAATTCTGTTTAATATTTTTTTTTCCTCCCCAGTTTTTTTTTTCAAAAAAAGGATGACCCCTTCAGGAATAAAAAATAATTTAAATATGGTTAAACTTTATTGTTTGATGATATCATATAAATGTTTTTAAATGTTCACAATAATCACCATTTTATGCAGATATATTCTATCTTCACTAGCACTTTACAAGTGTATCCTTCATGAATAGTATAGACATTTTACTAAATACAAGTGTTGCTGTTACTAATAGCAAGCAATGTAAAAATACACTAGACCTAGGAAAAATGCCTGCTTAACAATTCCTTAAAGTCAAAGCCTACCAGCTTAATTTGCACGTGTTTTGAATATACCAAGAGAAATGACATACAAATATTTAGTATAACATTCTGTACTAAATGTTTTAAGTGTATTATTGCTTAATATCTTAACAGTGGTTATGCATTATTGTCCTTCCTTTGTAAATGATACAGGTGAGGCAAAGAAACTTTCCCAAAGACATATTGTAGCAAGCCAAAGGATTTGAGACTAACCCTGTAATTTCCAGGTGCAATGTACAGTAGAGTGGAGTACTGAAAGTTGCACAGTACTCAAAAGGATATTTTCTTAGATTTTTTTTATCTGAGTAACTGACAAGACAAATATTGAAAGAGAACTAAAAAAAATATTTACTAGCTTTTATCTGTTGCTAATTTTTACATAATACTGTATAGAATATTTATATTTTAGATATATTCAGTTGAAGGTAGTACTGCGTTAAAAAACACATTTTGGCTTAATAAATATTGTATAGTATTTGTTTCTTCCATCATGTCAATAAGGGGAAAATCAACTAAGAAAAATAATGAAATATAGACTTATATAAATGTTTTGATTATTTCATTCTATGGCCGTCTTTTCTCATTATAAAGCTTATCTTAAGTGAAAAGTGTGTAATTTCCACTTTAAAAAATCATGTACATAAACAAACAGGTTGAAAGTTTTAATAGAATACAAGATGTTGATTAAGTTAAGCAACTTTTTCAAAGTCAAACATGGTAGATTATACATATCATTTTATTAGCTTTTACTTTTTATTTGGCATATCAGTTCCAGAATGATTGTTCACAAGCACTTATAATTTCATTAATTTTAATATTTCACTTTCATGCTAAGTACAAGTTAATTTCTAGAAATCATAGACTGTTTTAATAAGTGTCACATAAATATAGATTTTATTGAATTATAATTATGTTTTATAAATCCTAAATCTGTTTCCAGAAGCCTAATTGCATTTTCTTTATCTTCAAGAACTTCTACGATTATTATACTTCTTATGAAATGGATCACTACTATTCAGTCTTCATTTATGTTGATTTTAAATGTATTTATGTGTGTGTAAGTATATGTACATAAACATATACATAAACATCGGTTTCTTTGCTTCTAGCTGTGTATATGTTAATATGCTCTTAATTCTTTTTTTCTCCTTTTCCGTGGCTTGTCTTATTTCTACACATTCAGTTCTTTCCCAGAAAGTTACCATTTTAACAATGTGAAAATATTTTCCTAACATTAAATAGATCTTAGAGGCGGGAGAAAAATGGAGATGGTTGGTAAATGTCAGGAGAATTTGGCATTCACAGGTAGCTATGAAGGTAATTCTGTATGAAATATTAAATAAAGGAGATATACTCAATATTATATATTGAAAGAAGAAACATGTAAAGCCCACATGGAAATAAAATACTATCAGTATAATAAAAAAGGGACAAAAGTCTCTAGGAATAAAACAATTATGTGTAATAAGAGGTATGCAAAGCATTTTCAAGAACTCTTATCTTAAAATAAAAGCAAGTGGAATATACTTTAGTGTCTCTCAAAACTATTTTCTTCAAATCAATATTTTGAAGTGAAAGAGATGAGAAGTTTAGCCTCTACTGTAGCAACATTTTTAAAGTGTAGAAAGAAAATATGTGTGTATGTAAGCCTCACTTTTATGATAAGTGTTATTTCTGTTTAATAATATTTATGATCCTTAATTTTTCCTAGAAATGGGATTTTTGTACATGTATCTTAATCTGCTTAGAGGAACACAACAATCTTTGAAAATCTGTTTGGTCAGTATGTAAACATAACAGTTTGTATTTTTCTGTTCATATCTTCTTGGAAGTGTATAAACACCAGTGGTTAGTAAGTGTAGAAAAATTAGTGAGGAAGCAAAAATTGTCAGAAGTTACCTTCTAAATCTCATTTGCCTAAGCACCTTTTATCCTGTTACTATGCTTGATTTGAAGATCAGTAATAAAACCAGTTAAGTGTTTTGGGATTGAGTAAGGACCGTTTAGTTTCTAATTTTTGAACTCTTCTTAGCATATGAGATGGTTGACCATTCTTCCCTTGAAAAGCTTTCCATCATTTCTCTGTTTTTCTCCTTATTTTTTTAGTTACCGAGTCTCATTCTTGTATGATAGCTGCTGTCTTTTGATCTATCCCTGAATTCCAGAGGTTTTAGGCAGTGCTGTCCATTAAAACATTTTGTAGTGATGGAAATGTTCTATAATCTGTGCTATCTAATGGGGTAGCCGGTAGTCACATGTGGATATTGAGCTCCTAAAATGTGACTAGTTCATCTAAGGAAGTAATTTTTAAATTTTATTGTTCTTAATTAATTAAGAAAATAACCACAGATGACTAGTGACTACTGTAATGGACAACATGAGTTTAGAGGTAATAACTTGTCATTCCTATCTTTTCAAATAACACACATTCCCAGGTCATTTAATTTATTCCCATTGCTTATTAAATACTTATTTTTCTATTAATTAATTTCCAAACTATATCTTCAGGTAAGATTTTGCCACAATTTTATTTTTTGACACTGCAAGATCCCTCCCCCACATCTTCTCATTCAAAAATGTCTATTACATCTCCAAAATCTTTTTTTTAAAGATTGTATGTATGTATGTATGTATGTATGTATGTATTTATTTATTTATTTGACCTTAGAGAAAGAGTACACACGAACTGGGGAGAGAGGCAAGGCGGGGAATAAGCAGACTCCCAGCTGAGCAGGGAGCCCAAATGTGGGGCTCTATCCCAAGACCCTTGGTGCTTAACTGACTGAACCAGGTACCCCTCCAAATTTTTTTTAAGTTACTCCAGCTCTTTCCTTTATTGTCATTACTTCATTCAATTTGTAACAATCTATTATCTAAATGAGAGTAATGGCATTCAAATAAACCTTCCTGATCATAGACTTGTTTTTATAAAATCCATCTCAATGATGTGAGAATTAGCTGTTTATTTTACAAATACGTTCACCTGATTCTTATACCTGAAACACCTCACTCACTCTTTATTGCCATTAGAATATAACTTCTTGATATGTATTAATTTGTTTTTTTTTTCTTTTTCGCCCTAGAATTCAGTCATGTCATTAAATGCCATCTGATACACTCAGAGTGAAATTCTTTCAGTTACTAATGCATGGCATACCATGGACTCTCACACAGGATCACAGCATGATTTGGAGGGCTCGGCGCAAAATGAAAGAGTGTGGTAGCCTTCTTCAAAAGCCAGTGAACAATGCCCACTGATCGTATTAACATATAAACATTTTTCTTTTCTTCTAAGGCCTCTCTCTCAATCCATCATGATGTTTTTCATTTGCTATTTAAAATCAAATTGCCTCACCCATGGGCATCTCCCTTTCTTATGATTCCACCTTCCTGTACACAGAGAAATAACCAAGAGATTGGAAACTCTATGCCAGGACACATACCTGGGTTGGTGATGGGTGACAGGCCGACTTCCACCAAGCAACTCTGGGAATGTCTGTGTCACTGTTATTCCATGGCAGAGATGGCTGCTATCAGCATGCTGTGCACCTTGGCTGCAGGGGATTGTCCCCTTGCCAATCCCGATCCTTCCTGCATGAAAGCCCTGGCCCCCACCACAATCTAAGCGTGGAGAATTCACTGGTTCAAGGCTGTGAAAGGGAAGCTAATTGAGGTGTCTTGGACTCTGGATAGGGAAGTAGCATTGGGAGCCCACATCAAATGTTAACACTGTCTCAGCAAACTTCTCTTAAAACAAAATTCAAATACCAAATTATTAAACATTTTAGAATGATAATGCTAGATCACTAATAACCAATTGTAGGGACCTTTTAAGAACATGTCCCTGAAGCCATTCTTGCTTTCTTGAGTTTCCAACTACCTGGAATACTTATCCTCTTCCTTCCTATAAACTCCAATACTTATTGTAAAATTTGCTCTAGCCATACTTTTTTTTTTTTCAAATATACAGGCTAATTAATCTATGGTATATTTTTCAGCTAGCCTTTTCAAAGCCTCTCTGCATCTCTGAAGCACCTTGTGGCATTGACGTAGTAATGATATAGGTTCTGGGATCAGAATAAGCTGTCTGGGTTCAAATCACAGTACCCAGATTACTGACCTTGTGATGTTTTATAAACTACTCAGTTTTTTAGTGACTCAATTCTGCACCTGCAAAATTTGAATCATAATTGGATATCATCAGATACATGATTATGACCTTAATTAGAATATTATATAGTAATGCTTAGGGCTAAAACAGGACTGGCTGGAGTAACTGCTCACCGTATATAGACTAGCACTAACAATAATGAGGGTGATGATTTCCTTTACTGACGTAACTTTTAACTTTGAATTGCAGTGTTCTATGCATGTGTCTTTTTCCTTTGGAAACGAGAACTAAAAGTAAAGACAGGACTGTTTTTTCCTTATTATATATCAAACACATAGCATGTAGTATATATATTTAACAAATATTTCTGTTAAATATTTGTTAGATAAGTAAATGCATGCATAAATGAATGAGAATTTTCAGGGGACTTACAGGTGTGACTGATTAAATTGTTTAGTAATTTGCATACTTAGTCCTTTATATTTCTAATAAAGCATTTAATTTTCCTGTCAGAGAGAGAATAAACTATTAGATAATCATTTGTTGTGTACTCATCACACACACATACACACAGACACTTACACAAACACGTATATTGTTTGGAGGTTAAATGACCGCCTCATATTTGATGATTTACTGGAAGACCACACGTGATTCTATATAATAGTAAGTTATACTCATGGCCAAGGTTTATAAAAGCAACAGATATTGAGCAAAAGCAGCAGAAAACAAATGCACATTGAATGGAGTCCAGAAAGAAGACGCAGGCTTCCCACTTCCTCACCTAAGGCTACACAGAACAATCTTTCTAGAAGCATACTACAGGTATATGTGTGGAATGTCTCTGCTTAGAGAAACTCACTGAAGTCTAAGAATCTGGGGATTAATTCAGGGCAGGTCACATAGACACATGGTGTTATACTCTCAGCCATAGCAACAGAAAGTCAGGACCCCCAACAACCAAACAAAGTAGGCATCATCAATCTTGAGGTTTGTACAAAGCAAGCCTGAGAAACTGGTACAGCACGGTATATTGTTCCAGTTAAATAACGAAATCATCAATCACTAGCATTAAGAACTTTCTAAAGGCCACGTTCCCAGAAGTTGGCCAAGGGCCAATCATGATTCCAGGTTCTCTTGGAGATATGCAAGGAGTGAGCAATCATACCTACTATATTATTTTTTTCCTAACATGTAAAGAAATAATTGTTAGTATAACAGCAAAAGGCTTAATATAGAAAGCTTGGATTTTTTTTTGAAAGTTTGGAAATTATATAAGGATTTTACATTTGAAAATATCCTAATCACAAAACCTAAGAGGTGGTTAGCACTTTCAATGTTATTTTTACAGGTATGTATTGCTAGGTACAGTTTAGTCATATCAGTTTTGAAGGCCATGTTTTATTAATATATGAGTATGTCTTCAGATTACTGACAGAATCATAATTTTCATTTTAATTTCTATATTCGATTTAAAATAAATGTGATGATTGCTTAACTTCTTATGTTCAAATTATTATTTTTTAGTTTTATAAAGGCTACTGTATTTATGAATTTTTTTTCTATTTGTGGTCATTTCTATAGTATATCTTCAGAGAATAGAAGATCATTGGTAAACCTTCACACAAATCTGATAAAGTCTGACTTAGACTTTGGGTTCCTGGTCTGGCTTACAAGAACTTGGAAGTCCTCACTCTTTCCTAATAATGCTAATGTGTAAAACTTTGGTCACAAGATCAGCAGTAATACTGCTTTTTTTAGAAATGTAAATTCTTGGGTCTCACCCCAGAACAAATAGGCAGACACTCTGGGATGGAGCCCAGCCATTTGTATTTTAATAAACCATCCTGGTGATTCCAGTATAGGCCAAACCAAGCAGTTTGGGCAACTTCAGGTCCTCAAATGAACAACCAGTTCTTAGAAAAGAAATGAATAGGAAAATATAAAGTAAACACTTTTTTTTTAATTATGGATTTCCAGATGAAGTATAAAAAGGAGAGAGATGGGAGTTGGTTCATATGAAGTTATGTGAAGGTATTAGGATCAGTGTTTAGGGCAGTTCCTTTTAGCACCTTGATTAGATAGGTACCTAGCTATCTAGCTAGATAGGTATGTAGGTTGGTATGGAGGAAAAGAGAGCAGGACAAGTAGTTTACTGGCTTCTTGTAAGTAAAATACCAAGAGCTAGCTATATATATTTCAGGGCTCAAACTGCATCTGTAGAAACCATTGCTCTAGAGAACTGGAATTCAAAAAGACTGCTGTGAGTTCTATGTCCATTTTTTTTTTTTTTTTAAGATTGTATCTATTTATTTGAGAGAGACCAAAATAGAGCACTAGCAGGGGGAGGGGCAGAGGAAGAAGGAAAGCAGAGTCTCTGATGAGCAGAGAGTCTGATGTGGGGCTCGATGTGGGGCTTGATCCCCCCTGGGATCATGACCTGAGCTGAAGGCAGACGCTTAACCAACTGAGCCACCAGGTGCCCCACTTATATGTCCATTCTGGTATTGGCTATAGCTGACCGTTTGACTGACTGCCTTACCAGAGTGATGTGTTCTGGGAGATAAGATAGCCATGGGGAGATAATGAGCAAAATACAGTGCTACAGATAGCTGTTTTATAGGAATTGAGCAAATACATTTGTCCTTTTGGAAATTTTTGAGGTAAACTAGCATATGAGGCAAATAGACTTAGTCCTAATTCATTCTTGGCACAAAAAGTTAACTGGGTTTAGTCCCAGAAGCTTAAACAATAATTTGGAAGCAGTCTGACTCAGCAGCTTTTATAAACTTCTTTAGGTGCTGGGACAGGATTCTGAACTATTGGAGAGAATTCAAGTAAGATAAAGACTAGTGTCCATTCAAATTAGTGACAAAAAACCATTGGTGACCTTGGCAACAAAGCTACAATGGATTGACAGCAAGAAAGCCAGATGGCAGTGCATTGAGAAGTGTGAATGATAAATGAGGGAACAGAGACAGGGGGAACAAAATGCTTTTAAAACATTACATCGTAAAGCAAAGTTAATGAAAATAGCAGTTTTCTCAACCTACAGAAAATATAACAGTTATTATCACTATGTTGTAGAATTACAAGTAACTATAATTTTGTTCATATTTTTCATACATTCTAAATTAGCTACATTGAACATGTATTATTTCATAGTCAGAAAAAAAGAAACATACATTTAAAAATAAACAGACTAAAACCCTGAAATGCTATAAGACAAAAATACATCAAACTCACAATCCAATTTCCGGCACAGTACCAAATAAGGTGAACATCTGGATCTCCTGAAGCAAATGGAGAGTTGTGTGCTTGGCCCTGTGGCTGCACAGAAGTTCCGGTAAATTCACAGAAGAGTTCAGGTTTATACCCTGGAGCTGTTATGGTAAACTGTACATCTAATTGACAGCTTTTCTGCTGAAAACATCAATAATCATTCATTGTGGGCTCTAGATTCTAAGCAAGACTCTGAGGGCTCATTTCAGCAAGTTATAGCTTTGCAGGTCACCTTCACAGATTTATATAAGGATCTTACAGTGGAAAGGACAAAGTAGAAGGGTGTTTAGGGACATGTTCTTACTCTCTGAAAACCTGAGCTAAAGCTCTGCCTTAAAATACATACACACACACACACACACACAACCTAAAAAAAAACAAAACTTTCTATCATTTTCCATTTGTTCTTAGCTAACATTTACTTAGTCAACCACCTACGGAGCCATTGGTTGTTTAGTTTTCCACTGCCTAAGAGTGTAACACAATGACAAATTAAAATCTCAGAGAGCAAATTATTGATATAAAGATATCTTGATGGATCTTTAAATTATTTTTGCTGTTGTTTCTCTAGTGAATATAGTTTGAAGGGTTACCTTTATTGCCAGAGGCTGGCACATATTTGAGGAACTTAGTCCCTTTATTGGGAATATCTAGACCTGCATTGTCCAGGAGTGAAAGCCACCATCTACCTGAGACTGTTTAAAGTTGAACTAGATATAAATAAAGAAAATTAAGTTATCCAGCCAGTCTAAATACATTCCATGTACTCCGTAGCTGGATGTGGCTGGTGGCCACCATGTATTTCCATCATCGTAGACCGTATCCTTGCATAAAACAAGGATAGAAACCTTCTTGAAATTAACATAGACTGAGTAGGAATGATCACATTTGTGTTAAAAAAAAAATGGCTGTGGCAGAGACCCTACTAGGGTTCCTCAGACCATCAATATTCATTTATTAACTGATTTCCAATAATCAAGACTCCATTTCTCATCCTCCCTTGAAGTTGAACATACCAAGTGATTAAATTTAAGGTGAACATACCAAGTGATTAAATTTCAACAACTGCAGATAAACAGTAGTGCTTTTTATTGGCTTGGAGGAAGCTTCTGAAGGAGAAAGCTGGCACTTGGGCTGTTACTACTGCTGCCTTATCAACCCGGGATAGAGTAACTGAAAAAGAAATAGAGCTGTATCATGTTTAACCACTGTATTTTAAGTCTTTATAAGTCAGACCCAAACCATATAATAAGGAATTTTGTGTAGTTGTACACATGGGTTTCCATGATGGTCATTAAAGTATATATTGCTAGGACCTGGGTCTTCCTGGCAAGTGACTGTAAGAGATGGATAGCAGGTAACTTCTTTTTATCTCCAGAGAGTTGTACAGATACAGCCAGTTACCAATTCACATTTTTTGTTGTTGATGATTAAATAAAAAATGCTATGGTTAATGAGAAAACAAGTACATCTAACTTTATAAACCCAATTTCTTACAGCTTTATCTAGCCATATGTGCACTTATGCCTAATGATATGTAAAAACAAAAGTACTACCCTTTCTATTTTTTTTAATTAAAAAAATTTTTTTTTAATTCATTTATGATAGTCACACATTGAGAGAGAGAGAGGCAGAGACACAGGCAGAGGGAGAAGCAGGCTCCATTCACCGGGAGCCCAACGTGGGACTCGATCCTGGGTCTCCAAGATCGTGCCCCGGGCCAAAGGCAGGCGCTAAACCACTGTGCCACCCAGGGATCCCCCATACTACCCTTTTTAAACCATTCAGTTTTTCCATATAAAAAGGAACAGAATTCCCTTTGCATTTTTATCTTCACTTTTTTCCTGATATGATTTGAAAATGGTACTTAAAGGTGGAGCCAGCCCCCTTACAGTTATGAAAAGAAATTGTATGTTAAGAAGAGCAGAGAGGGAGGCAATGTTATTTTTTGAACAGCTGTAGGTCACAAACTGTTGAACACAGTGAGAGAAATCAAGTTTTATTTGGTTAAACCACTCTAGTGAGATCTGATGTATGTAAATAAGTAAAATGCTAAAGGATCCGAGGGTTCTGTAGAAAAAGCTCTCGATATGACAAGGGCTCAGACCCTTAATATAGGGCCATCTAAGGCTCTATTTCTAGGATGATACATGAAGAGGGCAGGGACTCGTGAAGAAGCAGGGGTACGCCAAGCCTGTAATGACATTTCTGGTTTCTGCTTACTCATTAGTAACTGAAATGGTATTATCTGTTCTTCCATGTGGTTATAGTCAAACTCTTAGCCAGATATCTTCAATGGACGATCTATTTCTGTGCTTCAGAGACTTCATTTAATCTCCTTGACCAGATCATGATTTAACATTTTGCTTACTTGTGTACTTGAGCACCTCTAGAAGATTTCACCAGACATTGAATGTACCAGAATTTTCTTCTGTTTCAAATCAAAACCCTTTTATCCATGAAGCTCTGTAATAGACGTATCTGAAACAGGCTTGTATAATTTATCTGCTGGTTAAAGTTTAACTCCCTCTGCTGAAGAGAAATAGAAACTTATATGGCATCCTGAAATGACACAGAGAAGTGTCTGGGAATATAGAAAATCTGCTGTGTCATTAAAACCAAGGCTGATTATTCTAACATATGAAATAAATACATAAATATATTTGACATTATTTATATTTATAAAATTATCCTACGAATTTACTTCTATACTCTAAAATGCATATATTATACTAACAGTTTGTATATTATTTAAATTTTGCCTGTCACTTCCATAGATTTAAACAATTACTCAATATCATTTATCTATTTTAAGTACCTTTTGATAGGTGCTAAAAACACGCCCCACCCTCCAAAATTAACTTCAGCCTCACTTTCTATAGGTTACCCAGATATGCAACAGATTTGTTTTTAAAGATTTTATTTATCATGAGAGACACAGAGAGAGAGGCAGAGACACAGGCAGAGGGAGAAGCAGGCTCCCCACAGGGAGCCCAATGTGGGACTCGATCCCCTGACCTGGGATCACGACCTGAGCCTAAGGCAGATGCTCAACCACTGAGCCACCCAGGCATCCCAGCAACAGACTTTTCAACCAGGTTTATCAAAATATTAATAATTTAATAAATTTGTGAGAATTTAATTTAGAGGAATAATATTTAGTCATAAAAAGCATAGCTCTAACCCAAAATATTTTATTCCAGTTTAATGTACAGACAGTCATTGTATATTCAGGACATTGCTATAGCTGCTCTATTTAAAATAATGGTTCTAGGATCCTGCTACAGTAATCTTTGCTGAGAGTTATAAAAGGTAAAACAAAAACAAAAAAACCCAACCTAATTGTTTATAGGTATCAGAAACAATTAGCATACCAGGAAATTCCAGGAATAAATAAAAACATGATGATGATTTGGACCCTGCATTCGAAATAATTTTTTTTTTCCAGGGAACTTTCTGATTCTTATTATGGCATAGAGACCAAACTAAATTGGTCACCAAAACATATGGCAGAGTCTTTAGACTAGGTAAATAAAACGTAGAATACACAGATACCAAAAAGCCAGTACACGAAGACACAAGTTTCTGAAGAACATAAAGCTACAGATAGGTAAGATTTTATCCTGCTTGCAATTTCCCCTTGATAAAATCATTTACACTAAGCAATACAGCCCTTGGAAAGTTGTGAAAGCTAAGGTAGTGCATGTTGCTTAAAGGATAAATGCTAAGCTTCATGTGCCTTGGGCAATAAAAATGTGGGCTCACGGATTTCTAAGAAGCCTAGAAAACAATCTTGTCATTGGAATACTTTTGAGACTCTTTATGTCTTAGGCCCTTAGGATGCAATTCAGTAATTTGGGCCAATCTGGTAACGTATCACCCTCCTCTGGTTTTCATGTCTCCCTATAAACTTATCTCAAATCATTATAATTGGAAGATAACACCATCCAGAGAGTCCGTACTTACTCATTCACAATTTGTGTAGTCAAAAATTTATCAAATGTGATATGAAACACTACCAATGAACATACATCTCAGGAAAAGACAGCAGATAGCAGAATACCATAAATAGATTCTCAAGATATGTTATTAAATCCAGATTGAAAAGTAAATACAAATTATATTTTCAAGAAAGGAAATGCAAAAGTAGATAATTTCACCAGAGCATGGAGTCAATTTTTTAAAAGCTAATAGAACAATATCCAAAATACTGTAATGTAATATAGATTGTAAAGTGTGGCCTAAACTGCAAATAAGACCTTGGAGAAAAGAGAATAAATCAGGAAATATGTAATAGAAAATATAAAGATGCAAGCACATAGGGTGGGGCAAAAAGGGAAACATAACAGAGATTAAAAGATATGTCAAAACAGTGAAATATTCTTAGCATGTGATAACTGGATTCCCAGGAGGAGAGGAGAGAGGAATAGAAAGAGTCTGAGAAACAATGAAAACTAAACCAAATGAAAAAACAACCTTCTGAAATATATCACTCTATGTTTTCCTGATTCTCCACAAACTCATGGAGTTTAAATATAAAAACTGCATCAAGAAAAATTGTTTTTCTAAAGGTTTTCACAACAAATTACCACAAACTTAGTGGCATAAAATAACAGAAATTTTTCTTTTTGTCTCTCAGTTCCAGAGGGCAGCAGTCTGAAATCAATAGGCCAGCAGGGTTGTGCTCCCTTTGGAGGCTGTGGGAGGAATCCATTTCTCACGTCTTCTAGCTTTGGGTGGCTGCCCAGCATGTCTTGGCTTTCCTTGGCTTGTGGCCACATCAGTCCAGTCGTGGCCTCTGTATTCACATCATCTTTTCCATGTGTCTGTGTCAAAACAATCTCTGTCTCTCTCCTATTAGGATATATATGATCGCATTTAGAGTCCACCTGCATAATTCAGGATAAATTCTTTCTCTCAAGATCCTTAATATAATCTCCTTACTTGCCAGAGAAGATATTATTTACAGATTCTAGGGCTTAGAAAGTGAATTATATTTTGGATGATTGGGGGAGCATTTTTCAGCCTACCACATGAATAGTAATACTGCTATGGAAAGACTTAGGCAAAGAGGAAATCTTTATATCAACCAGAGGAAGCAAGACATGGTACCAAAAAAAAAAAAAAAAAAAAAAGCAGTAAGAGCAATAATCTTATTTTTCAACATAAATGTTATAATAAGATGATAAGATGAAGTTGTTAGTATACTTAAAAATCAAATACCAAACCAGAATTCTGTAACAAATGAAAATACCCTTTATAAGTAACAGTAAAGAGAGTCATGACTAGACAATAAGAACTAAGATACTTATCAGCAAAGCAATCCTAGTGGTGCCTGTGTGGGTCGCTCAGTTGATTAAATGTCTGCCTTCAGCTCAGGTCATGATCCTGGGGTGCTGGGGTCCAACCCTGCTTCCACCTCTCCTCTGTCTGCCACTCCTCCTGCTTGTGCTCTGTCAAATAAATAAAATCTTTAAAAAAAAAAAAGGCAAAGCAATCTTAAAGGAAATATTAAAGTTCTTTAGGCAAAATTTAAAGTATATCACATAGCTGAGCAACAGGAGGTAGTGAAAAGCATAGGACACATAAAATGCGTGGATGCATTTAATATGATTAATTGTTACTAATGCTATGCTGGAGGATTAAAAATATATTGTATTAAAATATATGACAACGATATCATTATTGGTGAGAAGGGAGTAAATAAATGCAGAATATTATGGTTCTTGTATTACTTGGCTGGAAGAGCCAGGCTTTGTATGCAAAGTAAAAGAACTGATTTAAGATTCAGCACCAAAAGTCAAGGACTCAGGGTGTAATCTCTTGAATAATGGCTAAAAGTAATGTATAATTATCATGTTAATAGAGAAAATGGGACAATAAAAGAAAATTTTTAAATTCATGATGGTCACAAAAGGAAAGAAAATGAACAAATCTCAGAAAGGATAAAAAGGAACAAATACTTATATGATAGATTTGAACCTAAATGTCCATGACTATATTAAGTGAAAATGTACCAACTGCTCTATATTTCATTATTGCTCGTTATTGTTTACTCTTTCTTGCATCAGTCTCTTATCATGTGTCTTCATATCAGTCCACTACAGATAGTATTACTTGCTCCACTAATGAGCAGCTTGGTCAGGTGGTGGTGGTGTTTTTTTAAGGCAATAGAATGGGAATCTAGGCCAGTGAGTCTCTTCCATGTGATATTTAACAGTGGACACATGACACTTTGTCAAAACCCATGAAACTGTACAACATAAAGAATAAATTTTCATACAAACTATGGATTTTAGTCAATAAGATCAGATTAATATTGGTTCATCAATTGAAGCAAATGTACCATACTGATGCAAAGTATTAACAATGGGAAACCATGAGGGCCAAGGGGGAAGGGAGTATGTGGGCAGTCTGTATTATTTACTCAATTTTTATGTTAACTAACAGAAATTTAAATAAATACTTAAAAAAAATAAAACTTACTTGCTCTGGAAGGGAGAAGAAAATTAAAAAGATAATATTGAAATAATTTTATATACTCAATGAAAGAATACTACACAGCACGTTAAAACAAAATTATAGTTACAAAGAATAAAATATATTTCATAGAAACTTATAAAATGAAATAACTGCATTATATACTCTTTGATTCAATTAATATAAGTTTAAGCACAAACAAAATAAATAAATTTTGAGGGAAGCTAGAATATGTTAACTTGAGGTGAATATTGACTGTGATGTCAAGAGGCAGTCATCCATGGTCCTGCAATTATTTTTACCTTCCCCCTTTAAGGTTTTTTTTTTAAAGACTTTATTTATTTATTCATGAGAGACACAGGCAGAGAGAGAAGCAGGCTCCCTGCGTGGAGCCCGATGTGGGACTCACTCGACCCCCGGACTCCAGGATCGTGCCCCGGGCCAAAGGCAGGTGCTCAACTGCTGAGCCACCCAGGCGTCCCACCTTCCCCCTTTAAGTATGATTACATGTGTGTATACAAAATAAAAATTTCAGTGTTAAAGTTAGTGCACTTTACTCCTATTACGCCAGTAAAAGAATGAAAATCTTTATTAGCTCACAAAATGCAATGACAGTAGATCATGGTGTTACATATTTTATTTTATCAAATTAATCATTCATAAACACCACGTGTTTTGGGCAGCAATGCAGCAGATACAGAGTAGCATAGAAGAAAAACAAAAACAAAAAAAAAAAGAAAAGAAGGGGAGGACATGCTTGCGTTCAGACATATGCATCAAAAATAAATCACTAGTTTTACTTCTGAGTGGAATGGTGTGAAGAAGTTAAGGTCATTCTGAGTTTGCATAGACCAGTGGGAAAATAGTGCCCAAATGTATTTCTCTTATTACAAGTTTCCTCTATTTCATCTTCAGAAATGGCTGTCCCTTGTCACTTTGTTTGGTTATCCCCTGAAATCTTCAAAATCCTAAGTTCTTATATGACTATATGCTAAATTATTTATTAATGGGATTCCATTGTAAAACTAGACTTTTGGAGAACAGTATGAAAGCCAACAAATGAAAAAAATAGGATAATGATAAAACATTTCAGGACGGAAAGCATCAAATTTGTGTGGAAACACCATATTCTCTCATCTAAGCTGGGCCTCTTTAGCATCATATTCAAGAGAAATTGTTAAATACTGGGATATCTGATAGATTGCATTCTTTGAGATATGTCAAAAGTTAAATAAAATTTAAAAGATCCTATAAACATATTAATGATAAATCCCACCATTTAAAATGTCCCTGCTTAAGAAGCATATTTGAAGATGTCTGCTTAGTAATTCTTGTTTTAGGCCTATATATTTCTCTGGCACTTATCTAATCTGTCACTATGGAACATTGTGACATTTAGTCGGCTCTCTTGATACATGGCCTATTTGATCTGGATTCTCAAGTGTCCTGCCCAAATAGAATTTAGATGGTGTTTTTAATCACCCACCCAGTACTGACATTTTATTATGCGATTCCAGTGAACTCTTCCTCCCTCTTTTTGAAGAGTGATATATGAGGTTTTCTTATGGCAGAGAATGAAAGACTCTTTATAAATTTCATCTTCAATAGAAGACTTCTCTGTTAATACATATTTCATAGGCTGTAGCAGGCAATGTACTTTTCCTTGGAGCTCTTTGCCACATTCACATTTGGAAGTTACTTTGGTGGTCTCCTGTTTTCATGATGTCATAATCCAAAAATTAGATATCCATATATGGACTGTCAAACATATCATCTCTCTTCTTAGACTGTGTCTGCAGCTTATATAGCTTTTAAGCAAAACTGTTAATGCAAAGTAATAATCAGAAAGGAGGAATGACAGAAAACTGGCATCATATTTAAAAGACAAAAAAAATCCCTACTACTTTGGAGTCATGATTATTCACATGGAAAACTATATACTTTCCACATTGAATTTATTTGAAGAATAACTAATTTCTCAGCACCTCATAGTAATTTGCCTATTATTATATTCTATATTCACTATTTATTTTTAAACATATTTTCCCAGTTATTTCTTGGATTAATTTTCTTTTTCCAAAGTGTAAATATAATTTTAGAAATAAGCCTTGGTTCTCTGTCTTTGAGTTAAATATATAGGCTATTATCCACATTTATATAATTTTAGGTATCCTGAAAAATGCCAAGAAACATTCAAAAGAGATTATGAAGGTGGTCAACTTAAGTGCAATTTTCTCTGTATAATTTTTGAAAATCCAAGTGAAAAGTGAAAAAAATATAAATGGATGTACTTAAGACATTTTAGTATGTACGTGAGTTAGTATTCCATCTCAATTCAATAAATACTTCTTGTACTCCTACTGATTTTAAAGTTACATGATATGATCTGGAAATGATAGGGAAAAACCCATACCAAATACATTAAACCCAGTGCTTGGTCTCCATTTCCATGACAAAAAGATTCATCCTCAAGGATAATCATCAAAGCAGATTTTTTAAAGTTAAAACATATGATTTTAGGATTTATAATTCTCTTTCGTAATGTACAACCCATATTCAAGCCTTTCTGCCATTTTTAATTGATTTGGTTGTTTGCCTCTCAGGTATTCATGGGAGTTGACTTGCATGTTATGAATTAAAACCTTTTGGGATGCCTGGATGGCTCAGCAGTTGGGCACCTGCCTTTGGCTCAGGTTGTGATCCTAGGATCCAGGATCAAGTCCCATATTGGGCTCCCTTAGTGGAGCCTGCTTCTCCCCCTGCCTGTGTCTCTGCCTCTCTCTCTCAGTCTGTGTCTCTCATGAATAAATAAATAAAATCTTTTTAAAAAATGAATTAAAACCTTTTGCAGATACCTGTATTGCAGATATCTCCTCCATTATTGTGACTTGCCTTTACATTCTTCTGATGGTATATTTTAATGTTAATGAAGTTCAACATTCTCCTTTAAAGTTAGTCTTGGGTGAATACCTAGAAATGGAATAGGCAGGTCATGTGGAACTGTTTATTAACCTTACAAGAAACCACCAAAACTATTTTCCTAATTGGCTGTTCCCTTTTAATGTCCCACCAGAAGGACTGTTCTGTATTGTCACCACCACTTGTTATAATCAGACTTTTTAACTTTAGACTTTCCAAAAATACATAGTAATATCTCATTGTATATTATATTTGCATTTCTCTGATGACTAATATAGTTTTACATTTTGCAAGTGCATGTTTGCTGTCTCCTTAACATCTTTGCTGAAGTATAAGTTCAAACATTGTGCTCACATTTAATTTTGTTTCTTCTATTTGAGATTTGATACTTGCTTTTATATTCTGAATACTCTATTGGACGTGCAATTTCCAAATATTTCTTTCAAGTCTGATTCTTGCATTTACATTCTTTAAAAGTGTCTTTCAGACAGTAAATGTTAATTTTGATTAAATCTGAATTATCAGTTTTTTAATTTTACAGACTTGTGCTTTGATGATATTATTTTCTTTCTCTTACTATTTTGGATTAAATTTGCTCTGTTTTCTGTGTTGTTTTTTTTTAAATTATATCATTGATATGAAAAAAATTTTTTTTGGTCCTAATAGTAGGAGCTTGTTGTTATAGACTTCCTCTTCTGTGTGGCTTTGGTAGAATCCCTCAAACTTTGATATGTTGTATTTTCATTTTAATTCAGTTCAAAATACATTCTCACTTCTCATTTTTTTAAAGATTTTATTTATTTATTCATGACAGAGAGAGAGAGGCAGAGACACAGGCGGAGGGAGAAGCAGGCTCCATGCAGGGAGCCCGATGTGGGACTTGATCCTGGGACTCCAGGATGACGCCCTGGGCCGAAGGCAGATGCTCAACCGCCGAGCCATCCAGGCATCCCTCATTTCTCATTTTGATTTCGTCTTTGACCAATGAGTTATTTAAAGGTGTGCTATTTAATTTCCCAATATTGAGGCATTTTCCATATATTGTCATGTTTTTGATTTTTAACTTAATTGTGTAGTGGTCAGAGAACAAACATTAGAATATTTGCATCATTTTATATCTAATGAGACTTCTTTTAAGACACCAAATATAGTTTATCTTGGTAATAGTTCTGAGTGTACCTGAAAATAAACTGAATTTTGTTTTGGATAAACTGTTCTAAATAATTTAACTAGGTCAACCTGGTTAATAGTGTTGTTAAACTGTTTTGTATTCTTACTGATTTTTCTATTTTTTCTTTCAGTTATCCTGTGCATCTGTTTATTTCTTCTAGTAGCTATATCATTTTTCTTTACTTCATATAATTTGAAATTTGGTAGTTATGTTCATAATTCTATAGTTATGTTCACAAATGCCTAGAATTGTTGAGTTCTCTGGAAAACTTGATGACTTTGACATTGTGAAATTATTCTTTGTTAATATTTCCTTAGCTGAAATATACTTTTTATGCCAGCAATATAGTTATTGCAGCTTTGACCTATCAGTCAACATAATCACATTTTTCTCTTCCTTATATTTTTAACCTGATGGAGTCTTTATATATAAAATTGGTGTTCTTTAGTCAGGATACAATCTAATCTTGTTTTTTTAAATCCAATCAGACAATTTCTGCCTTTAATTGGGCACGTTAAGAATATGTACATATAAGAGCATTATTGATATCATTTAGCTTAAATCTACAATCTTACTAATTGTTTATTATTTATCTCATCCATTCTTTTTGCCCCCTTTTCATCTTCTTTCTTTTAGATTGAGTTTTATTGCCAAAAGTGAAATTGCTACCCTTCTGGTATGAATTATATAATAATTCTAATTGAATTTACACTTTATTCAGTAGTTTACTGAAGTTTCTATTTTTACATGTATCTTGAATAATTGATATTGTCAGACTTACAATGTATTCCTCTGGTTAATGTACAGTAGTGTCACATAGTGTGTATTGTGTGTATTAATTTGGAGTTTCTTGATTACTAGTGCATTTAATTATTGTTTTCAAATTGATTATTGGAATTCAGGGTATCTCTATGGTAAATTTTTCATTTATATTTGATCATCAATTTCACTTTTCCACTTTAATTTTATTTGTAGTTTTTATACGTTATAAATACTAATCTTTTCATAGGCACATGAACTAAAAATATAAATTTTATGGGATACCTCTGTCTTCGATTTTATTGTTTGACATAGGCCTTTTATTTATTATTTAAATATAGTTAGATATTCTAATCTTTTCAAATGTAGACTGTACATTTTGTGTTCAAATAAGCTACTGTAAACTGAGGTCATGATAGTAATACTCATGTGTTTTCTTCTATACTTTAAAAAGCATTTGTTTTCCATATTTAGATCCTTAATCCAATCAGTGTGAGTTAATATAGAACTTTTTAAAGTTATACATCTCTTAGTAATACCGGGACTTTAAACAATATGGAATGAGGCTTTACTTTAATTCCTTAGGAAAATGGAAATTCCTATAAAAGTCATTCAGCTTCATCTTTTCATAGGATATGTTTCCTTCTGGGTCCTAGATATAAATATGTTTCTATGCCATCTTGTTAACAGAGTTGCTTTATTCAGTCATTTGGTTAAAGGTCTCTAACTCTACTTTTCCAATCAGAATGATTCTGCATAAATACTATTTAATTCCTAGATATTGAAAGCAATACTTGAAGCAACACATACCTTAGTTTCTGTGACTTTCACTCATAAGTTTCTTCACTGACTTTATGGTCATTCTTTTGAGTCAGAACCTCAGAAATTTTAGGTTCATTTATTTTGGCTCAATAATGTGTTTACAATTATTAGTACTATTTATTTATTGTTGTGAACTTTTATGTATAGATCTATATTTTCTTTTATCAGACATTTGATGGATATGTTTCCTTAAACTCATCAAAATAAAGGAGGGTTCATGAAACTTTGCTTCATGTATTTCAGAGAGCTAGTTTGCAATATTTATACAATGATATAATTGATTGCTATAATTTCTTAGTGGATTGTTTCTTTTAATTCATTAGCTTCATATTAATAGCATTAATAATTAATGGACAATTATTTTGTTATTAAACTCCAATTAACTACAAAGTAATTGATCACTTAATCATTAAAATAATTATGAAATCCATCTCTAATTAATTACTAAATTCCCTTAATCTCTATTAATGGACTTCATATTAAAACATGTTGACCTATATTTAGTGTTTCTTTGTGGGACTTGTATTTTGCATGGTATCATTTTTCATTGCCGTATGCTCAACCTTTCTGTGGCATTGTATTTTAGATTTGCTGTACTTAAAAAAACATGCAATTGAACTTGAAGCTGAGTGACAATTAGTGGATCTGTTTGCCCTATTTACGTTGATACAACTTATTGATATATTTAGATTTATGTTTACTATCCAGTTTGTAACATCCTGATTTCTCCATGGAAGTGACTATTGACTGACTAAACCAAAACCGGTATCTTATCCTCTTTTTCCCTTCAAAGCAACTAAATACTTTGATTACTACTTTTTTAAACCAGTAGATGAACATGGGCCCAGCCATCTGAGAAGGGGAAACACATGTAGCCGGTGCTACCCTTCCCCTTTGCTTCTCATCCTCTCCAGGGCAGAGCAAGAAGCTGTGCTAACCCTCGTGGAGCTGTAACAGCACAGCACACAGTGATACAGGACTGCCTGCTGAGGGACCTGTGGCGAGGGGGTTGGATATGTATGCACTGAACAGCCAAACTAGTGCCAGCACCTTCTATCCTCCAACCTGCATTTTCATTTTCTTTCCACATCCTTTTTTAATGACTCTACATTATTTAAGCCTAATAAATTTTAGCTAATTAAAACTTGAATTGTACTTTTAAATTTAAGCCTAATAAAACTTAAATTACACTTTTCTCTGGAATCTGTTCCTTTTCAGTGTTTTTCCTATCTTACTGGTGCTAATATCAACTCATCCCACAAGCCAGAAACCAGAGATCATTTGTGGTTACTGACTCTCATTATCTACCCATACAGTTAGTTTAGTTCATTGTATTTCTACTCTTGAATTCATCTCTGCATTCCGTTCTTATGTCTATAAAAGTTTTCTAGTTTACTCTCCACTTTCTAGGCCCCTTCATATGTATCTGACATTGCTCTGAGGAAACTGGCTAAAATTCTACACTAATCAGGCCAATGTTGTTATTAGAATTATTACATGGACCCCAAGATTCCAATATAATTTTCATACTCCTTGTCTTAAACACACAATTCCTCAACAATCTGTTTAACTCCCCCCCCTCCCGCTTTTGTTTTTTATAAATTCATCTTGGTAAGAGTGATTCTTCTTCTGGTTATAATAGTTTACAGA
The DNA here is from genome assembly GCF_048164855.1 of Canis lupus baileyi. NCBI lineage: Eukaryota > Metazoa > Chordata > Mammalia > Carnivora > Canidae > Canis > Canis lupus. The sequence goes on along the minus strand of NC_132841.1, from coordinate 80,443,033 downwards.
ATGTGAGAGGCTTTGTGGTTCTATTTCTACACCTATGTTGTTTTGACTAGCAATGAGCAATGGTGTTGTTGTTGTTTTTTAAATTTTTTCCTTGTTTTAAAGATTTTATTCATTTATTCATGAGAGACACAGAGAGAGAGAGAGAGAGAGAGAGAGAGAGAGGGGCAGAGACACAGACAGAGGGAGAAGCAGGCTCCATGCAGGGAGCCCGACGTGGGACTTGATCCCGGGTCCCCAGGATCACACCCTGGGCCGAAGGCAGTGCTAAACCCCTGGGCCACTGGGGCTGCCCTAACTCCCTCTTTTTAAGCTACCTGTACTCCACATGCTGACCCCTCTCTAGTCATACTGAGAATTATCTTCTCTGAATGTTGGGCAATTTGACACTTCTGCATCTAAATATAATTTCAAAAATATACTATCTTCTCTTACGCTCTTAAAAAACAAAACAAAACAAAACAAAACAAAACAAAAAAACTGATTCAGTCTTTCTCCAAAACTCGGCATCATTGTGAATTTCTGCAAGCTTTTCTCAAAACTCTCTTCATAGTTCTTTGATGCCCTGTCCATACCTTAAGTTAATTTTGAAACTGTCAAAATTGCATAACATTTCTGTCACTTGTTCTTACTGGACAACATTCATCATAGTGCAGTCTTAAAATATTCTTTTAATTTATCTCTCACCTGCATATTAGAAGAAACCACTAACTACTCTGAATCTTCTGATCGCCTGTCCACATTTTCTCAAGTCACTTTTGAGAATCATGTTGAAATATTTTCATACATCTGAAATAAGTCACCTCAAACCAGATTATTTCTTTAACAGTACAGGCTGTTCTTTTTCTCAGTTTTATTTATAACAAGCAAAGAAAATCTATAGTAGGTATTAGGTGACTTCATGAAACATAAGCGGTTAGTCCACATCTGGGTATTTTCTTGTTCATAGCAAGTTTCTACAGTGCCAAAATTGGGACATTGACTATGAGTAAGTTTCTGGGCTTTCTAATACCTGGAAGTTAAAATCATGTTTTGGAAAAAAAAAATGTTTATTTAAATAGGAAACAAATTGTGAACTACTTGAACAATTTTTTTCTCTCTTAAGATGATACTAAACATGCAATTCCGATGTATTTGCATTTTAACCCATTCATAGCTTCTAGGCTTACCTAAGAGCAAGTTGGTATGTCCTCTATTCATGGGTAACAGGATAGCGGTTTGGCTGACCTTCCTTCAAGTTTATGTGTCCTTGTTGCTGTTCCACATGGCAGAGAGAAAATGGTAGCACCTTTGAAATGCAGACATTTCATCAGTTGAAAAAATAGGGTATAATTTTAAAGTTATTTCCCTGTTGTATCCGGACACATTAATACATGTATAGTGCTTGGCATGTTGTAGAGCAATGTTATTAGTCAGCATTCTGGAATAAAAGGGATCTAACTCAAATGAGCACATTTTGAGAAGAGCATAATACAGGGACTATGGCATGGCAACAGTATAGGGAAGCCAAAAGGGAAAGTGTAGGACCTTAGGGTGCCGTAATTACCCAGAGTCCTTACAGTGCTACAAGATAGCAAGGTCACTAGAAACCAGGGCAAGTAGCTGTAGGAGAGAACTGCCTCTTGAGAACCTGAGATTTCTTGTGGGGTCACAGCAGGCCTGCAGCAACTATTAAAGCAATGAGCCAAGAGAGTGAATACCACCAACTGACTTTTCCATGCCTGCTAGATCTCTCAATGTTCCCAGCATTCTAGCCATCAGATGCCATGTGGTCCATACAGGGTAGCTTCCCAGAGAGGACAACAGATGAAGAAAATGGAGAATGTATGGAGTCACAAAGGAAAGAACTTCAGAACAGTGTACTCCATTACACCCTCAGCATTCATTCTGACATTTTATTTGGGTTAAAATGTAATTTTCATAACACAGGAGAACTTGAGGTCCCAGATGCTACCACATCAACATTTGCCAATGTCAACTCAGTTCAACTTCCACCTGAAACTGAATATATTAGACATCATTAGTGTTCTCCATATAAGGCAGTGGGGTTAAGGTGGTATACTCATTAATACAGTACAGTCTTCACTTCAGCTGGTGAGAAGAACTGAATTTGTAATCATGCCTCTATATTATTAGTACTTCCTACCACCTCTCTTTCCCTCAAGTAGCTGCTCAATTGAATGGACATTTTAACCAATAGGGTGAACCTTCATCTTTTGGAGTTATTTCTTATTTGAGTTTACCTCCGTTTTCTATTAACCAGAATTATAAAGTGAGAATCTAATAATAGGGATCCCAAATAAATAACCAGGGTTCCAGGCACTGTCCTGCTGTCTTCCATAGTGTCGCAGAAACCAGTTTTCTTCTGGTGATTGAGATCGATCTTCCTGGCTAGTACATAGTCTCCTCTTCATATTCATTCAAACAACATGAGAATCCCAGTCTAAGCAGATGACAGTCATATATTTTTAATTCAGTAGAATTCTGACCCTATCCCTCAGAGAAAACATTTCTTCATTGAGCTCAAAGATGTCCAAGCTAACCAAATCAGAAATTGTGAAGTTGAAAAAAAAATTCTCCAAATAATTTTTAGAGATAATCATATAATTTGTCATCCTTATCCCTTGGTTCCCAGTATTATACATTCTGATTATGGAAGAGATGCTGGTTTATGGCAGTTGCCATATCCTAAAGATTGACATCTTTGTTTTGCAAGCACTCTTTCAGATTTTACCACCCTTCCAATTGCTAAGGTTTTTTCTGGGTGATGGGACATAGAGGATCAGTTAATTCTGTGAGTGTGAATCCTTTGCCACATTCATTTCCTCTAAAGCATATCCAGTGGTCAGAGGAAATATTGTGTGTGAATCTACAGAAATAGATAGGGCGGTTGCTATGGAATCAAATTCCTTCTCCATGATCCTTCAAAGATGATTTGTGTAATCAGACATCCACCAGGTGGCTATTTTTTCCAGGTAAATGGGAATGCCTCATGGATTCAGCACTGCTTCCTGCTAAAACATGTTGCACATTCAATAATAGTACTATCCATATTAGTGTTTATAAGAAGTTCATGTTGTTGAGCTCCTGCCTGTCTGCCTCTCCTTGCTTCCGTTACAGGTTTATACACGAGGCCATTGTGTAAACTCAGAGAGCCTAGGAAAAGAAGCTGATATTTATACTATTGGTCATCTGATATATCTAATAACTGCATGCTTTCTTTGCATTAAATGCTTTGGTAAGCATTTTTGTGCAACATAAATATCTTCACACTCCATTTTCATGTATCCATACATCATCATTCCCATAGACTTTCTGTACCACGTTCCAATATTTGTTTGTTTGCCACTGAACACCTAGTCAAAGTGCTAAATATTGTTTATGAGTTTCAAAGATCTATCCATAAAGAATAATTTCCCTTCTCTGCTGTCTTTTAGGGCTCTTTTGAGTGAGGCCATAGGGAAGAAGTCCTTCACTTTTGACTGATAGCAGCAGAATGTACAGACATATTCACAAATCAGGTTCTTGCTGTTTTCTGTTCCATTAATTTTGAGCAGAAGCCACAGGTGTGAACTTGGAAAAAAGAAAAGCAAAAGCAAAGCAAAAAAGCAAAGCAAATGGAAAACAAAAGCAATGGAGATCTAGTGTAGGAATCTACGACATCTGCACATGTAGCCTTTATTATTTTTTTTTAGATTTATTATTTATTTGTGAGAGAGAGTGAGAGCTCATGCATGTGAGTGTGGGGAGGGGCAGAGGGAGAGAGAATTAAAGCAGAGACTGTGCTGAGCACTTAGCTCAAATCATGACTTGATCTCCTTGATCTCACAACCCCTGATCATGACCCAAGCTGATATTAAGAGTCGGATGCTTGGGGATCCCTGGGTGGCTCAGCAGTTTAGCGCCTGCCTTTGGCCCAGGGCATGATCCTGGAGTCCCGGGATCGAGTCCCACGTTGGGTTCTTGGCATGGAGCCTGCTTCTCCCTCTGCCTGTGTCTCTGCCTCTCTCTCTCTCTCTCTGTCTATCATAAATAAATCAATAAATAAATAAGTCTTAAAAAAAAAGTCAGATGCTTAACTGACTGAGCCACCCAGGCACCTCCTCTCCTTTTTCCCCCTAAGATTTTAGGAACTACTCAAGCCCATGATTTTGTCTCATTGTATTAGTTTCCTATATCTACTCTAACAAGTTACCACAAACTTAGTGGCTCAAACAATAAAAATTAATCTTCTTATAGTTTTAGATTTTAGGATTCCAATAATCTGATACTGACTGGGATACATGTTTTTTTTTGGAGACTTTAGGGGACAGTTTGTTTTCTTACCATTTCCAGCTTTTAGAGGGCACTTGCATTCCTTGGCTCATGGAACCATTCTTCATCCTCAGAATCAACACTGACCTCTAATTCTGTCATCTGATTTTTCTGACTTTGAAACTCTTGGCTTCATTTTATTAGGATCCTTGTGACATTCGGCCCACCTGGATAATTCAGGATAGTTTTTCAATCCCAAGTTTCTTAATGTAACCACATGTATGAAGTCCTATTGCCATGTAAGATAACATATTCATAAGCAAACTTCAGTATGAGCCATACAACATTTTAAATGGAGAATAATTTGTCAGTAGAAGAGTTCATGGCCTTAGTCCCAAATCTATGATTTAGGATTCCTGATCTCTCACTGGGGATTATCAAAGCTCCATGAAAATTATCTCTCTAACACAGACACTTTAAATAACAATAGGTTTCTGGGTCATAACGCCCATGTGGAGGGCAATTGCACGGCAACCTGGATCTATTACAGAGCCCTTCTTGCTCTGGGCCAGCTCAAAATTAACAGCCTTTCATATTACCCAAGAAGTAGATTGGAATAGGATGGCCAAATGTGATACATATTGCCTTCAGAATCCATAAACAATATTCCATTGTGCTTATGTGTTGTGTGTATTGTCCCTATTTGTTGATGGTGGTTGTTGAGAGGTGCCACACTTTTTCTTTCTTTCTGCAGCATTGGAAAACATGCTCCAGATCATTTGACTCCCAAGACAATTCATCGATTTTACAGATCCCTGAATATTGAGGGATTTGTTACCCTTCAGCATCCTCTGTTTTTATTAAGGATATAGGATGCTGGCTATTTCCTATGCATCTGTTTTGGAATGACCATACAACCAGAAATGAAATGGACCAGGGTTATACTCTGTATAGTATCAAGACAACACATGTTCCTAGTCTGGAATATTTTATGACAGGGAGCTGAGGAGTTGACATAGCCCTTAAAAAGACAGGAAGGGTACACTCTTGTATTTATCATGTGACAGCAGTCTGCTTATGTTTTCCTTTGCTGGCTGAGATAGGGCAAATGCATTTCTATTTCAATAGCTGTAAACCAGGTGTCAGGGTCTGTGTTAATTTTCTCCAGGGGAGATACCATATCTGGAAATGCAGCTGTGCTTGGAATCACTACCTAATTATGTGGGTGATAATCGACTGTCATTCTCCTTGACACATCTGGCTTTACACTGTCCAAATAGGCATATTAAATGGGGATGTGGTAGGAATTAGCACTCTTGCATATTTCAGGTTATTGATGGTGGCACTAATCTTTGTAATTCCTCTAGAGGTGTGATATTTTTGTTTTGTTTTGTTTCCTAGTAAGTCAGGGTTGGGCAGGTGCAATTCCAATGGCTTCTACTTGGCCCTTTCTTCCACAGCCGTCCTCCCTTCATGGATTGAAGAACGAATGTGGGTATTCTGACAGTTATTTCTTATGTTTGTACCCTCTATTTATTTTGAGGTGAGAAGAACAAGTATAGAATGGGTCTAAGATTGTATTGAAGGTAACTTGGGTTTAGACTCCATTTATCACCTGACCTCCATAAGTCCTCCACCTGATTAGTTTCCAGAAACAGTTCAAAGCCAGGCAATAATAATTCCTGCAAGATTTATTACTTATTTTCCTCTTGAGAGAGTTTGAAGGAAGATTCAAGTATGTATCTGTGATCATATTGCAAGATTCTTCGTCAAGTGGATTCTGGCTTCCCCTCAATCCAGATGCTGTAGGTCTTTAACTCTTCATCTTTTAAATGGGTTAAGAGCATGAAGCTGCACTATATAATTCAGGTAAAGTTTCTCCCTCCCAGTTATAAAACTTTTTCTTATTATGTATGTCAGTTTTACCATATTAGTTTGGTAATCTCATTCATTTTTAAACCTCCAGCCATTAAAGTCCCCAGTGCCCTATATCCTTGAAGACCAAATAAGGAAGTAAGTAAATAGGTAACCCATACTATGTGGTTTATGGCTATAGTGTTTTTCATCATGTGGCTAAGAGTTAAAGACTATCACTCAGCCTCTACTTTTAAACAATTCCATCAATCCCACTGAGGTTAAGTAACTCAATTCCATTTTTTTTTACATCTCCCACCATCATCTCCATCTTAACAGAATTCAGTAACCTTAGAGACTTTGAAGAATTCTAATGGCCCCTCATCAAAACATTTCTCCTCATAAAGAGTGGATTTTTTTTTCAGTCTATCTGAAGGGTAATTGAGAAGATTGCATATAATAGATCCATTTCAACATTCTTTTTCCCTAAAACTTTGGCCCATTTGCATTAGAGTATGGAGTGATATATTGGGATTTCATCATTAACTATAGGCCACTATTGAAACCAGGATTTACTTAGCAGATTTTTAAAGTAATTTTCAGGTACTTTAGCCATTGCATTATACCATGAATTCCAGGTGAAAAACCTATAATTTTCCCAATCAGTCCTTCTCCTTTATCTAAACCCCTTATAATTCTCTGCCAAATACCCCCTCCGTCTGTGGAGCAATACAATTTGTTGAAGTCTTATAATTCTTATGTGTATAGGTTATATCTTATATTCTACTAAAGTAGACTTTCTACCTATTTTCTTTTTCTTTTCAAGACATTTTTGTATCTGTAATATAGTCTTTTGTTTGTTTTGTTTTCTTTGTTTTAATGCTATCTTGACCTAGTTTTGAGGCCCTGCCAGAGAACTATTAGTTTCCTTTTTTAAGTAGCTAAGATTTAATCAACACAACCACTTTTCTTATCTGATTCTCATACTGCAGGCAACTATGCACTCACCCCAGGACCGGGTACTATACAAGTCAGGTTAGGCTTTATGCCCAGGAGTTCACAAAATTGTTTTAATTAGCCAATCCATAGGGACCCAGGGCCAGCCCCACCTCACAAATAATACATAAACTTCCCCCAAAGCTCCAGATTACTGTTACCCTGTCACAGCTCATGGTGTGGCCCTGCCTAGCTATCTTCTCTGTTTGTAGCTAAATAATAGCGTTTGGCCCCACATATACTTTTGAGTGTTTGTGTGTCTGTTACACATCAAAAGATTCTTTAAAACTTATAAAACTTTGGCGCTATGGCCAGTGAACAGAATGGTGTGGCTATGACCACTGACTCAACCGTAGTCTATTGGAGGTTAGCTGTTGAATTACTAATTGTGGGTCTATAAACCTCCACAAGAGTGGTTTGGGAGGAAACTACCATTAAGGGCAAGCTATTGTCCGAGACTTGTTGCTTGTTGTTTTGTCTACTGGTGGTTGCTTGTCTTCCTTATACAAATTTCCTTAACATGGAAATATTCAAAACATAGAATGCTAATTTCTAAATTCCAACAGCTAGATGCTTACCCAGATGGGACCACCCTAGTCCTGGAGGAGTGATGAGCCACTTGAACCACTCTTTCCAGACATAGCATTCCAGTGGGTTTTGGTCACAGCATATATTTCATACAGTCCCTATCCCAAGGACCCTCATATCTTTGGCTTGGTATTTCTTTAATATTATTTAAGGCAAAACCTCATTTGTCCATTTGTTTCTGGCAACCCCTATAGAAGAAGGTGTTGGTTAGGCCATTCCATGGTAGTGAAATGGTACCCTGATCTCATTGGTGATGAGATACTTAGTTGATGGTAGTGGCTACCTGTCTCCTTTGTTGCTATCTACCTTGCTGCTGTCACCAGCAAGATACAGACTCTCCTGTAACATAGGCACCGTACTGTGTACTGTGAGTTACACCCTAAGAGACTAATGGCCCAATGTTTAATCCAAAGGGAGCCCTAGGGCAAGGGAATTACCTCATTCTTTCACCTCTCATCCCAACCCCAACATCTGCCAAAATTCCCCAGTTGCTTGACAATGTAAGACCCATAGCCTGGATGCTTAATCCTTAGTGAATGCCTCCCTATATTAACATACCAAGGGAGTGAAGAATGCAGACAAGAGGGCTACCTGCACTGTCCAAAGGAGAGCATGCTCTAGTTCTCTAAGTGCAAATTTTAATGGAAGGTGGATTGGAAAGATTTAGAATGAGAGAGACACCTGCATACTCCTCTCCTCTCCCTTTCCTATAACCACCTAGAAGTTCTGCATAAGAATAAGTTAACACTAAAATATTTTTTTTTAACAAAACACAAAAACCTAGATGTAGGTGGAGGATATTTTAAAATTAAAAATAAATCATAATTTGGCCCAATCAGAAATCCAAAATTTTACTAAAATAATTTATATAACATAAAGTTAATAAGGGCACTGATTAGGGGGTGCCAAAGTGGCTCAATTGGTTAAACATCTGACTCTTGATTTTGGCTCAGGTCATGATCTCTGGGTTTTGGGATCAAGCCCTTTGTCAGGCTCCGTGCTGGGCAGGAAGCCTATTTAGGATTCTGCCCCTTTCCCCTCACTGCCCCCTGCTCTCTTTCTCTCAAAAAACAAACACACACCGAAAAGGCACTGATAGGCTTTTGTGCCTCTACAACAGAGGTTGTAAATTACGTTTGGCATGTGCTAAAATGTACCAGGTGATAAAGCTTCATGGATTAATAATACTGGGGTTCAAATTATGGATATATCTGAGAGCTCACTGAATTTAAACATGATACCTTCTATAATTTGAGAAGAGTAATTAAATATGATAGAGAAAATTCAGTATATGCCATTTTATAGCTCTGCCTAAATTTTCCATAGTCATAATACCCATTTCCTATAATATTCCATCCTGGCTATACTTTGGCACAGTGAACACTAAATTAAAATTAAATTAAGCCTTTGACAGTTATAAATTTGCTTGCCCAAATAAGGCTCTGTGGACACCCCCACGTAAATTAGTTAAGATGGCTCAGTGTAAGTTAAAATAGGACCTCCAAGTATTAGAACGTATTATTTCACAATATCTAATTAATAAATAGGTGATTACCCCCACTGCTTCTCCATTTGACAGTTCAATTTTGCCTATTCTTTTTTTTTAAGATTTTATTTATTTATTCATGATAGATACAGAGAGAGAGAGAGAGAGAGAGAGAGAGAGGTAGAGACACAGGCAGAGGGAGAAGCAGGCTCCACTCAGGGAGCCTGATGTGGGAATCGATCCCGGGATTCCAGGATCATGCCCTGGCCCTAAAGCAGGTGCTAAACCACTGAGCCACCCAGGGATCCCCCAACTTTGCCTATTCTTAAGCCTAAAAGACTGAATGGTGTCTTACAGTCAGTTACTACAAGCTTAATGGTGTGGTCTGATTCATTAAGGTCTCCAAACCCAATACCTAGTATTACTGAAGTTACTAACTGCAACTGGTAAATATTTTGCTACTGTAGATTTAGCTAATACATTCTGGTTAGTGGCTATTTTAACAGCCTCCCACCTGCAGTTGGCCTTCACCTCCAAAGGGATATGATACACTTTTCTCAGGCTACCCATAGGCTATCTTAGCAGCCTTGCCATTGCACGCTATATTAGTAGGCAATATTTTAACTGCTTCCAACTTTGTACAGGAGCACAGGGGGGCATTGCATTGATGACATTCTCCTCCAAAAAGTTGCATTTGATACTCATTAAGGATTCACATGTCCAATATCGTTTAATCCTTTTTGAGTTCTGGTGGCAATAAATTAGTCATTTATAAATTTTACTTAAATTTTACTTAATCTCACTGATGTTGCTACTTATAAATCCAGTATAAATGGAGTTCTCTCAAACAAAGGCTGTAAAATCTATGCAAATCAAAATCAACAGGCATTCCCATTAATTCCCCCAGAAGCTCCTTCACTGTAGAGACTTTCACAACCTCTTGTTACACTCCCTGGAATCTCTGGACCACCTGTGATGACTGTAAGTTGTTGATGGGCTTCTGACTCAAGAGACGACCTTTCTCAACCCAGTGCTATATAGCATTAAGGTGAAAATTGCTAGCCAGTTGTACTGGATCTTTTGAGAGAGGAGACTCTCATAGATTCTGAGTCTGTGACCCAATGTACCCAGCTACCCATTATGTTTTGGTCCATGGAATTAGAACCTCCCGCATAAGCTTGGCAAGAGTGTAAAGGCCTCCTGGGTCCTTTGGCATTTTCCACCTGCAGAAGGGATGATTTCCCCTTTTCTTAGTCAATGGCAAGACATCATGTGCTGAAGGAGGTCATTCCTCCTCAAGACCCCTTGGCTACCTGGAAAATCTCTTGGGATTAACGGAGTCAGTATTAATGGGAATCCATAGAATGTATGAATGGCATTGCCACCATCAAAAAAATTGATGGAGCTTAAGTGAAATGTAGCTGCTTTCCATCCCTAATAAAAATTCTCTGAATAAAAATGGGACTTAACGTGAGCACAGTTGGCTAAATTTCAGAGTGCACTATAGCACTGGATGCCAGCAAATGACCCCATTTGCATATTGTTTTTACAAAGTTTTGGGCAAATGCCTAAAAGTTGTCTCCTTTAGGATTAAGACAAAAACAACAACAACAAAAACACCAAAACAACTCTGGGAATCTCTTGCCCTACAGATTTATGGAAATGTAAATCAAGACCACACATCTTTACGTATTCTTGGGCCACAATATATAGTCTCAGAGGACTCTCCTTATCCCCTTGGAGTTTTAGACATTGATAATAGTAACCAAGGCACACATGTCACTTCTCTGGGTTACAATGGTGTGCTCTTTAAAAGGCATTCAATAGAATGTTCATCTCCCTAGTAGGTCCCAGGCAGCCAGTTTAATTGAGACACATAAAGATTTCCTCAAACAATTCTTATTTGCAGTCTGACAAAAGGATTCCTAAATGGATCTCTGTCTTGCTCCAAGACCTCAATTTCTCTTAATTCAAGACCTCTTGGCTGATTTACACCTCACACCAACTATAAAAATAACTTAGCCCTTCCCTCTATTTAAAAGGGGGATATGTCTTATTGCCAAGTATAATAGAGAGTGATTATATATGAGGTTCTTTAATAACATCTGTTTGTGGATTTTTCATTCTACTTCCATTCTACATGAGGCTGGAGGTGAAGTCAAATATGCTTTCCCTCCTGGGACCTGTTACCCACAGACCATCCATCTAGTATGGAACCCATGTGAACCTAAGCTTCAACCATCTCAATAGACCCAGTGAACTATCAAAAGGGGAGAGCTAAAAACCCTGATTCATAAGTAAAAATCACATTCAAAATAATAAAATTAGTACCATATCCCATTATTATAAAACGATACTACCTTTCCCTGGTAATAATATGTGTTAGAGAAAATCAGTGTCAGACAACAAAAACCTTGTTGGTCATGTTACTTATATGGTCTGCATGCTTTCATTTGGATCTAGAGGTCTAAACCCCTGAAAAGCCATTATCTCAACCAAATATGGCAAGTGCTAAGGCCCACATGGCATCAAGTTATTTATTTATTTATTTATTTTTAAAGATTTTATTTATTTATTCATGAGACACACACACACACACACACACAGAGGCAGAGACAACAGGCAGAGGGAGAAGCAGGCTCCATGCAGGGAGCCTGACGTGGGACTCGATCCTGGGACCCCGAGATCATGACTTGAGCCAAAGGCAGATGCTCAACCGCTGAGCCTCCCAGGCACCCCTAATAAACACTTTCATTAGTTAAGGTTCTCAGTTACCTACAACAACATTTACTCTGGCTAGTAAGGCAGGATGGAAACTTTTCAAACACCTAAAAACAATGTAAAAGATGTTGAGAATTTCAGAGACTCCAAGATATCTAGAGAGAAAGCAATAGTCATTATGTGGGAAACAGTCCAGATACTCATAGGGCTTTGTAACAAGAACAACAATTAAACAAAAAAAAAAGGACGTTCATATTCTAATACTTCCTTTTTTCTTAGACTGGGAGTAACTGTTAAACGTCAGAAATACATTTTTGGTGAAATGCTTTTTATAAAATTAAGCTTAAGGGATCCCTGGGTGGCGCAGCAGTTTGGCGCCTGCCTTTGGCCCAGGGCGTGATCCTGGAGACCCGGGATCGAATCACACGTCAGGCTCCCCGGTGCATGGAGCCTGCTTCTCCCTCTGCCTATGGCTCTGCCTCTCTCTCTCTCTCTGTGTGTGACTATCATAAATAAATAAATAAATTTAAAAAAAAATAAAATTAAGCTTAAAAAATACCTCAAACCCCCCACCCCTTATTTCCAGCATCAAGGAACTCCACCATCTTTATAATAAGTAAGACATTTAGGAATATTCTAACCTACATAGAATTAGTAAAAATATATAGGGTAGGGATGCCTGGGTGGCTCAGTGGTTGCGTGTCTGCCTTTGGCCCAGCGCATGATCCTGAGCTCCTGGGCTCAAGTCCCTAATCAGGCTCCTTGCAGGGAACCTGCTTCTCCCTCTGCCTATGTCTCTGCCTCTCTCTCTCTGTCCCTCATGAATAAATAAATAAAATATTAAAAAAAAGAAATATACAAGATAACATTTATGTAAAAATACTTTCCAACCAGGAAAATCTAGACGATATATATTATGAGATTTTTAAAATATTCCTAATTACAGATGCAGAAAGTAGCTTTATATACATTATAGTAACTAATAATTATAACTTTAACTATGAATTTATGGAATTCAGACTCTCAGTTTACATGTTTAGAGAGGTAAGTATATGTGGCTATATATTTTGGGTCTCAGTATAGGAAAAAAAATCAATTCCAAACCTGTAAGCCATTAGTTTGAAATAATTTTTCTCCCTTTATTTTAAGATTCTTAGCACATCTGCCTTTTGTACCAAGAATTGAGTTATGATCTTTTCACATTTTGCATCATAGTATAATTCAGTGCCTGGTTTTCAGAACCATAATTCCTAACCCTGTACTTTGCTTACAGATTCATTTGAGAAATCTCATTCTTTTCATATATCCTGCATTGAAACAGGCAGTTTGCTCATACCTACAAACAATGTATTAATACTAATAAATAAAACATCTAAAAAGGAAAACATTCCAAAGTAATATTTCTTGGGAGATGAATTAAGTTATTAGTAGGTTGTTAACAAGGACCAAATTTCTTCATCCTTACCCTATCTGGGAATAGAGCAGTGATAACATGCCTTCTGTGGTTCAAGAATAAAGCCATATATTTTTTTAAGAGAGTCAAATGAGTCTTAACCTATGTTTTTCTTCAAACTTGCAGGATAGTGGCTTGACTTGTAAAGAGATGGGATAGATTCTGTAAAAATAAAGCAAAGAAAACCTTCTTCAGGCATCTCAAGAAAAATTTGTATAGTCTGGATAAACTATCTGATAATTATCTTTGCACCTGGTGAGAAGCAAAAACAAATTTATGCTTCAAATGAAATAAGGCAGCAGGGTGTGTGTGTAAACTTTTGTAGTACAAAACCTCATGAGAATGACATGAGCAAGGAATGTAGTGGTATCACAAATAACCAGGTTGTCTTGTTTGAGATACTTGATCTATGTAAAATTACCAGTTTGTGTCTAATTATACCATACAACATTCAAATGTGACATACCAAAGTTCACTTGGGCATAATCATCCTGTGCTAAACATGGGCCAATGTGTAGTATGATAATGTAGCTTCATCATTATACTTAAGTTTGGCAAAACAGAGGGAGTGCCTATTATAGTTTAAAATGATTACCCTGTGAAAAAATTTTTAAAGATTTATTTATTTTAGAGAGAGAGAGAAAGAAGGAGCAGGGGGAGGGGGCAGAGGGAGAGGGAAAAAAACTTGGAGCAGACTCCCTGCTGAGTGCACAGCCCAACATGGGTTTTGATCCCAAGAACCTGAGATCATAACTTGAGCTGGAACCAAGAGTCTGATTTTTTTAAATTTCTTTTTTTAATTTTTTAAAAAAGCATGTATACGATTAACAGCCTTTTTGCTTTATTTTTTTTTAAAGATTTATTTATTTATACATGAGAGACAAAGGGAGGCAGAGACACAGGCAGAGGGAGAAGCAGGCTCCATGCAGGGAGTCTGATGCAGGACTAGATCTCAGGATTCCGGGATCATGCCCTGGGCCAAAGGCAGGTGCTCAACTGCTGAGCCACCCAGGTGTCCCCAAGAGTCTGATGCTTAACCATCTGAGCCACATAGGTGACACACCCCTTATAGCATGGAGCCCAGTGCATGGCTCAAACTCACCACCATAAGATGAAGACCTGAGCTGAAGGGTACCTGGGTGGCTCAGTTGGTTAAATGCCTGACTCTTGGTTTTGACTCAGGTCATGATCTCATGCATTCTGGGACTGAGCCCTGTGTCAAGCTCTAAAAGCGCTTGGAGGAGTACTAAACCTCAGATGAGACAGCAGCCCCAGTTGCTGCCTTAATTTTAATTTGGTGAGAACTTGAACTGAGGACCCTGCTAACTCATACCTGGACTTTTGATCCATTGAAACTATGACATAATATGTATGATTTTCTCAGCTACTAAATGTGTGATAATTTGTCATACAGCAGTAGAAGAAGAACACAGTAATGTCTTATAAAACAATAACTAGAGTTCTAAAAATAACTGATAATATCACAACTCAATTTCTTTCACAGAGTATGGATGAAAATTTTAATTTCTGCAGATCCAAGCTAAGTAACGTAACTGAATAAAGAGAGCAGACTATAGAAAACAGTAGAGAATTGTAAGGTATGTGCCGAATTGAAGGGCCAACCCTAATTAAGCAAGTGGCAATGATGATAAGTGTGACCAAATATTACATTTTTTATTTTATTTTAATTTTTTTTAATATTACATTTTTTAAAACAAACCAAAGAGATCTAGGTTTTTGTTTGTTTCTCTGTTTATAACATGAAGTCAGTTGGCAACAACATGCCCCACTCACAGGGGAAAAAATAATCTGATTGGACCAAATAAACAGAAGAGGCCAATATGACAGCTTTTTGTAACCTGTAGTATAAAGTTTAAGAATAAATATATTTTCTTAAATTCTCCTTTTTAAAATCCTCTTTGTGTATAAGTTTGTCCATATGTAAACCCTTCTACTTTATATCTCATTCACTTATTTTTCCCCTCTATATTCATTTATTTATAAAAGACATATTCATTGGGCATCTCCTATGGGA
This sequence comes from Canis lupus baileyi, assembly GCF_048164855.1. Taxonomy (NCBI): domain Eukaryota; kingdom Metazoa; phylum Chordata; class Mammalia; order Carnivora; family Canidae; genus Canis; species Canis lupus. The sequence continues at coordinate 80,427,649 of NC_132841.1, read as the reverse complement.
CAGACACTATTTAATACATAATGTATAGAGAATAAAAAAAAATTTCCCATCCCACATGAGGTTTATTTCCAGCAACACTATACGTGGAAAAAAATAATTTAAATGTATAAAATGTAAATGTTAATAAGACCTGTAAAGGGGGAAAAAAGTGAAGAAATTATGGAGAGAATGCAAGATTAGAGATGGATGATGGGGTGGAGGAAGACTGTTTTGTGTGCCTGTACTTTATTACGGTTTCCTATATGCTAGACCTATGTAAATAAAGAGGATACATATAATGTTTACTGTCAAAGAGCTTATTATTTGAAGTTGACATACAGGTAATCAGACTATATTCTACTGCGAATTTGTGATGCATGACAGCATACAGCATAGGATATTAAGCAAACATGCAAGAATGCCAGAAGGAGACCGAATGGTCCTAAAATGTATGTAAGCTTTCAGATATTTGTTAGACATTTTAATTTAATAACCTGTAAGTGTCCTTTTACCCTTTTGAGCTCCTGTGATTTAAATTGAGGATCCCCTGCGGCCTCATAAGGAAAATCTTTTCAAATTCTATATGACAATTCAACCTATAAAACTTGAGATCTCTACAACATTCCATGAATCCTTTACAACATAATTGTCCCCATGAACTTTCATATAGAGTCAGCCTAGGAAGACTTTTGATACGTGTAAAACATGGAGACTGTTTGGTTCTGAATTTTGCAACTTTTCCAGGAACACAAGAGTCCTAAAAATCTCCATTTTCTGAGTCACTAGAAGACAGAGGTGACCTTAGATGCTTCAGACATGTTTTCATGAAAGTTGAAGCGGCACATGAAGTGAGGAGCCTTTAAGCAGCGATAGGGAATGAGGAGATAGGAAGGATCTAGTTGATCACATCTAGAAAGGAAATAGCTATATCCAGGATGGCAGTGGAACACGGTTTAGGTACTAATGAAATTCAGTAAAGAAGGCACAAAGTTTGCCTAAACATGTCAGTTTTCAGAAAGCTCTACTGAAAGTTTACAAAAATAAATTCAATGTGTTTCTCCTTGGAAATCAAGGGCTGTGTCTCTTGTGGCCCATGAAGTAGTCTGAGAAAGCAAAAGGGAAGCTCAGGAGCTGCACCAGCTGCCCTGCCCCAGGTTGGCTCCTTTGTGTCAAGAGTTGCTACTTAAAGTGGCTACACAACATTGGTGCTATAAAGAAACATTCTCTACTGTAGCAATAGAAGAAGGGGCCATGGTGTGGCAAAGCTTGAACACTTTCTATCCTGAGGAACCTCTTGAAATAGTTCAAGCAAATTCAATTATTTCAAATTTGAGTAACAAAAATAGAGTATACTTTTCTGTAAGGATAAAGTTCTATGGGCAAAGATTTGATGAGAAAAAAAATACAAATTGTGAATTTGTTCTTGTCCCTTATACACTGCTTTCCAACTTAGAAATATTTTCTTTCAAAGATGGACCTCGCCATAAGCTATAGGGGATATTTTCAACCACAGTGTTTAACAATAGATGAAATGTAAGTTGGTGACTGGTAATCACAAAATGCTCTTTTTAAGAGATAATTTATAGTAAATTGTGACCCTGTTAAAAGTTATCATGTGTTTGTCTCTCAATTTTACAGTGTTGTTTACACTTTCTAAAACACTTTTGGTATCTTCTACAAATATCTGAAGTTTTCTGACCCCAAAAGCAAAGAGGAAATTACTGGTCTGTTGAAAGAAAAAAAAAAAAAAATACAGAAGGCTGAATTAAATTGCTTTTCTAAAGGACAACACAAAGTAATTACATAGTAAGGGGTTAAGATCTGGAACAAATTTAGCAGGACATAGTAGCTAAATGTTGCCCTCTAAAACCTACAATGTTGGGGATTAAGATAAAAGTAAGCCATTCATTATCTATAATTGGTCATTTTTTAGAAAATGAATTAATGCTTTTTTTAAAGCTATTACTTGGGTGCAACTCTTAAATTTTGTTTCCCTGTTTAAAAAAAAAAAAAAAAATGAGTTCCAGAGATGGTAGAAATAGTAGAAATAGGCTATCTCTTTCTTCTCTTTATGTAATTTTCCATGATGAAATTTTGAATATTGTTTGAATTCCCTTGATTTGGAGTTGATTCTACACCTAATGAGACAGTACATTTGGATTGATTTCACCAATTAACTTGGTGAAATTACCAGTTGATCTTTGTCATTCAATTGACTAATTTGTCAGCCAGTGACTTATATTGTTGAAACTTTTTACTGTGAAGAGATCAAAACTGTCTTTTCCTTCATGTTATCTCATTCCTATTAGTAAAATACATTCAATTCATATGCCATCCTCTTATTTGGGGTATGTCCAATCTTTCCTCCCAGGGACAGTACCCTCCTAATGGTAGAGGTAAAGACTGTGGTCTAAAACCATGTCTTCGTTGAATTTGCTGCCCAGGGATGGGTCTGAACTGCATTCTTGCCATTTTGCAGTGAGGAGTCTCATCGTGTGACCATTATTACCAGATCTTTTGGATATCATGTTAACACTCGACTGCAGAAGCTTGTCTTTTTCCTTTCACATGAGGTTTCTATATTTTGTGACCTCCCTGGGTGACCTCATGTTATTGAGCGGCCACGAATAATTCTCTCTGCACAGTTCTGTCCTCTCAGTGGCATATGGTCTCCGGCACGCCAAAGGGAGGCTATGGGAGATCAAACTACCAGTTGGTAATTATTAATTAATTAGTCTCCACCTTAAACTGTTTTTTTTTTTTTTTTTTTGGGGGGGGGGTTGTTGTTGTTGTTAACTCCAACGCTGCTGGATGCATTTGGGACATGGATTCCCAGCTTATATATTCTCATGTTTTTTCCTCACCTAACCAAGTGTCTTTGAGTACTGTAATCATGTTATTTCTTTTATTTCCAAAGCCTCTCTCCACACTGCTGTGTATACCTTTCCTCTTTTGCTCTGCTTCTGGAAATGTCCTGTACATTAGAGTCTCCCTTTTTTGATTAGTGCCACACAGAGATCAACTAACCCAGACATAATACTGAAAAGACTGCAAAGAAAAAAGAATCACCTGATTATAGTAATTTTATAACACATCAGAGTTCACTATTTCAACAAGATTCCCCAAGTAAACTTCAAATTTTCACTGGAAATTACCTTACCTCAAGATTATTCGACTCTAATAATCCATATTCTTTCCTTATTGCAGTAAGGTTGCAGTGCCCAATTCCTGAATTTAATGGTAAGGGATTGAAATGGAGCAGAAACACACTAAATAGGAGAAAAATATGAATGTCATTATAATACATTGTGTAGTCAAGGAATAATAGTTATTAGCCATGTTTTCTCTTAAATTCAATGCACTTTTTTGGAGTCATTTATCTTAATGAACCCAGTTTAAATAATTATCAGATGATATCTGAGGAGGCTCAATAACTCAGGATTTAGAAAGGCAATACAAAATTTGTTAAGAATGACAATTATGATTAGGTAATAAATGATACACAATTTACTAATGATTAGCAAAACCCCAAATTAATAAATGTCAAATTAAAATTTTACACGTGTGGCTCTGCTAATAACATAAAATCCTTAAACATTAGAGAATTGCTAAAACTTCGGTAAGGGTGTATATAAATATTGGTTTAGTCGGGGTCCTCTCCTCTTGTTGTTCTGAGTTGCAATATTTATTCATGTTTTGAACCCCTTGTGTTCAAATCTTATCTATTGATTCCTATCTGCTATTTCTTTGTATTAACCCCTTCAATAACAATTGTAGAACATACTGTTCTGCCCTCATTTACGTAGAATGCATCTCTATACTATATTGAATTGCTAATTTTCTAAAATGAAAAATGTTCTTTTTTCCTTGTAGTTAATATGCAATTCTTTTCATTTAATGCAGAATAAGAGATCAGGTTACTTTAAATCAGCCCAAAACTTGAAAACTACTAACCACAGCTGCCTCTTACTAGGAAGTTAGGCATCCAACTTGCCCACATACAATAGTTCAAATAAACTACAGTGACTAAGTGGAATGGTCTGGATCTCTATCTTTTAATATCTCTCTAATCTGTTCTTTAAAAAGAATCCCATTGCAGACAGACTTTTGGCTCTAACATGCTTGCAGTAAAGCGGTATTTAATATTTCCTCTGGCTCCAGGAGCTGAGTTAGATTGTTCAGATTGCTTGCCTACTTTCTGACATTAAATGCCTAAGGTAATTTGGCAAATATCTAACATTTGGCATACTGTCATTTTTATACTTGTTTGTGTAAAGAAGTATATTTGAGCTTATATGGCAGTGACATTGTTAATAATTGAAGCTTTCAATTAGTCAAATATATATTGCATATTAGATGGAAACATATTTTAGGTTTATATATTTACTTTTCACATTAAACTCTTTTGATGTCATGTACAATGCATGGGATGGACTTCAAATATTTCTTTTGAATTTTTATTTAAACTCACAATAAGTGCATAGTTGGCCATTTTCATAAAAAAAACTGATGAGTTTGCATCTAATTTATCTGTTTTCCTGTTTGAAATCCTAAAAATTTATTTTTATTTCAATTTTTTCAGTGTTTTCCAAATGAAAGAAGATATAGCAAATGTAAAAGAAGCAGTAATAATTGAAATATATATGTACTAGTATGCATTCATATTTCAATTCCTAAAATTAAATTTTGATTGTGTCACATCTAAAACTGTGTGCCTGACAGTTTCTGGAACACTTATTTAAATTAGTAGCTGTCTGAAAAATACTCTGTTCTAAGTGTTTCCACAAATAAAAAGTGCCAAATCACCTTTTTGTTAGTCATTAATTACCATTAATACATTTATTTAAGGGGATGGAATCATCTAAAACAACTAGGAAGTATTCTAGGAAGTATTCTGAAGCTAGTGACAGATAGTGATAATTCACTGTTAATATCATGCCCTGAAAATTATTAATTCAATTTATATTTGACTAGAAAAACACTTTTAAATGTGATTCTTACTTTCAGGAGTGCATTTAAATTCATCCAAAATGTTGCAGCAGAGGAAATTCCTAAAGTGTTGAAAAAATATTGGAAGTGTACCTGACAGTATGAACTGCCTTGAAGACCAGTTTATGTACAAAGGCTGTTGCAGAGATTCGTCAAATACCTATCTATCCAACTAAGTTTCACAGAATTTCTTGTTATAGGATTACTTGAAATCCAATCTTTAAACAGGGTGGTAGAGGTAAAGATCCACATTCAGTGATTGAAAGAGATTATTTTCTAAATTTCTGTTCTCTGTTATGCAGCAATTTTTGGTTACCTTGCAATGACAGAAATTCTACAGCAAAATGATTCTTGCATGAAATGGAATGCTAAAGCATTTTGGGGAATAAAAGAATTCCTATAAATGTTTAAATAAAAATTTTATTGTTACAGAACATTTTGCCCATATTAACATCTGTTCCTGTTTGGGGAGAGTTTCTTCTTGGCAAGGTATGACCTTATCCATCCAATGGTTCTCAACCAGTCCCAGAATGCGTGGAGAGCCGCCCAAAGAGCTCATCACTCTGCACCTGTTCAGGCTGCACAGCCCAATTTTGAATTGCAGAGTGAAAGCAGAATAATACACACAAGGTGCTGTAATTCTGCAGAAAGGAATCACATCATATGTCCCTTGCTGACAGGAGCTCATGAATACCCCACATAACCTGATAGTAAAAAGAAAAAAAGTATTGGATTTATCATTGCAGTCTTTAAATCTTTAGGGCCATATAGCCATATAGTGCTGTTAGAATTTTCTAAAGTGAACCTGTAAGTATAATTAGTTATTAACCTAAGTTATATGCTTCAGATACCATATTTTCTACGTATGCAAATCAGTCTTTTTATGATAGACTACCACATCTGTCTTCTGTTAAGGAATGCTGGTTGCTTCTACTAACCCAGCAGATTCTTGTAAGGCATTTAGCTGTAGATTCCCAATCAATTTTGCTTCCATCTTTAATACTGAGGCTGCTGGAATCAAGGATAGAATTTGCGTCAGAATTCAGGAATTCAAAGAGACCTTATTTATTAGCATTTATGTCCTAGGAGACAACACATAAAAGGCTAATTGGGCTTAGTCTGAGAAAGCAAAGCTCTACTCTTATAAAGTGCAGATTTACACAATTCCATGGATTCTCGAAGGATACCTTGGACCTAAAAAAGGCTCTGTACCAAAACATTCTCCTTTCCGCACATCACTATTCTTAGTCGCATAGTATGAGGAAACCACTGTTTGATTTATTTTCTTGAAAATCTTTTATCTTGAAAAAGTATAAAGATTCAGGAGAAAATAGTTTTTCTTCTTTGGAAAGGAATTTGGCTCCTACAACCCCATTTAAACTGCCAATCTTTGGGAAATACACAATGGTTAACATGTAATACAACAAATTCAGATATTCACAAACAGGGCCAATAAAATACACATTTTAAAAATGGAATCACTCATTTGATTTTCCTAGCCTAATTTTAGAATTTATCTTTAATTCTATTCAAGCAGAAAAGTGAGGTAACCAGTAGGGACAGCCAGCAAGACTTACAGAAATCTGAATATTGCTGCTGCCAAAGCTTACTTTTAATAAAATTAGCTGAAGGCTAAGTTTTACAAAATTCCCATTAAATAACCTTGAGACTTGGAAATCCATCTTGATGTTGATTTTGAGCCTATGTGTCTCTCAGAAATTAAATGATTTGTTACTTAGGATAGCTAATATCCTGCCAATAAAAGCAGTACTGGTGTTGGTAATGGGGGTCTAGGTACCCCCCAAATATATATATATATATTTGTGCCTGTGCATTGTCCCTTCCTATCTATACTTCTATTTTGTGTTGTCATTATTTTTATTGAATAAATGAATTAGTGCTAGAAAACACTTATAATTTAACAAACATATAGAGTAATAAAAAATAATTGTGTAAAAATATGTTTAATTACAACAATATTTTTGTTACAAATAGAACATTTATAAATAGTTCTTATGTTATTGTTGGGCCAGGGAATTAGACTATAATTATAAAAGTATTTCTGGAGACCTCCATGCCTTTGATCTCTAGCATTCACTCAAATCCTGTTTATATCACACTGTGGAGCTGATGGCAATTTTGTGCAAGTATGAAACTAGCATTAATAATCACTCTTTGCTGAAAAAGAAAAAAAAAATTGAAGCAAAAATATCTGTATCTACCAATGTAGCATTCTGCATTTAAAAAACATTTTTAGATGAATTATCTTTTTTCATAATTAGACATGAAGCAGGCAGTATAGGAATTATATAATGATTTAAATAAAAATAATTGAGGACACCAAGGCTTGTAATTAATAATTATATGAACCACACAAGTATTTCTTTTTTTTTTAACATTTTATTTAAGTAATCTCTGTACCCAGTGTGGGGCTTGAACTTACAACTCCAAGATCAAGAGCCATATGCTTTACCATCTGAACCAGCCAAACACCCCCACGTCAGTGTTCCTTAATGCAAGAATTAAAAGAGTGAACTTACCATACTGTCACTTCTAGACTAAATCATGTTACTTCCCAGTGATGGAAAATAGCTATAACTATGGAGATGTATAAATGCTTAACAATAAAAAATATAGTTTATGTTGCATAAAGCCATAAACATATTCAGTATTCATATTTCATTTTTATGTGCACTAGTGGCATTATGTATTTACTCAGCATAATCTTCATTTACAGGTGAATAGGTGAGGACACTGTCTTTCCATATGCCTCCTTTATTTTCTGCAGCATTCACTTTATGGCCTGTTGGCTTTAAAAACATAAGACTGTTTTGGGTGCTGTCACTGACACTTCTCTTTTAGCTATTGATTGTAATTTTGAAGACTGTATGGTCTTCCTGTTACTGCACATCATGTTAATGCATATCATGATTCTTTGCTGTTAGACAGATTCATAAACTCTTAGGGTATTACCGACATCAAATGTTTCTCTAAAATATATTTTTATCTAATAATTTAGAAGCATTATTTTACTTATTGTATAGTTTGATTTATGTAATTATAAAATATATAAATTTATAACTTATGTGGATTATAATTTAACAAATATTAATTAATAGTAATTAATTTTAACATACAGTGAATTTAAATTTTGCTGAGGCATTTTGAAAGCATGCATTTGCAACAAAATCTGCTCACATTTACTGAGCCGATTAATGTGTATTTTGTACAATGGCCATTTTATAGCATTATTTTTCTTAAGTTAAGGTTTTAATTTTCTTGAATACATGTTGCAATGTATTTTATTCTTTTATTATGTAACTGACGTAAGCATCCCCAATGAATCACTCATGTGTTTACAAGTTTTCTATCTAATGAGTACATAAGGAGTCAGTTTATGTGGGAATTTGTTGGAAGAAGAATAAGACAAATTTTTGGTGCATTAGTTTAAAATGGGATTGGGTAGGAAACATGTTAAGTGTCTCAGATTGTAGACATGGATAAAACTGTGTCCCATCTCATAATTTTAAGGGGTATTCCATTTCCTTGATGAAATTTATAAGACAAGATTTCAAGCTGCACTGTTTTGTGGGTAAAAGAAACATATTCCACACTTGTGGAGTATCAAATGGGCTGGCAGAGGAAAAAGGAAAATCATTAAGAATATCCAGGAAAGGTGATAACAATCAACAAGCTTATAGATGCACAATGGCAAAAGATGGGGTGGGGGTGTTACGTAGCATTAGAGGAAAGATACCAAGTCAGAAAACCAGGTAGCTGAATAGACTTTTTTTTTGTCTGTTTTCGATTTTATTTATTCATGAGAGACACAGAGAGAGAGAGGCAGAGACAGAGACAGAGGGAGAAGCAGGGCCCTCACAGGGACCTTGATGTGGGACTGGATCCCCAGACTGGGATTCCGCCCTGAGCCAAAGGCAGACGCTCAACCGCTGAGCCACCCAGGCATCCCCTGAATAGACTTTTTATAACATAAGGACTAAATCAGGCACATTCTGATGCAGAATTTCACAAGGTGGTTAGAATTCTGCTTCCTTTTCAATTCTTTGTTTCTGAGTTTTTTGGGTTTAGTTTGAGGCTGTACACCTTACGGCAGCAAAAATGCGTGAATTTTAGTCCTTAAAACACTGTATCATTCTGTCCCTAGAACAATTCCTACCTTATCAGAAAATGATTGAAACTTACTATGTTCTACCCCATAAAAATGCCATGTTGTCAGGTAAGCAGACAGTTCTCCTTAGCTTAATCTAGGTAAAGGTCTTCACACCTTGGACTAGCAGTGGAGTAGCTTTTCTGGAAGATGTTTAGTTCCCAGAGTGAATTTGTTGGGGGAGTGAGGGTGGGTACCAAGAAGACAAAGAGGTTCACTGTTGCTAAGAGGGCAACCATCAGTTATCTACTGTATTGTCTCATAAAGGTTACTGTAAAAATTAAATGAGATAATGCACGCAGAGTCATTTACATACACAATATGTGGTCACTATTAAACAATTACTTTTCAGTGACTATGATGTGATAGTCTCAGGATGTGAATTTACAACATAGAAATGCATTTTGTAGCTAAACCTAGTTCTAGGTAACTAGGGACTTGAGTATTGGTATCTAATTCTGGCCTCCTTCCTAACTTAATATAGGAAACGTGGATTTTATATGACAATAAGAACAATAATACATATCTGTGCTGGAAGTATATGTTGGAAAATGTTAATGCACTCATCCACAATTTAGAAAAACATCTGCCAAGGACAATTATCTGAAAGAAGAGCTAACATGATCTGCAATTATTCCCAAATGCCTTCTAGGAAGTGCACAGAAGATACGAGATACTACACTAACCCTTTTCTTTTTTTTTTTTTTTTTAATTTTTTTTTTCATTTATTTATGATAGTCACACAGAGAGAGAGAGAGGCAGAGACACAGGCAGAGGGAGAAGCAGGCTCCATGCACCGGGAGCCTGATGTGGGATTCGATCCTGGGTCTCCAGGATCGCGCCCTGGGCCAAAGGCAGGCGCTAAACCGCTGCGCCACCCAGGGATCCCTACACTAACCCTTTTCTAAAGGGAGTGAGGAGTATAAGCCAACGGGCAGCTCTTCAGTTTGGGGTACACATGGGTGGTGTACTAATGTCAATGCCATACCGAGCAAGGATATTGTGTCTCATCTTTACCACAGGAAGGGGATCAATGAAAAAAATATAGTACCAGATAACTGTTAACCACTATGCAACACTTTAAATAGTTCTTCATCATAAAGAGGATTGTTCTGCTTCAAACATCCCTGGAGAGGGTACTCTACTCATTCCTCTTAGCTAGTTCTCTGAATTGGCAAAATTAAACTGCTCTGTATTTTAACATTTTCTGTATCCCTGGCCTAGTACTCAATGAATTGTACAACAATCAGATCACTAACAAACTTTATCTAAATTTTTTATAAATTTATATTTTATTGGTGTTCAGTTTGCCAACATATAGAATAAATACCCAGTGCTCATCCCGTCAAGTGCCCACCTCAGTGCCCGTCACCCAGTCACCCCCACCCCCGCCCACTTCCCCTTCCACCACCCCTAGTTCGTTTCCCAGAGTTAGGAGTCTTTCATGTTCTGTCTCCCTTTCTGATATTTCCTACTTATTTTTTCTCCTTTCTCCTTTATTCCTTTCACTATTTTTTATATTCCCCAAATGAATGAGACCATATAATGTTTGTCCCTCTCCAAATTTTTAAATGCTGATCAAGGAGGGCATTTCCTTTGAAAGGATAAATAAGTAAATCAATCAGATGCCTTAAAAATACTGTTTCAAAATTTAAAAAAAAACTCCAAGGAAATAGATCAAAAGTTGAATTAATGCAAAAAATTAGGATGTTTAGGAAAGTTTGATGATTTTTATTATAAAAATTTTGAAAGAACTTATCATAAAAGAAAAATATATAATCAGAGAATAGCATAAGGATAAAAAAAATATGACCAGAGCATTAAATACACTCTGGAGATGGTGAATAATCAGTGCAGTAGTGAAACAAAGTAGTGAAGTTGCAAATATTGTTATTTTTTTTTCTAAAAGGAGAGGTATTTTAAAATGAACAGAAATAAGAGGAAGAATGATATAGTGAAGCTAAAATTTGTATAATAGTACTTTAGAAGGAAGTAGATTACAAGAATCAAAGTAACTTTTTAAAAAGGACATGAAAAAAAATTTAAAAATAAAAAAGCATTTATGATGTGGAAACAAACTAAACTTGTAATTCCAAATTTAAATAAAATATCACAAAAGGCAGAGTAATATGAATGAAATGTACTCCAAAATTTTGAAAATCTGGTTAGTAATATTTAAATTTCAAAGACAAAAAAAATTCATTTGCATATGGAAGAGGAAATGGTTTATAAAAAGGAAGAGGGCCACCTGATGTATTGGTTAAATCTCAGACTGGACTCTTGATTTTGGCTCAGATCGTGATCTCAGAGTTGTAAGATTGAGCCCCTTGGCTGGGGGGGCATGAGGGAGGTGAGGAGGTCTGGGGTGGGGAGTGGTAGGAGGGTGTCTTCACTCATTGGAGAGTCTGCTTCTCTCAGGACAATTATCTGAAAGCATATGCATTCCCCTGAGCATATGCATTCCCTCATTCTGTTTCTAACATAAATCATAAAAGAAAATAAAAAACAAAAAGGAAGAAAAGTAAATGTACGTGAGCAAACACAGAGGATCAGATTGTCAAATCAGATTCATACAGATCAGTTCTTATCCAGGATTATACTTTACTAATAACATGAAAGGCAGATAAAGAGGCTCAGGTACAGCTGGGAGATTTGGAGGCATTTTGCATATATCCTCTTCTTGCGTTGGGCATACTTTCTCTGTCCCAGAGAGAAAGAAGCTTGAGACTTGTCTGTCCTCTCGTACAAGGACCATTTAGGTTATGAAACATCTCCATTCTTTACCAAGATTGCATAAGATTTTATATGATATTTTCAAGGAGTCATGTATACTGAGAAGGAATCCTAAGCCAAAGATACTTGGCTAAGAATTTTAATAAATAAGGACTCTACTTCCTTCTGGACAATATTGATAGACTCCTGAGTAGGGCTTTCAGTTAACATATTTGCAAGATTAGACCAGGTCACCCTTCATTCCCCAGAACATTCCTCTGGTATTTGGGACAAGAATGAATCACAGTCTAGCTGCTTTAAATCTTTCCTCCCGTTTATATTCCTCTCAGTTTAATATTCCCTTGTGCTATATATTTTTCAGGTTTTTTTTTAAATATTTGTCTTAACAAAATTTTCTCCAATATCTTTTTATAGAATGCTAAGCCAATTAACAAAAGACCACCAAGATTTGAATCTTTCAGTGAGAAATAACAACTTTCCTTACAATTTTGATCATATACTTTCTCCCTTCTCCCTAATTCAGACTTTCCAGCTCAGCAGATTGTACAGTTTTCTACAAAGCTAATAATAACAGTATGTTCACTAGAAATTGCTGTTGGCCCCTACTCCCAGGCATATAACATTGGTTTTTGACAAATAAAGAACCATGGAACTGTCTCTGCTGCTTGGTAGTGGAGGGATTCACAATTAGCCTTAAAGAGGTTAGATGAGGTAAATGTATGACCCAACCTAATGTATCTCTAGAATAAACACTGTCAAAAATAAAGTTATTGATACGATGTTTCACGGCATCAACCTACTTGAATGCTTATTTAATATCAGGCCTGGGAACACTAGAATAGGAAAACGAAAGAAAATAAAATTGTATTTAGAAGGCAAAATTATAGAGTTAAGCACTTGCATCCTCCACCAACCAGATTTTAAAAATCTCACTACCTTTCACAATCCAATTTCAAGGCACATTAATTTAACTAGCCAAACTTTTTACAGACTTATAAATATCTATGTATAAATACTATATATCTATATTTATATCTTATATCTATATATATCTATATCTATATCTATATCTATATCTATATCTATATCTATATCTATATCTATACACAGTGTTACCTTAGTTTTGAATGCACAGCACAGCTATTCACTAAGTCTGCACATTATGTTGTGCTCACGAGTGTAGTTACTATCCATCACCATGCAACTCTAGTGCAATACTGTTGACTATATTCCCAATGCTGTACCTTTCATCTGTGTAACTTACTCATTCCATAACTGTAAAACTGTTTTTCCCACTCCCTTTCACCCATTTTGCCTATCCCCTACCCCTACCCTCTGCCTACCATCAGGTTTTTCTTTGTATTTATGGGTTTGTTTCTCCTTTTTTAAAGTAGCAAATATCTTCATTTTTATTCTATTTTCCATAAGGTCACTGTTCTAAGAGCCAATAAGGTTTATGGTATATGCATATAATACTGTCTTTTGTTGTGTATTTATATAAATTGATAGATGTGAATTATTCATCTTGATGTATAGTGATCAAAAGAAATTCATCTGGGACACCTGGGTGGCTCAGTTAGTTGAGCTCCTGTCTCTTGGATTTGGCTCAGGTCATGATCTCAGGGTTTAGAGATTGAGCCCCACATTAGGCTTGTGCTCAAAGGGGAATCTGCTTGAAGATTCTCTTCTTCTGCCCCTCTTCACCTAATAAGTAAATAAATCTTTAAAAAAAATATTCATCCAGATATGCCAAATTGATAGAATTTGCTATTGAAGACCTTAAATCGTAGTCTTCAAGGCTGGTTCTCTTGCCACATAAGGCATGGACAGAATAGATGTCATTCTGGTTAATACATGACACTAGAAGAGAAGTCTAATGTAGTCCATTTGACATCTGTGCCCTGACTCTCATTGTTGGAGAGTTTTATTTACAGTTATTTTTTTTCTCCTTTCTAGGGAGGGAGGGAAGGAGGGAGGGAGACAGAGAGAGAGAGAGAGAGAGAGAGAGAGAGAAGAAGAATGAATCTCAAGCAGACTCCATGCCCAGCAGAGCCTGCAAGGATTGATCTCATGACTCTGAAATCATGACCTGATCCAAAAACCAAGAGTTGAATGCTCAACTGACTGAGCCACCCAGGCTCCCCAGCTTACAGTGTTTTCAAGTGATACCTTTCCTGTGTACATGGGGCACACACAGTTTTTTGGCACAATGACCTCATAGTTTGATTTGTGTCATCTCTTAGTCCACCAGATGCAAAGCCTAATTACTGACACAACTAGCACTAGGTAAGCTACCTTTTGGGATCTGACCAAAGCATTGGATTTAGCCTGCAACTATGTTTTATTTTTGTTTTTTACTTTTTGTGAGTTCTTTTGGTGGTAATTTACATTATCCACTTTACTTCTTCAGATTCCCATAAAGATTTCCATTTATCCTTGGCCTATTTGCCTAATTATTCATAAGTGCTATTGGTTACATCCTAAAATTCTGTGTTTATTATAATAATGCATTGAGATGGGACCCTAGTGTTCTTTCTGCTCCTATATATATTTTTTTCCACTTCGGCCACTAAAAAAAAGTGAGGTTGCCTTCCTCCACCAAGATTGTTCATCTTCAAGGTGTATTTTTGCTGATTCCTAAACATTAAAGTGTCCCTTAATACAGAGAGTCTCATCAATGAGTCAAGAGGTGAGCATTTCCTTGGCTGGGATAATCTGTGACTCTGACCAGTGATGGGACCAGAAGGTCTTTGGAAGCTTCTCCCCTCTACTGTTTGGGCAGTGAATCAGCCTCCCCGTGAAGGTAGTAAACTCCCCTTCAATTCCGGTCACTCTAGTATGTTCTTTTTTTTTTTTAATTTTTATTTATTTACGATAGTCACGGGGGGGGAGGGGGCAGAGACACAGGCAGAGGGAGAAGCAGGCTCCATGCACTGGGAGCCCGACGTGGGATTCGATTCCGGGTCTCCAGGATCGCGCCCTGGGCCAAAGGCAGGCGCTAAACCGCTGCGCCACCCAGGGATCCCTCTAGTATGTTCTTTAATGTAATCCACTTTATGAGTGGGCTTTGCTCCATTGCTCCCTCTCTTGTTTATTACTAGAAAGCCGTTCCCCCAAACTATTAAATGTAGCTTATTATTCTACTTTGATTTCACTCTCAGTAGGAGGCAAGATATTAGCTTTTTATTCAGGTTTTTTTTTTTTTTTTCAGATTCTATGGCTTTAATTGAAGCAATAAATTTAGCACCTTATTTGAGAATTATCTGTTATAAATCATGATCCTCATAATTGGATTTGAGTCCTTTCAGACATATAAAGAGTGAATTTGCTAAGGTGTTTGAGGAGCTTGGAGTGGGACTGGAGCTGCTCCCTTCACCAATCAAACTTTGATAATAAGCTGTCAAACTTTTAATAGAAAAATTCCATATATTTCCCTTTTTTCACTCCATTTTTCAAGGCTAAATAAACAAAACCACCCAGCTGATCAGACTGTCATTTCCTCATAGTCCTTTTCAAGTCCTCTCTTCAGGCTCCCTTTCTTTTGTAATGTGTGGATGCTTTCTGTAATTATGCAGTCCTTGTACACAGTGACTGAGCCAGTTAACACCTACTGAATATTTCCCTGGCTTCTCAAGTGCAAGTTTATACCAGGCACCCAAGATTGAGAAGCCTACCCTATCACTGCATCTATCAATATCCTTGTCAATGGCATTGGTTAAGTTTGTCTCTAACATTTCACCCACTTAGGAAGGATTCCGTTTATGTGTTGGGAAAGGTAGGGCAGTTACCCTTCTCAGGGTAGAGGTGCCCAATAACGTTGATCTACTGCTACAGATTAGATGGCATATGCCTGGAAACTCCTATCTCGAAAAGTTTACAATCTGTTGAATATCTGTATCAATTTAAATAATCCATTTCATTCAGTAGGGCCAAAAATTAGTGATGTGCCTTCTAAATATTCTAAGAATGTATGCCTGTATGACTCACCAGGTTTCTCCTGAAACTGTTTCATAAAACAATCCAGCTATTTAAAAGAATACTCTTCTTGGCCTCCAGATATCTGTATATTCTTACAGATAATGTAAGACCTTAATTGAGTTACTTTGTAAGTGAATATCACATCTCACCACAGCCATAAAGCTTTTTAAGCCAAAGGCTTAAGAAGTCTTTCCAGGGATAGGAAAAACTAGTCTTACATATAAATTTTTTCCTCTCCATTTCATTTCTTCTTCTTTTTAATTTTTAGACTGGACCAGGGCTGTTAGCAACAACCAAGGAAGAGAAATTTTGCTACCTTTCTTTCAGTCTTATACTGCTTAACAATCATTTAGTTAGTTCCACTGGCTCTCTTTTCTCCAGATTCCATTAATAAGATTCCCCACATGAATTTTCCCCATCATTTCCCTCATACAGAGTATGGGTAGGTAGTAATTCTGTCATGAAAGTCTCATTACATTTTTCTCATCCTTACCCTTTCCTTCTAAAAAGTACCCTAGCCATTATGATTTATGAGTCTGTAAAGTGTCTTGTTGAGAATGCCAGTGAAAGCTAACACAAAAATTGAATTGTCAGATCTGACTCACACAAATCAGAGACATTACCCAACACTAAGCTTTACTAATAATATGAAATAATCATGCAAGAAGCAAAGACAAAGGTGGGAGAAATCTGCACATTCTGCATAGTTCCTTGGTACTTGTCCCACATTGCACACATTCCCTCTGGACCCAGTGAGATAGATGAGGTCACTAAGTGTAATCACCTGACAGGGAGAGCTTAGGTTATGAAGCATCTATGTTTTATACCCAGATGATTATAAGGCTTCTGTGACATTTTCTGGGGAGTCATGCTTCATAAATATATAGATTCTAGGTTTGTTTACTGTAAGCAATCCTAAAAGCATGGTAATTCAGCTAAGACTCATCTATAGACATTACTCTCCTAGCAAATATCAGAAGTTTATTTATTAGCAGATCAAAATATATTTACAAGGTGATAAAACCAAGCCACCAACCAACTTTCTTTTCCCAGGACAACTTTCCCCAACAACCTTTTCTTATAATTTGGGGAAACATAGATTCCAGACAAACTGCTTAAATTCTCTATGATCCAGAATGTGTTTGCCCTGTTCTATAACTCTAAACTGAAAGTTAACAGGTAACAAACAATATCAGGAACTTGGTGGAAAATGAGTTTGATGTAAAATTCCTAAGTCCAACAATATGTGTTAAACATGCAAAATATATATATGTAAGTATAGCTATTTAAAAAAATGCTGTCCATAAAATTATTATTTTTATAAGAATATTCACCCAGGTTTTTTAAAACCAATATACATAAACTAATATCTCCATTTTCTACTTAAACTCCTACATAATTTTTTTAAACATTAGATTCCATTTGAGTTTATTGTGGTGTATGTTGGTGATATGAATCCAATTTACTCTTTTTCCAAAAAATAAAAATAAATAAAATACATAAACTTTTTCCAAATGACTTCCTGCTTCCCCAGTATCTTTTATGAAGCCATCTTAACTCCACTGGTTTCAGATATTCTTTTTAATATATAAGTCTCCATAATAGGTTGATTTTATTTCTGGATTTCTTTTCTTTTTTTTTTTTTTTTATTTCTGGATTTCTATTCTAGTTCATTGGCTTTCGTATTCATCATGAATCAATACCAAAACATTCCTTTTACTGTGAGGTGTATTAGTCTACTTGGGCTGCTGTAACATAATATCACAATGTGGATGGCTTAAGTGACATAAATAAATTTCTCACAATTTTGAGGCTGGGAAATCTAAGATCAAGGTGCTGGCTGATTCATTTCCTGCTAAGAGCTATCTTAATGACTTAAAGATAGCTACCTTCTTGCTCATAACCCTTTCTCTGTGCATGTAGGAGAGACAGAGAGACAGACCTGCAGACAGATAGGGAACATGCTGGAGAAAGGGAGCTTTCTGGTGACTCTTTTTTTAAGACACAAATTCCATCAGTTAAAGGCCTTATGATCTCATTTAAACTTACTACTTCCACAAAGTCTGTATCTCTAATAAAGCCACATTGGAAGTTAGAGCTCCAAAATACGGTTTTGTGTGAACACAAACAATTTAGTCCATAACATGGAGTTTTATCAGATACATATATTTTATTTTCTAGTAGAATTTCTCCCAACCCCTCACTATAGCACATCAGTTTTATGGTTGTTCTTGCTATTTGTTCTTATTTATTTTCCTATATGAATACTAACTCAATTTCTCTCATTCATATACACAAACACAAGACTACTTAATATGAATGTAATATAAATTATCTTAACATAATAAGGTATTTCCTATATGTGTATATATTTATATTTATGTTATATGTATATATATGTGTTTGTATTCCTATAAAAAAAAAACAACGTGTTTTTCAGGAAACTTGAACATTTACAGAAGCTGTACTCATTATATTAAATCATTTGTTTAAAAAAGTCACAATATACCATAAAGTAAATCTAATAGAATGTAGTACATGATCAAAATAAAAAAAAAAAAGAAAAAAGAAAATAAGAAAAGAAAAGAAAAGAAAGGAAAAGAAAAAAAGGAAAAAAAGGAGACATTTATTTGGAAGACTAATGGATTTTCCACTTAAACACTTTAGGTCAAAGGCAAGATAAAAATAGACAGAAAGTGCTTTTTAAAAATGTTAATGAATATTATAAATACCAGAATTTAAGAGACACAGTAAAGTTAAAGAGTAAAAGAGGATTTTTGGCTACTTCCATTTTGACCTCATTCTGTATTCTCTAATTGATTAAGTACTTCTTTCCAGCTTATCTGTTAGCTCAAGCAGAAGACACTGCTGGCAAAGCATCCCCTGGTGGGAACTGAAACTACTCCCTCAACTAATAAAGACTGCCCTGATTCAGCAAAGCCCCATGGGATTGACCCCAAGAAAATGATGGACCTGACCTTTACTGCCCATAGCAATGTACCCACTGACCTTTGTCCTACATTTTCCTTATATAAACCTAGAAGTATTTTCAACACTTTGGAGACAGTCTTTGAGACACTAGTCTGCTGTCTTCCTGGTACTGGCTTCGTTGAAATAAATTCCTTTCTTGTTTCACCATTTATTTCTCTGCCTTTGGATTTTTGACAGTGGCAAGTGGTGGAATCTGGTCTGTTTAGGATCCCCAGCCAGATGCTCTTGCATCCCTGCATCCTGGCGACAAGAGTAGTGTTAAATATTTATATAAACAAACAATAGGCCCAAAATGGTGTCACCTAAGTCAGTAAACCAAGATTTAAACCTAACCTAATGGCAGTTTCAACCCTTCAAAAATGGATCCTTTAACCGAATATTAGAATTCCTTGGTCAACACTATGAAACTTATTGATAGCCCTTTTTTATTCCACTTAAGAGGATGATCTTAAATAAAACAATGTATTCTTTGCTAATAATTTCCTTTTTTCCACTCACTATTTTTAAAAACTGTTCTTTTTCTGTAGTACTTTGGAGTTCCCCTCTATGTGCTAGACAGGATGCTACCCAGTTCATACATCAATTAATAAAGCTACTTAGATCTTTAAAATTTACTTGGTTGAAAATTTGTTACTTATAAACAAAATGAAAGAAAAAGTAAAGAAAGAAACAACTTCAAAAATATATAAAAGTTCAACAAAGCCAAAGAAAGTAGAAATAGGGAATAATATAAAAATAAAAAATTAAGATCTAAAACATCCATAAAATGGAGCTGTCAAATGAAGAAAAATAACAAATATGCCCCCCAAAATAAAATTCACAAACCATTCACTAACCTAAAAAAGGAAATATTAGAATTATGAATAAAAGCAATTATACCACAATGCTATAAAGCTAGATATTAACCACAAGAAAAAAAATCTGGAAAGAGCACAAGTACATGGAGGTCAAATAGCATGCTACTAAACAATGAATGGGTCAACCAAGAAATCAAAAAGAAAAGCAAAAAAACACATGGAAACAAGGGAAAATGAAAATACAATGGTTCAAAATCTTTGAGATGTAGCAAAAGTTGTTTTAAGAGGAAAGTTTATAGCAATATGGATCTATCTCAAGAAGGAAGAAAAATCTCAAGCAACCTAACCCTGCACCTAAAGATGCTAGGAAAACATAGACAAAATTTAAAGCCAGTAGAAGGAAGGAAATAAATCTTTGAGTAGAGAGAAATAAAATAGAAACTAAAAACAGAAATAGAATAAAGAAATAGAAATAGAAGAAATAGAAATAGATTATGGATCTGTACTAAAATAGAACAGATCAATGAAACCAGGAGCTGATTCTTTGAAAAGAATTGATGAACTTTTACACAGACTCATAAAAAAGAGAGAATGAGATTCACCTAAACAAAATCAGAAATGAAATAGTGAGGCTCCTGAGTGGCTCAGTTGTTTAAGGGTCTGACTTCAACTCAGGTCATGATCTGAGACAGAAATCCCAGGGTCCAGGGATCAAGCCTCATGGTGGGCTCCATGCTCATGGGGGAGTTGGCCTATACCTCTGCCCCTCCTCCTGCTCATGCTGGAGAGCCCTCTCTCTTTTGCTCTTTTCTTGCAAATAAGTTAGTAATTTTAAAAAGAAATGAAATGAAATAGAAACATAACCAACATCACAGATAAAAAGGATTATAAGAGAATTTTTTGAAAAGCCATACACCAACAAATTGGACAATGTAGAAGAAATGGATACATTTTAAGAACTATATAATAGCCTTTCAAAACCGAGTTAGGAAGAATAGAAAATTTGAACAGAATAATTGCCACCAATGAAGTTGAATCAATAATCAAAAACAAAACAGGGGATCCCTGGGTGGCGCAGCAGTTTGGCGCCTGCCTTTGGCCCAGGGCGCGATCCTGGAGACCCGGGATCGAATCCCACGTCGGGCTCCCGATGCATGGTGCCTGCTTCTCCCTCTGCCTGTGTCTCTGCCTGTGTCTCTGCCTCTCTCTCTCTGTGTATGACTATCATAAAAAAAAAAAAAATCAAAAACAAAACAAAACAAAACAAAACAAAACAAAACACCTCCCGACAAACAAAACTCTAGGAGTAGGCGGCTTCACAGGTGAGTTCTACCAAACATGTAAGGAATTGATACCTCTTCTTCTCAAACTACTACAAAAAAATAGGAAAGAAGACGCCCAAATTCATTCTATTCCAAATTCATCGATTCATCACCTTGATACCAAAACCAAATAAAGAAGTGTAGTCCAATATTCCTGGTGAACATAGATGCAAAAATCCTCAACAGAATACTAGCAAACCAAATCCAAAAATACCAGAATAACCATTCACCATAATCAAGTGGGATTTATTCCTGGGATACAAGGGTGGTTCAATATATATTTGCAAATCAATCAGTGTTGATTTGCAAAGGATTCAAATCATATGATCATTTCAGTAGATGGAGAAAAAGCATTTGAGAATTGACATTGAGAAATCCTCAACAAAGTAAGGTTATGGGGAATATACCTCAACGTAATAAAGACTATAATGGAAAAACCCACAGCTAACATCATATTCAATGGTGAAAAACAGAGCATTTCCCTTAAGGTCAGGAGCAAGACAAGGTGTCCACTCTCACCAGTTTTATTCAATATATTACTGGGAGTCCTAGCCACAGCAATTAGACAGAAGAAAGGAATACAAAACATCCATACTGGTATGGGAGAAGTAAAACTTTCAATATTTGCCAGTTACAAGATTATATAGAAAACCCTAAAGACTCCACCAAAAAACTACTAGAACAGATAAATGAATTCAGTAAGGATGCAAAGATACAAAATTAATGAACAGAAATGTGTTGCATCCCTATATATCAATAATGATGCAGCAGAGGGATGCCTGGGTGGCTCAGTGGTTGAGCATCTGCCTTCGGCTCAGGTCATGATCCTGGAGTCCTGGGATCGAGTCCCACATCAGGCTCCCTCTCTTCTCCCTTTGTGTATGTCTCTGCCTCTCTCTGTATATCTCTCATGAATAAATCAGTAAATATTCTTTTAAAAAATGATGCAGTAGAAAAAGAAATTAACAATTCCATTTAATAATTGTACCTTAATAACAAAATACCTAGGAATAAACTGACCTGAAAACTGTAAAACATGGATTAAATAAATTGAAGACAACAAATGAAAAGCAAAAATAAATCATTGAGACTACATAAAAATAATATGCTTCTGTACAACAAAAGAAATAGTTAACAAAACTAAAAAAAAAACCCACGAAACTATTGGATGCAAAAAGATATTTGCAAATGACATATCCAATAAATGGTTAGTATCCGAAATATGTAAAGAAATTATATAACTCAATTCCAAAAAACAAATAATCTAATTTTAAAATGTGCAGAAGACATGAACAGACATTTTTCCAAAGAAGACATATAGATGGCCAGCAAACACATGAAAAGATATTCCACAATACTCATCTTCAGGAAAATGAAAATTCAGGAAAATGAAAATCAAAAGCATGAGATACCACCTCATACCTGTCAGAATGGCTAAAATCAAAACACAAGGAACAAATTTGGCAAGGATGTGACTCCCTGAGCAAGGGTGGGTGGGCTTCTTTCATTCAAGGTTAAGATAAATATCTAGAGAAGGAAGCCTTGTCATCATATGTAGAGGTAGGCATAAGGGCTCACCTTAAGGATACATGCCTATACATACATTAGATGTTATGTAGATAAGGCTAATGCTTCTCCTTGCCCGGAGATTTTAGTTTTATAATGATTTCAAAGTACCTGTTGGTCACCCCATGGCTCACTCCATGGTCCAGCTGTGCAAGTATGAGTCAGGGGTTAAGTGCAAACTGGTCTGGTTGGTGTGGGCCAGTGGAACTTTTTGTCAGGGGAGTGAACTTAGGAAAGGCCATGTGAGGACTCAGTGAGGAGGAGGCCATCTGCCAGCAAGTAGGAGAGCTCTCACTAGGAGCCAAATTGGCTAGCACCTTGATCTCGGACCTTCTAGTCTCTACAACTTTGCGAAGTATGTTTCAGTTGTTTAAGCCACCTATCTACGTTATCTGTTATGGCAGCCTGAGTAGACTAAGACAATAGGTGTCATCATTACATGAATCTTCTCCCCTGCTATCCAAGAAACCTCTGATGAGGTGTATTATTACAGCCATGGTGAAGAGTAGAACTCCTCCAAAAAAGCAGTCGCTGTAAGGAAATTTTGGGCAGCCCTGAGCACTGCTGGAAATTGCTACTTACGTTACTAGCTAGCAGTAACAGGAGCTGTCACTGTTAGTTTCACAAGCTGCCAGGAGCTTCTGTCTCTAGGAGGCTTTGACAGCTGATGGGGACACTGGTGGTAGGCCTAGCCATTGAGGGTCTGCATCAGGAAGTGTTTCTGTCAAGAGTGTCTATATTTGCCAAGAGGCACTGCTGTCAAGTAAAGCCCTTAGGACAAAGCAGATCCTGTACTTTCACTTTTAGAGAGAAAGTGACTGGATGGTGAAGGTATTAAGAACCTTTTACATGATAAAAAGCTGAAGGACTAGAGAATGTTTAACTTAGAAAAGTTAACATTTTGGCGATGTGATAAGTCCGTTCAAATATCTTAAACTATCCATCATGGAGTAGGTATTAACTGTGTTCTGTAGTTTCTCAAGAGATAAGATTGGAATGTATGGGTAGAAGCTTCAGGAAGACAAATACTGGCTCAGTATAGAAACTTTTTTTTTTCTTAACTTTTAGAACTGTCCAAAGATGTAATTGAACTACAATGACTCTTTTTCCTTTTTTAACTTGTGAGTTTGAAATAATGGTAGATTTACAGAAGAGTTGCAAAAATATAGAGTTCCATACATTGTTCACTATTAATATTAACAACTTATGAAGCCATAATAATGATCTAAACTAAAACTAACAACAATATTGATAGACTATTATGAACTAAACTACAAACTTTATTTGAACTTCACTTTTTCCACTAAAGTCTTTTTTTTTACCCCCTGTTTCAGGATCTAATTTAAGATTTCACATTATATTTTGTTTTCATGACTCAATGAATTATAATATCTGTTGAAACCTTGCTTTATTATTACTGAAGGCATGAATTAAAACTTTATTAATGTTAGCTGCATTTGTTCTTATTATAATTTCATATTAGTTAATTTGTGACTATTTTGCAATAAAACAAGTTCAAATTTATTTGGATAGATCAGTTTGGGATTTTGATTGAATTTGGCATAGTAAAATTATTACAAAGGATATTAGCAATAATGTACTTATGTAGAATTCTCTAAGATGCTCTGTTTTTGATGAGACTAGTGATTAAAATACATGGTAATAATAAGAAAGTACTGACGCACAAAATTTTGTAAGAATCTACAAATCTCTGGATTTTGGACTTTAAATATGAATTTCATATATCTTAATGGTTATAAAATGTTTCACCACTTCTATTTAAACAGTCAGGCTAACTATACCCTATTTATATAATTAAAGGTGATATAAATAGGTGGAGAAAGTTTATAATATAACAAGCTGATAATATATTTTAAAAATCCTTATTCATTAATGGATATTTCCAAACTTTTCTGCCTGAGAACTTGCATTGTTTCATGTGTTATTGAAATAATAGACTCAAGCCTCATTGCCTTTTAATCTGTAACCTTGTTAGGTGGGTTGGAACTATATGGGCAGTCTAACCATATGCATTTTTCAATATTTGGTTGCTTTTTTTTGATTTGGCCAAACATAAATCAGGGCTCTAGAAAGAATATTAAGATAAAATCATTATTAAATAGTATGGCAAACACCTAAGAAATATGAAATTTGTACAACATGCCTCCAGAGTGTTCCTGCCTGTTTGAATTGCGGATGTTAGATTTGGGGTTGGTTGATTTGTTTATCTTACTTTCTTTTACCTCAGTGCATGTTGAATGCTTAAGTGCTTTTTTTTTAAGATTTTTATTTATTTACTCATGAGAGACACAAAGAGAGAGGCAGAGACACAGGCAGAGGGGGAAGCTGGCCCTATGCAGGGAGCCCAATGTGGGACTCTATCCTGGGACTTCAGGATCATGCCCTGGCTGAAGGCATGTACTAAACCGCTAAGCCACCCGGGAATCCCGGTTAAGTGCTTTCATGACCAAGGAGCAAACTAGTCATATAGGACGGAAGATTTGAACAATTCAGAGAAGTTATTTTTTTTTTCTTTCTCTCCCATTATTCATATACCTTTTATTCTTCTAGAGTATTCAGGAAAGTCTCCTCTCTTCCTGGAGTTTCTTCTTATCTCTTTTTATTTTATATATTTGGGTCAACATAAGTCTGTAGTTCTTTCATTGGTGACAATTTTATCAACCAAAGCAAAAGGACCTTAATATAATACTGAAACTTTGGGGGGGTGCGGGGAGGGGAGAGTCAGGGCCATGGACTCAGGTGTTGACTCAGGTGTTCTTGTCCATGTACAGAGCTTTTTTCCAGGGATCATACTTTGATGAATCTTTGCTTTACCTAAATAACTTCTGTCATAAAAGCAGAATAACTGTGACGTTGAAGTAGAATTAGCTGAAAGTTGGTAAGTAAAATTATACTGATAATAATACAGTTTTACAGTCTGACTAGAATATGTTGGGATTTACCAAATGAATTTTAGTCAAAAGGGAGATATAGTTAAACTAATAATATCACACACTACTGACTAGGTCTTACATGAATATATTCCTGTGGGAGCTAAGCTTCCAATTTTTTTATAACAATCTTGGGAGAATTAAAATAAAAATCCACGTTCTGAGATTTCTTTGTCATGCAACATGACCTTATTACTAGAGAATTTACTTAATTGCTATAAAAATTGTTCAAATAAAACTGTTCTCCAGAGGGACATTAAGAAGTAAGATGAACTTTTTTGCACCCTTTGGTACAGAAACCCCCAATTTTGAGAGTTAAGGCAATTTTCAGGATGGGTAGTTGAAATAGTTCTTATTACATATCCATTTACTTATTTTCTCATTAACTATTGCTTCTGTGGTATAATTTACTCCTTACATGGCATGCTTTACTTCTTCTGATCATAAGCTCCATTTGCTTCTACTTTGTAGGCAGTGGAATTCAAGTTAAGTGCTTAACCCCCAAAATTGGCCATCTGAAACCATAGCTTAAAATCTTCCACATTCCCCTTTTGTAGGTCTTCTGTTCATATTCTAAGCCTGCTCTTGCCTTCTAGTAAGATATCTGGATAATCCTGACTATATAGCTCTCTATGATGAGTTCTGAAATATAATATCTCACTTCGTCTCCAATTTTGTTCATTATGACAGTTTTTTTTCCAGTAAGAAACTATGAGATGGTCTGTCATTCAATTCCATTAATGTATCCTCCTTCCCCATACCATTCTTTATACTTCCCATAATTTTGCTATACTATTGCAATACTTGTTGTATTGGAGCTCTACAAAACCACCTCCAATTTGAAGATTTGTTAGGATGACTTGCAAGACTACATATATATTTGTATTAATTACTAAGGTTCATCACAGTGACATAGTAGGTGTATAGTTAGATCATAAGGGGAAAAGACATAGTGAATCCTGGAGGAATTTGTATTCAGGCTATCTTATGCTCTCACCCTTATGAGTGGTTACAGAGAAAATTCTTTAAGCCGTGAAAATGCAGCAATATGTATATGATGTTTCTGCCCAGGGAAGCTCATTAGACATTCAGCGTCAAGGTTTATGACTGGGAGCTAGTCACATAGGCACCTTCTACCTAAATTTATCAAAATTCCAGACTCTGAAATGAAAGCAAGTACTGGAAATAAATCACCTGCACAAACAGCCTATGCATGATGAAACATTATCATCATTTAACACTCTCAAAATCCTGGTTCTGAGATTTTGACCCAAGGATCAACCTTGCAAGCAACCTAAAGCCTGCCGTGTTAACTCTTTTCTGTGTGCCCTCCAACCTGTCTCACTCTCTGTTATATTTTTTTTTTTCTTCCAATCCATTTTCTACATAGCAGAAAAATGGTTTCCTAGCCATGAATTGAATTACGGTCTTAAATCCTTGAAGGCATTCCAAAAATCCCTTCCAGATGTGGGAGATAAGTTTGGTAGCATCCTTCTCAGGGAATTGTTTTGATGTGTTCAGGTAATTTTCACCACTTAAACCGTGATCATTTTTCAACCCACACATCCTCTACCATTATCAGAGGTATTTTATGAATGTCTGCATGCCTGTGTGTGTGTTTGTTTAATTTTCCATTTAGTACAGAGTTGACAGACTTTCTGTAAAGGGTCAGATAACCAGTATTTTAAGCTTGGCAGGTAATACAGTCTGTCACAGCCACTCAACTCTGTCACTGTAGCAGGAAATCGACCATAGACAACAAATAAATGACCGGGAATGTGTGTTCCAAAGTTTTGCAAACTATATTTGCAAAAACAGCTGATGAGGTAGATTTAGGCCATTGGGCAAAATGAAAGAGGTACTGAGAATGATTACACATATGGTTCTGGAATTATTTGTAAAGTCAAATGAATTGAGAAAATATATTAAAATTGATAAACAACAACCGTGTCAATATTGTGAACTGTTAAACAGTTTACTTGTTGTATCTAAACAACTCTACTGGTAAAGTAGTCCATATTGATTGCTTAGTTATTTGTGCATATTTAAAATAATATCTATAGTAAATGTACAGTGAAACTAAATAATCATGAATCCAGACTCACTAGTTTGCTTCCTGAATCCTAGAATTTGCAATCAGTTAGTTAGCACTTAGGCTTGCTCTGTTCATTTCAGGACCTCAAAATTTACACCAATGATGCATTGAGTCCATGTAGAACAATCTTGAGAGGCTTTACCATATCTTTTTAGCATCTGGGTCAGCAATCTAGAAATGTAGCGTCTAAAACGTTTTACTAGTATGACACATTTCCTGGTCTGTTTGTATTCAAATACTGAGAAATTTAACGTTCCTTATATTCACGAAATTGGTTATATTTCTCTTCACTTAAAGGATCTCCCATCCAATAATGCTTATAATTATTATTACAAAGTAAAGGATAAGTTACAAGGTTCTTGCTAAGCAAGAACTTAAGAAGACAGACAATGACAGGGAAGTAATTATTTAAATAAGTTGATTAAATATATGTAAATCATTGTACTTTGGCAAAGACAGCAAGGGGAATAAGAGTCCAGATGCATTTAAATCATCATTTTGGAAGGCAATACTCCTAAAGGTATTGCGCTTATTCTGCATTTGCCCAACCTGAATATAGAAAACATTCTACTTTGGATTTTTAACCTGCACAAAGTGGTGAAGAGAAGAAAGTTTTTTTCATAATTGAATATAGAAAAAAAAACTTGTGATAAGTAATTGGAGTTCCCATGTTATGTAGTTCCTTATAAGGAAATCTTTAAAAAGGTCAAAGAAGAAAAGGGTAGTACAGAGGAAGGAAGAGAAAGAACAGACAGATAAAGAAGTAGATGGTCTAAGTTTATAGATATTTGGAGGAAGAACAGGATATCCAGTCAATCATAAGAAAGTAGAAACAAAATGGACATTATTCTGATGCTATTTTGAAGGATCCTGGGTATATAATTCAATGGACCAGAATGTGTTGTCGTTAGAAAGTATCAACTCAGCATTCTCTAGAAGAAAGGGTAGTAAAGTTACTAATAGAATATGAGTTTGAAATTGGAAAAAAACAGATTGTTCTGCTGGTCCTTACTAGATTCATACCTTCTGTTAAAGTTACTTACATAACCATAAAGGCCCAGTTTCCACCCTTGTGAAAAGGGAGCAGCAATTTTAATGTATTAAATTCTTAATTTATGAACTGAGAAGATTGAATCAGATCATACATATAAAATGCTTTTTAGTTACTCATTTCATTTATTTCTGCTTCTGTCATCTTTTCTGACAGTGAAGTCAAGGCATCCCTATGACTTTACCAAAAGTAAAGTATGGATATTTCTCAGAACCTATAGTCTCTAAATCTAAGCAGAGAGAGAGAGAGAGAGAGAGAGAGAGAAAGAGAGAGACTCTTAAGCAGGCTCTACTCCCAGTGTGGAGCCCAACTCAGGGCTTGATCTCATAACCCTGAGATCATGACCCCAGCCACAATAAAGAGTAAGGATGCTTCACGGACGGAGCCACCCTCATGCCCCTGAGCAAAAAGAGTTTTAAATGTGTTTCATCAAAAGAAAAGAACTTTCCATCCAACTATGTACATTGAAAAATTTTCTTTCCTGGTTGTACTTCCTGTTGCAAGTAATTCTATTCTTACAGCATTGCCAAATTAGTGATACTATGTGATATACCAAAATGATGCCATCTCTGTGTAAGAACCCGTTGGTAGCTGCTAGGGTCAGAAGAAACTGTTGTATTTTTTGTTTTGTTTTCTTTTTTTGTTTGTTTGTTTTTTAACCTGAGAGCAATATGTAGGCTCAACATAATGAGGTGAGATTTTATGAGAATTTATTCTGGATGAATTGTGGTGGGTAGAACAAAGGAAGGCAAGCGTGAAGGCCCTCTTCCTGCACAGCTCCTGTCAGCACTCCGTATCAACCTCTTCTTTCAAGAACAAATTTATTGATGATAGAGGAAAGGCAGATTTCACAATTTTTCCCCAAGTTTAACAGGAGCTAAGCTTTGGAATTATATGGAAATACAATGTTGATTTTTCTGGTTTCTTGTTGAGAGGGATCAGAAGTTAGGCTATTTTAGGAAAAAAATCAATATAATAAATCATTCAATTTAGTGTGGCCATTTTCCTTTACCTCTCACATTTGTGGTTCTGTACTTTGTAAAAACTGTGTTCAATTTTGTATCATTCCCTTGCTAACTTTATTTTTAAACCTTATCTAGAGGGTGATATTATGCTCATTGATTCTACATAACATAGAGCTGCAGAGAAGGTAAAAGAAAGTTTCAGTGTTAGAGTTGTTTTAAGTAAGATCATATCTTCACAGTCATTTTGAGTGATGTGAAGGATCTCCTGTTCCGAAAGTTTCTTAGAAACTCTTTTACATTGCCTTTAGGATATTAAGGAATAGAAAGGGGGGTAGTTTTGCATGGATATTATTATAGACTGTGTGCCCCCTCAAATTCATATATTGAAACCCTAATTCCCAATATGATAGTGATAGGAGATGGTGCTCTTGGAATGTAGTTGGGTTTAGATGAAATCATGAAGATAAGCCCTCACAATGGAATTAATAACTTTTTAAGAAAAAAAAAAAGTCTCTTATATGTGAGTACACGTGGTGAAGACTGCTCTCTGCAAGTTGAGTGCTCTCATCAGAAACTGAATTAGCTGGCACCCTGATCCTGGACTTCCCAGACTGCAGAACAGCAATAAATAAATGTTGTTTGAGCCACTCAGTCTCTGGTATTTTGTTACAGTAGTCAGAGATGACTAAGACAAGTATATAACAGTTGTGAACTTAAAAAAAACCCAAAACACCCAAAAACAAAACAAAACAAAAAAAACAGTCCTGAATTACAGAAACGTCCTCTCTTGGCACACTGAAAGATTTAATTTTTAAACAATGTGAAATCTGCTTTTCTCTCTGCCTTATAATCTTTCTTAGCAATAAATCAAAGGAGAACAAAAGTCAAAACTCCAAATCCCTATATATAGAGTATTTAAGTAAAATCTTCCCATTTAGAATGTTGATAACAAAATCAAGCACAGTGTACCTGTGGATGAAGTCAGCCCATGGGCTAATATGATTTTTTGAGCTAGAGTACTTGATAACTTTTATTCCTTTCGCATCAAATTCAAGCTTCTAAATTTAAGCAAATGTAACTTTCAAATTGAAATATATATTTAAAGAGATGCATATCTATGCATACATATAGCTATGTATATATACAAATATATGTTCAATAACCTGGAATATAATAAGGAACATCAAGAATTAGAACTGCTTTAGCTTGAAGTGAGTATAGCAGGATATTTAAAAAATACCCATACCAATATTTTTGACCCAGAGAAATAAACAACTGGAAAAATTAAGAAATTTGAAAAAATAAGTACTAAGATTCCAAAGGTAGAATTTTTTAAACTAGATTATAAATTAGTAAATAGGTAGGAAAATCCTCTCAAAGAGTAATCTTTAGTTATTTCAAGATTTGTTGAAGTGACTGTAACTCAGTAAGAGAGCAAATAGTCGGGAAAGCTAAATAATTTCCTTCAAAGACATTAACTTGAAAGGAGTATGAAAGGTTTTTATTTCCATAATAATGTAAAGAGCTTTTTGTCAATGCAAAAAGAAAAAAAAAAGAGAGACTTTATGCAGCTTAAGCACAAAGATACACTCCAGGCTACTGAGAAAAGTCTACTTAATTTTATTGATTTTTTTTCCTTCAGTTTAAATTCCCTAGTCTCCATAGTCTTTTATAAATTTTATCCAGAGGTGAATATGAGGTCAAAATTCAATTTTACTGTATCTTTCATATTATCATTTATAATCATAACGTGGAATATTGAATATCATTAGCTACCCATTGAAAGTTTTAACCCAAGAAGCCAACTTAGAATATTATCTAGAAGAAATTGAAGTTTTCATTTATTTTATACAGCTTGTATGTCTTTAAGCAGATACAGTAATTTCTGAGGGAGAAATGCAGTAGCAGGCACAGTGTTTTTACTGTTATTAAGCTATGAGTTGGCTTTAAAAAGCATAAATGACTTTCGATTTACATTTCTTTATAATTACATAACTGTTATAGAATGATGGAGATAACTCTTCCCTATGCATACATTGTGCCGCATTCCACAAAAGGTCATGCTATTTCCAAAAAACTTCAAAATGTGATATATGAGGGCAAAAAAGTCATTTAAGAGAGGCCACTCCCTTATTACTTGAGTCAGTCCCATTGAGAACTGGATTTAAGGATTGGCAAAAGTCAGTATTCCAAGGCACTCATAAAAAACGCATATAATGAGTTTTACTTTGGTTATTCATAGGTTTCAGCCTGAGGAATAGTCATGAAAGTACATTCCTCTGTTTCCCTACCACATTCTCTTAGGAGCAATCACTCTGCCAGCATGAGGAGAGTGGGGTCCATGATCTAAGCTTTTCTTGTAGCCTACCCATGTTTCCAGGTAGTTACAGTATATTTTTTTAATATAAATATTTTTAAAAACATTTTTTGAGGAGCTATTTTACCCACATATAGCATCTAGGTCCTGGTTTGAGAAGTCTCTTACACAGTCAATGCCGTGTCACTACATTATTCAGTCAAATGGTGGTGAATCAGCCAGTCATTATATACTACAAATATATAATGTAGGTTTTAACAATTAGGAAGGATGGAAAATGAAACAATACAGGAAAAAATCACTTTTGGGTAAAAATCCAAAGCACAAGATAAGACCAATGGATTTTATCATTGATCAGACTCTACATCACATTCAGTATAGGATCAAAAATATCCACAGTTATTTCAGAGTCTTTGAAAAAATCTTGCTCTTTTCCAACTACACATCGCTGTGGGAATGGATTTTTTTAATGCTACTCCACTAAAATAACATGGCATTACACTGAATGCAGGAGCAGATATGAGAATCTACCTGTCTTTAATGACTGGAGACATTAATGTAAATGAAGCCACTCCTTTCACTTTTTTTTTTTTTTTTTTGTATTGGAAATGTGTCTTAAATGAAAATATGTTAACATATAATGGGCTTATTGTTATTTTTAAGTCAGTTAATAAATATAAATAAACATCTAGTTTTAATTTCAAATATGGTAATATTACTGAAAAAAAAAACAGATCACCAAATGATCTTTGGATTCTCAATTGTTTTTAAGAGTATAAAATATTTCTGAGATGAAAAGTTTGAGATCCACTGCCTTTTTACCTGGAAAACAAAAAGATGGTATCTGTTTTAGTAATATAGGCTGGAATTATATATACTGCTCTTTACTGTTTTTTTTTTTTTTTTTTTTAATCTTTTCCATTTGATCTTTCCAGGCTTCCCTTCACTTTTTTTGGGAGGGGGAGGGCAATCTGCTTTTCTTTTTCTCTTTTCTTAATTATGCCAATGCAAATTCCATCTTATATCTTAGTATTTCTTCTCTGATCAATGTACAAATTAACTTTTGAAAATCTTTGTATAGGATACAGATTCATTATGGTTTTTGTGTAATGATGACATGTTTGTTCACAATATTGCTTCATACTTAACTTGTGGGTTTTTTTTAAGATTTTATTTATTTATTCATGAGAGACACAGAGAGAAAGGCAAAGACACAGGTAGAGGGAGAAGCTGACTCCCTGCAGGGCTCCCGATGTGGGACTTGATCCCAGAACCCTGGGATCACAACCTGAGCCAAAACAAAGGCAGATGCTCAACCACTGAGCCACCCAGGTGCCCCATACTTCACAATTTTTTAAAGTTCCATTTTATTTTTAAATTTGTGTCATTTTTAAGTTATTTATTGAGGGCTTTTTTTTTTTTCTGAACCAACTATTTAGAGAAAGTTTGTGTTGTAGGGAGGTAAGAGTGGTGTTATTAACTAGTTAGGAAATTTTTTATTTTAAAAATCTGTTTAGTCTTTATTTCTTCCCAGCCATTTGACTTTATGAGCTCTTTTTTAAACAATACAGTTTCTCTTTTCTCTTAGTGCCACAGCAAGAGACTGTTTTTCTATAAGTATATATGTCTGTGTGATTACTTGTTTCAAGATACTTTTGATTCAAATGAGTGTCATTTACTTATAATCTCTGTTTCTACATTCTTAAAGAAAGAGAGGATCCAAAAAAGAAATTCACTGTAATTTTAGAAAAGTGTGATCAGTTATGGTGATTTTTGAAGTATATAATATTCTTACACATGGCTATTTTCTACCAAAAAAAATGCTACACTTGCACTTGAGGTGTTTTTCAATGGTTATATTATATTTCATTCATAGATTTGGCTGGTAAAGCCAATATATGAAATACACTTACATATACTTAAAGTATGGGTATATATACACATATCTCTCAATTTGTTGTTTCATATTTTTTCTATATAATGAGATATGGTTTTGAAATGCACTTTTGATTTCAAAGGTCACAAATGTATCAAAATATTATTGTAAGTCTATTTGTGGCATTTGAGTTTATATTTATTATTTTTGTTCAGGTAATTGTATGTCAAGTGTTATGAGGCACAATATATTTCCTGAGATTTGTTTTTGGATTTGAGGTCATTTCAACCTTTTGTACTCTCCTAACAGATACTCTATTTTATATTTAAGTTTATTAACCTATTACATATTATTTATAGTATGGTTATATCATATATAATATTTCATATATTTATAACTGTGTATATAGATTTTACACACACAAAACTTAGATTTTATGTATCTACATAAGTATATCTTTTTATATATTTATCCTAATATTTCTATGTATCTATTTATATGTTAATCAACTGATGGTTATATTTATGCTTTTCACTTGAATTCAAAATTTTAAAAATTCAAAGAAAATGGAGAAGTATATAATGAAGATTAGTAGACCTTAAAGTTGCTCATTTTGGGGGCTCCTGGGTGGCTCAGTTAGCTAAGTGTTGGACACTTGAGTTCAGCTCAGATCATGATCTCAGGGTCCTGGGATCTGATCCCATGCACAGGGAGGAGTCTCCTTCTTCCTCTGCCCCTCCCCCTTATCACACACTCTAAAATCATTCTAAAAAAAAAAAAAAGTTCCTCATTGATTTTCTATAGATATTTGAATCATAAAAATAAATATTTCTTGGTTAGTTGACATTTTCTTCTTTTTGAACCTGCCTGTCATATCTATGCTTTTAAGCAAATACTCCCACTTTCTTTATTCTTCTAACATAAAGCATACAGATACCACACCTACTCCTTTTCTTTCATTAAAAATTCTTGTCTTATTTGGTACTTCTGCAAAACCGCAGCACTCTCTGCCTTTTTAATCTTCAGATGGCCTTAATGATGGTTCCTTGTGATTTCCTGTCAAATATAGAACATGTTTGGTCAATTCTTAGATAATTATGTTTCAAAGTCGTGTATGTAATGTCCACATCAGATACAAATAACAAAAACCTCCAAATAAGTGGAGTCTCTGACTGCTCAAAAAACCATTAACTTTGTTGGATAACATGTTCTGCCTCCTGCCATTTTGAAGGTCATGCTGATTTTATTGATCTGGTTTGCTATTTTTTCCCATTAACTTTCTTTTAAAGGCAATTGTACTGAAGAAGAAGCAGTATTCACTGACAGCTCTCAGCTCCATGTCACCCATGGAAATCTTTAGTTCTCTGTGGTGTTTTCGTGGTTTAGGTTGTTAATGAGCTGTCTTCTTCAGGCTGAGTCAGTTCATAATACTATGCTGATTCGGCAAAGCCATCCCTAATCTCCTTCTCTGTGCACTTGTAAGGAGTGGTTATCAATTTTCTAAGTTTCTTTGTTACTAATATTTAAAGAAGTTGTGGTGATGCCCTTGGCTTATTGGACTAGAAAGTTCCCTTAGACAAACTAAGAAAAGGAAATCTATCATGGCCTTCTGAATATCTTGTTGCTTTTTTGTACATAAGTTCATAAAAATAATTGATCAAAATCAATCTTACACAGCACTTTTCTAAACTTTCTGGGTGAAGAAAAATAGTTTGCCTCTGAATTCATATAAACTCAAGGGATGAGTACCTAACATAACACATAGAAACATGCTTTTAGAAGTTAACAACAGGCTCTCCAAAGATCTTTGAGGAAAGTACATACGAAGATGCTTTGTTGATTAGAGCCAGTATCTTTTACATCCCACTATGCATTCAAGGCAAGGAATAGTAACTCCTTAAGTGTATTGAGATTTTGTTTTGCAACTTTGATATCACATTTATTGCAAATTTGATTGTATACTTGTATGAATGTGTGAATTTTGAAATACCTTTAAATAATTTTAAAATGTATTCAGCATACAGTTAACTTTAGGAAACATGTATATATGACTTCAGCATCACACTTTCTACTATAAACACTTTATTTTATAGAAACCTGATTATTTGAGTGAATACATTTTAATCTGAAGTCTGAAAAAATCTTCCTCATGGAATGTGTAATTAATTGATATTTGGAAGCCCCACTATTCACAGAATTAACTTATTTTAAAAAAAAGATTTTATTTATTTGAGAGAGAGAGGAAGGGAGATAGAGAACATAGGCAGGAAAGAGCAGAGGAAGAGGGAGAAGCAGCCTCCTCACTGAGCAGGGAGCCCTATGCAAGGGCTAGATCCCAGGACCCAGGTATCCTGTCCTGAGCCTCAGGCAGATGCTTAACTGACTGAGCCACCCAGGTGCCCCAGTAATATTAACTTATTAAAAACAGATGCATGACTACAGGCATTTCAGGATAGTGGCTGGTTTTTTTTAATAATAAATTTATTTTTATTGGTGTTCAATTTGCCAACATACAGAATAACACCCAGTGCTCATCCCGTCAAGTGCCCCCCTCAGTGCCCATCACCCATTCACCCCCACCCCCTGTCCTCCTCCCCTTCTTCCAACCCTAGTTCATTTCCCAGAGTTAGGAGTCTTTATGTTCTGTCTCCCTTTCTGACATTTCCCACACATTTTCTCTCCCTTCCCTTATATTCCCTTTCACTATTATTTATATTCCCCAAATGAATGAAAGCATAAAATGTTTGTCCTTCTCCGATTGACTTATTTCACTCAGCTTAATGCCCTCCAATTCCATCCACGTTGAAGCAAATGGTGGGTATATGTCATTTCTAATGGCTGAGTAATATTCCATTGTATACATAAACCACATCTTCTTTATCCATTCATCTTTCGATGGACACCGAGGCTCCTTCCAAAGTTTGGCTATTGTGGACATCGCTGCTAGAAACATCGGGGTGCAGGTGTCCCGGCATTTCATTGCATCTGTATCTTTGGGGTAAATCCCCAGCAGTGCAATTGCTGGGTCGTAGGGCAGGTCTATTTTTAACTGTTTGAGGAACCTCCACACAGTTTTCCAGAGTGGCTGCACCAGTTCACATTCCCACCAACCGTGTAAGAGGGATCCCCTTTCTCCACATCCTCTCCAACATTTGTTGTTTCCTGCCTTGTTAATTTTCCCCATTCTCACTGGTGTGAGGTGGTATCTCATTGCGGTTTTGATTTGTATTTCCCTGATGACAAGTGATGCAGAGCATTTTCTCACGTGCGTGTTGGCCGTGTCTGTCTTCCTCTGTGAGATTTCTGTTCATGTCTTTTGCCCATTTCATGATTGGATTGTTTGTTTCTTTGCTGTTGAGTTTAATAAGTTCTTTATAGATCTTGGAAACTAACCTTTTATCTGATATGTCATTTGCAAATATCTTCTCCCATTCTGTAGGTTGTTTTTTAGTTTTGTTGACTGTGTCCTTTGCTGTGCAGAAGCTTCTTATCTTGATGAAGTCCCAATAGTTCATTTTTGCTTTTGTTTTTTTTGCCTTCGTGGATGTATTTTGCAAGAAGTTACTGTGGCCGAGTTCAAAAAGGGTGTTGCCTGTGTTCTCCTCTAGGATTTTGATGGAATCTTGTCTCACATTTAGATCTTTCATCCATTTTGAGTTTATCTTTCTGTATGGTGAAAGAGAGTGGTCTAGTTTCATTCTTCTGCATGTGGATGTCCAATTTTCCCAGTACCGTTTATTGAAGAGACTGACTTTCTTCCAGTGGATAGTCTTTCCTCCTTTATTGAATATTAGTTGACCATAAAGTTGAGGGTCCACTTCTGGATTCTCTATTCTGTTCCATTGATCTATGTGTCTGTTTTTGTGCCAGTACCACACTATCTTGATTAGATAGTGGCTGTTTCAATTGGGAATTGTCTTCCTTCATTGGGTTAGGAGAATTTTCTCAGTCTCCTCCCCCTTTTTTTAAGGAATTATTATTGTTATTATTATTATTATTATTATTATTATTATTATTATTATTTCCATTATAGAGAGTGCACATACAAGTAGGGGGAAAGAGCACAGGGAGAAAGAGAAACTTTAGCAGACTCCATGCTGATTGTGGACCCGAAGATAGGGCTGATTCTCACTACCCTGGGATCAGGGCCCTGTGATCATGACCTCAACTGCAACCAAGAGTCAGACACTTAATCAGCTATGCTACCCAGGTACTTCAGCCTTAGAGAAACTCTTATAGAATCATTTTGATGGACTATTAAAAACTGAGGAGGATGTTTTCAACTAGATATTTCTCATATTAAAATTATCCATGCATTTCTATATAGTTTACTTTTATTTTTTTGCTCATTGTCAGTTACTATTTCTGTCTTAATTATGTTCTGGAAGTTAGAGTTGTTATTTTGTATGTGTTCCTAATTATTGGATGTTATATTTTGTTTTTTCAAAATAGATTGAACAATCAGCCTGTTGGGGAAACTAGCATTTTTGGAGATGTATTATCTGCAGAATGCATTATGCAATGTATCAAACAGCTAGTTTCATAACAAACAGTGCTATAGATCACATTTCGTATTATTTTGCTCAGGATTTTTATATAGTTGGTATGTTATGGTATTGGCTGTTCAGTTGTCCTTCAAGTGCTGCTAATCATTGTATGTTGAATTTCCATTTGCGTAGTATGTGTTTAAGCTGCCCAAAACACTTATCTTTGCCACAAATAAGGGAAGGAGTGTTTTCTTCTATGTTCATTTCTAAGTCTTTCTTCTAAGCTAGGTTCATGTCTCCATCATAGAGCCACCTTATAAATAGTAAGCCGTTACCCTCTTGGCTGAACTAACTCAAGTTCATGCATTCCAAGAAAGAAGGTATGGCTACTCATAACGGAATTTATTTGTCTTTTAGGATATATGCTTGTTCATGGCTATCATGAAATTTTGTGGCTCCTGGCATAAAAAAATAAAAATATTGGCAATCCCAACATAGGGGTTTTGTGATCTCTTTGGGGGAAAGAAAGAAAACAAATTCATAAATTTACCATAAATAAATCTCTCAGCACATAATTAAAATGTAAATATGGTTAGTAATTCTTCATTTATCTCTTGCTATGACTCAGCCAAATAGTAAAAGAACATGCACTCTCTTTGTTAAAAGCCATTGAACATACTCCTGATAATTCACAAATTATCCAAGATTTTACTAGTTTTGTTAGGAAAGGAATGGCAATATCATACCAGATTAAGGAGTAGGATTATGAAAAAAAAAACTAGTAGGATTGTATCTTTGGTATGGTAAATTAAAAAGGAAATCAAAATTTAAATTGCATGGTTATATCTCTTACATGTGGCAAAAAAAGAGGTGATAAAATGCTACCTCGACTACACTAGTAATGAAAGACAAAATTACTGATGGAAATACCATATGCATTATATGCATTTGGGAACAAAATTGAAATGACCAGGAGAATGTTTTTACTTGAAACATTCAGGTGTGAAGCAAATTCATTCAAAGGAAGTACTAGAATATGGGTATTGAATTAGAATATCAGACCCAAATACACTGATTCATTCTTGGTTAAAAGGAAAAGAAACCACAGGTCACAAATTTCTTTTGCATTAGAAGGTAAACTTGGGGGAAAAATGTTTACCTAATACTGTGAACATGTAAAGTGTCAAAGTAATTATTATGCTTGGTTGCACAAGTAAGGGAGAAGGTTAAAAGGATGATGACATTAGGATAACTGCAAATGAGATTCATTTTTTGAGTTAAATCTATATGTGTTCTGTAATCATGGTCATGAAATTGCCTTAAAGCATTTATTCCAATAAAAAATAATAAGAAAAAAAGCTTTCATTTGATATTCTGCAGTGAAGTACAAAAAAAAAAAATGTGTGGAAAGATTCCATGGAAAGCAGCCATTATCTGTAAAGATAAAATTGCTTCACTGTTTAATTCCAAATTTCCTGTCATCACAGTATTTGCAAGGATGCCTGTTAGAAGAAATTTAATTGAATCAAACATAGGACATCTCTGCATTTGATGGATGACTTACTAAACGTAAACTTATATTGATTACCTTGATAACAATTATACATTTTCTTATTCTAAACAGAAAACATTTAGACACTGGCTTAAGTGTATCTTTAAAATTAAAGGCAATAAATGGATGCCAAGTAGGTATATGTTGTCAGTGTGAAGCTATTTTTCTAAATACCCAGTGTCATACTGAGAAATGTCTCCTCTATAGTTAGGTTGCTAAATATAACTTATCATGAATAGATGATGAATTTTTATCATTAGCATTTTTTGATTCAACTAAGAGATGCATGTGTTTTATCTCCTTTAACCTGTTAAAGTGTTCAATTTTATATAGAATCCCTGTTCCATGATAATTTATCTCCCTGATATTGATGGAAATGTATTTAATGCATTGTTTGTCCTAATATTTAAAGGGAAAATATAGAAGGGATTATGTGTTTGATTGAGATTGGCCTACCCTTTTCCTTTGCAGTGGTGTTCTTATCCAGTTGGATAAAAACATCACATAGGTCTCATATGTTGGGCAGATTTCCTGCTCTAAACTCGGCCGGATATAAGAAAATAGATATTTCATTAATGGTTGGTAGAACTGACCTAAAAAAAATATTGGATTTAGTGTGGTTTGTGCATATTTTTTTCCTCGGGACATGTGCAGTGGTTTGGAAAATATATCCCAAAATTCAGGCCCCACCAGGACCCCAGAAGGTGTCCTTACTTGGAAATAGAGTCTTTTGTAGTTAAAATTAACTAAGACAAGGTCATATTGGATAAATGTGAGTCCTAAATCCAGTATCATTGATATCCTTATAATATCACCTTAAAAGCATTAGTTTTATAAAACTCTTACATAACCTACTATATCCCAATTTGTTTTCATAAACACTAAAATGAAATTATACAGTATGCATAAAAATAAGGCCATTCACATAAACTTAAAAATCTACTTGCTTTTATTTGAAATGTTATTTAAGAACACTGATTCTTTATGTTGATTAACATGAGAACACATGGTTTAGACAAATTTAAAACAAACTAAAAAACTCATATTGATAAATCTGATGTGTTTGGTAGATAAGACCTTATATAGAAACTATGCAGGAAATTGTTAAAACTGTTGAGTAGTGAAAAGGTTGTGAAACTAGTCAAAAAAGCAAGCTGTTCCTTTTTTTTTTTTTTAAAGAAAGAATTATTTAGTTGAGAGTGAGGGATAATAAATGGTGGTGGGGGGGAGCAGAGGGAGAGAGAGAGAGAGAGAGAGAGAGAGAGAGAGAAGCAGACTGCCCACTGAGCAGGGAGTCCCATGTGGGATGCAAACCTGACCCCAAGGCAGAGGCTTAACCAGCTGAGCTACCCAGGCACCCCAAAAGCAAACTATTCCTAAACATTTTCCCCCAATGATTATCATATTAGTATTATAAATTTTGATATCTCCTATCTAGTTTCCTGAAACTATGGACTACACAATTACACCACTAATAATATTTTTAAAAATTAGATTTCTCTTGTATTGAATGGTGAAATCTTTACTAGTTACTTAAATGATCACAATCATGAAATGACCCAAAATCCTTAAGCATGTTGTGGACAAAGAAACAGTTAATTTTGTTAATATTAATGTTTTGATTTATAGAATTTAATCTACATTTAAAACAATAAATGATA
Organism: Canis lupus baileyi; assembly: GCF_048164855.1. Taxonomy (NCBI): domain Eukaryota; kingdom Metazoa; phylum Chordata; class Mammalia; order Carnivora; family Canidae; genus Canis; species Canis lupus. The sequence continues at coordinate 80,386,171 of NC_132841.1, read as the reverse complement.
CCAAATAAAAGTTATAATTTTCTTCTAGTTTTTTCCAAATATTTTCTACGAAGTTTTAATAGTAGGTTCAGTGAAAAACATCATGTGAAGTCTTTATTGTGTAAAGTTCTCTTTAACTCAAATTTTAGCCTTATCTTAGATCCTATAGATGACTTTCTGTTAAAAGTTAGATTCTGAAAATCGATCCACTTCATATAAACCACCAAGCAGTCATTAAATTGAAACCTATCTATCTTTCATTTTATTTTGATGTCTTAAAGTGACGTTTCTTTGAGCAATTTTTTTTCTTTGAGCAATTTTAGTTAATATTTCCCCCTTGACAACTTTTAGTTTCAGTCTTTGAAACTTTATCATTGTTAGTTTGCAATTCTTCTTTCTGTCTTTATTTCAACTAAGTTTTAGGATCATTTTGGGCTAATATTCCAAATAATGCCTGGAGAAAAAAAATAACACTATAATACAACAAAACAAAAATATATCTCAATAAAGACTCCTATGTTCTAGCGATACTATTCATCTTTTCAAAACAACATTCTATAGAGAACTCATTCTCTTGAGGGAGCAATTCTAAAGAATTCCTGCAACTTACAAGCTAAGTTTCAATATTTTATTTTATAGCAAGAAATAAGGTTACAAAAAGTCCAAATCAACTTGTATCAGCAAGTAAACTACTGTGATGTGCAAAACATGGCAAGGCAGACTTTTTCATCTAAAACTTTTTGTATAATAATAAAGTAAAACCAGATCTAAATAACTGAGCATTTTTATCTAAGTACAGAACCAATTATAGCATTTTGAGGTTATAAGAACCTTTTGCTTCTTTAATAAGTAAATATTACTTTTAAAGAAACAAGCTCAGCATTATTTGTTTTATATTTTTTTATAATTTTAAACTTGAGATTTTTCTTCCAAAGTTAGTATTTTCAGCTATATATGAATACATGTAAAGGATTATTATTATAGAGGGAAGAGATCATATAATTCACATCAGACATACAAGTGAATATGAACACATTAATCAAGAAAAATATAATTGTCTAATATGTCACAGGTATCTTTGGCTGTACACTACTGTCTCTCTATTGCTCTACACATTCACCCCTCATACTCTTGCTCTCTCAGGATCTCTATCATATAATCCAATATTTATTATAATAAATTTGTTAGGAGTTCATAAATAAGACAATCTTACATTCTCATGGAGCATACAACCTGGTAGAAAGGAAAATTATTCATGTTAAAAATAAGTAATATATAGCACAATGATAAGTAAAATTTAAAAAAAAATAAAACATGGTGATGATTAGGGAGGGGAGAGTTAGGGAGCTTTAAAGAGATGTTTAGGAAGGATTTTTGAGAGCTGAGACACGAATGATGACAGTAGATAACCATGTAAACTATGGGGTTAAAGAGAATGAGAGGATCCAGGAAACAAAGATGAGAACTATTTTACCTTAGGGGACATGAAGAAGCTAGTGTGGTATATTCAGAATGAGGAAAGTAAATAATGATAAAAGGCAGATTATGCATTGGAATGGGAATTGTGGATGGTCTGAGGCAGAAAAGAGGAGTTGGTATCAATTTTTTTTGCCTTATGAAAAAATGGAACACATCAGATCAAGAAAGCTGTCAAGGAGCAATTAACAAACATATTCCTGATCTGTTGGCTTCAACTGGAGTGACAGTTATGGATATGAAGAGAAAGATACCCAGTTCAGGCCAAATTTTGGAAGTATAAAAGAAAGAACTTTCTGTTAAGTTTAAATACATCAAGTTAGAAAACAAAAAGCCACAAATTCAACCCACTTCCTAGATACCTGGATAGTGTCAGGTACCTCAGGTTCTATGAAGTGCTGTGAAGATAGAGGTGCTGACATGCAACTCTACTGGGAAGCTGGTTTATCTAGTGTTTAGCTCTTGAGCAGCTGGCACCCAAGCCCAGGATGCCCCCATCCTGTTTGGTCAGGTCATTAGAATGCTAACAAAATCCACCATATCCACTCATCTGTTATGAAAAACGTAGAGTAGCAATGGGTTAGGAAAGCTTTAATGAAGAATAATATGTATCATGCCCATGTGGTAAGAAGCTTCTTTGTGCTTCTGTCTCATTATTCCACTGGAGATCAGATAAAGGAATGAAATGAAAATGCTTTCTGCCTTGACGACTGTCCAAGTGGGTGGATTAACTGAAACGAGGACAGTAGGAGGATTGTGATCTTTGTAGGAAGGGTTCTATAATGAATTTTACTTTTTAAAAATTATTTTAAAGCTCAAAATAACCATATAGATTATCTAGTCAACTCACTCATGATGAAAGTAAGAAATATGACTCAGAAATGTGAAATGACAACTTGTCCAAGGTTGTGTGACAAGTTGTTGCTGCAGCTGAGACTAGGATGCAGAATAGCCATCAGTTCAGTTTCTTTCCACTGACAGCACAATGCATTTTAGTTTACCACTTATCTGCCAAGAAAATATATTAGTTAATAAGTGCTTAGAAGCTAACTTCCTGGAAAACATCATGGTATGCCTTTCTTGTGTACACTTATGTTTAATTCAAATCGTAAACTGCCCTTGGAATGTAAATGAGTGTGTTCTTCTCAGGTTAAGTGGTAACATTGTGACAAAGAATAATTTAAAATGTAAGCAGTTTTATTAGTTATTATGCACAGTGTAGAACAGAGATACCATCTTGTGGGTATTAACATTTTATCTTTTCTCTGAGTGGAAAAATGGCTTGCATTCTAGAGATCATATAGCACAATGAAACATACCTACAGTTTGGAGACAATTAATTATACCTTAGCTCCGCCTCATCTTGGCTAGAAAACTCACAGATGTATTCCACTCCACTGAGCCTCAGTTTCCTTTTTGTGAATTGCGAATAGGCTAAAAGAGTGTTATTATGAAAATTAAACTAGGTTGCTCCTAAGAGACTGTCTAGAGCATCATACGCATTCATTAAATGTTAGGCTTAACCGATTTTAGAATATAAGGTGACATGCATTTTAATTCAAAAACAGTTGTTCCTTGCAGGAACTTTAAAATGCTACCTATATCTTTCCAGGCATAACTACTCCTATAGGCTCTTTTACAGATATTATTACATATATACCTTTTCAGAAATATGATTATTCACATTTGAATCACTGGGAGAAACTCTAAAACATATTAGAGATGCTAGAGAATACTTTTAATGATTGTTCAGCAGAAGTTTTCCTTGGGGAAAATTTAATCATTAAAACTTCCCAGGTATTTTATTATCATCTCATGAAATTCCCTGAATAACTGTATCCCTTGTTAATTCACTAATTTATTCTGAGGCTGGTCCTACGGACTAATGTCCCCTGATGTCTTTTAACTGAGTAGAAATACTGTCAATTATGGAGTTTCTTTTGACCTTTTGACCTTTCTATTTTCCCCCTAGTGTTGATTATTAATATTGGGAAGGTATTTATTATGCAGAAAGCATTTTTTTTTTACCTGAGTGAACCACTAGATAAAAATTAATGTGGAAGTAAGTTTCCCCTATCAAACCATACTGAGTGTGTGATTCCATGAAGGAGTAGTAGTTCTGGACAAATCTAGGATAATATTTTTTTAAGCTAAAGATCTAACTATTTTAAATACAGAGCTTTCAGATGTATGTCCTCCAAATTCCTACAGAGTTGGCATGGGTAGTGCTCAGGGTTAAATATTGATAAGTGGAAATATCTGACAGAAGTGTTTTATTTTCCAAAATATAAAACCACTTCACATTGTATAAGAATATAATGAAAATGCATAATAACACATATGTGAATAATAACAAATTTAGTGAGTACATGGAACTTATTTATCCGTTTCTTTCTTATTGATTCATTTCACAAGTATTTAAGGACACCTTTCACCTGTCAAGTTCTTTCTAAACTGGGGAAATAAAGAAAAAAGAAAAGACCTAGTTACTGACCAAATCAGGTATACAATCTATAAGGGACAGAGATTAATCAGAGTATCACACAAATAAATATAAAGTTAAAATTTGTTTATAAAGTGCTGAATAGAAAGGCCTTCGGTGTTATTACGAACTGCACTATGAAGACTATCTATAGTTAGGCCAGAAGAAGAACATTTAATGAAATAGTGGAGCTAAGATTGAAGACAGAATAGAAATTAAAATGGCACTTAAATAGAGGAATGAATGGGAGAGTCCTAGGGTGAGAGAAAGAGTGAATGCAAAAGCCCTGTGCAGGAGTGAACATGAAGTATACAAGGGAATAATATCAGTATAGTGTGTCTGGGGCACCAAGATCAAGGTAGAAATATGTTTAGATGAGGTTGGACAGGTAGGTAGGATCAGAATGTCTATCTTGTTTTCTATTTTAATACGTTTTGCTTTTTGTTTGAGGACAGAGCATACTAAGATACAGTAAGTGGAGGGCAATATAATCAGATCTAAATTTGGATGAGTAGACTCTACTTGACAGAGGAAATAGCTTAGTTAGGTCAAGCCTTGTATCTATTAGAATCGACTGAATTATCCCACTGTGTATTTCACACCAAGGATTATGGCAGCTGGAAACTGACAGTAGAAGAAAAAAGCTAATAGATTCAACGAATATTTAAGTAATAAAATGACCAAGAAATGTTGATAGCTTGGATAAGGGTAGAAGAGACAGGGAAATATTTAATTTGTTCCTAGATTCTCAAGTTCAAATATTTATGACAATTCTATGTATCAAGTTGGGGGACCTTACTAGCATGCAGAATCATGGAAAGGGAGTTCATGACTTTTATTTCGGACTTGTTAATTTCAAGGTGAATTGAGGCTTCAAAAGAAGGTGTCGTAGAGATACACAGTATAAAGTTCAGATAACAGAATTGGGCAAGAGGTGTTAAAGCAAAATAATCAAAGTGGCAATTGAATTCACTGACATAATGTTGTTTATTGTGAAAAAAATAAGGAGAATGATGTTCTATATGAAAGGATAAGAGGAAAAAGTAGGCATGAGGAAGAGGTAGTCAGTGACAGAGAAAAGAGGATGAACTCAAAGAAGCCAAGAAATATGAAGGTTTCAAGAGTGACTAGCAGTACTGCTGTAGGATTCAGTGTCCCATAAGTCACTGTCCCATATAGTTTGTAGGAATAAGTGGAGGCAGCTCAAATTATAATGAGGTAATTAGTGATTAAAAAAATAGTTATGGCAACTTTCATCAACCCTTTGAATTTAGCCACATGGGTGAGTATAGGAACATGTAATTGCTGACTCAGATATGGAATGGACAATTTAAATTACATTTGCTTGGCTTTTTTCTTCCCCCCTATGGAAAATGAAAAATAAATCTTGATCATCTAATAAAGTATAATGCAGAGAAAAATAAAGATATTAATTTGATTTGAGAACTAGAGGTAGGGAAAAAAACTCAGCAAAGTGCAGCTTTGCAATAAAAATGGGAGACATTGATGTTACATGAAAAACAAAATTGTTCAACAAGAGAGAGTTTTAGTAAATGCAGATAAATAGGGGGAGCTGTTGCAGTACAATAGTGAGTGTGGAGGTGACCGGATTTCAGTAAGAAAATGACAAGGAATAGATATGGGATTTTTTTTTTCCTTTATTATACAAGGCACTTCTGCAGGTTTGCAAATTAGTGAGTTACATGTTCAGCCTGAAAGAGGGTAGGGGAGAGAACGCTGAAGTCCAAGCCACATAGTCAGGTTACTTTATATTTTTCCTAAAGTCAGCAAGTTAAGCACCTCCCAGTCACTTTCCCCAGTCATTTTCCCCATAAATATTTGAAGATCATTCAATTGATTCACTCTTCTTTTTCAAGCCCAGATTATCTCCTCCTGGAGGAAAAAAAGGTTTTACTCATATTCTGGTAGTATTTTAAATTGTAATAAACAAGTCTCACTTTTGAAAGAAACACAATTTTAACCTTTAAAATCGTAAAAACTTCCAGATTCTCTGGAAGGCAAATGTTCAGAGGTATGAATCTATTACTTCTTATTTGATAAAGAACAAAACTTTCAAAGCATCACAATGTAATTTCAGTCCATGAAGTAACTCTGTTTTTTTCTAATGGTCTCTTCTTCTTCTTCATATTTTTGCATCCTAAATTTTCCTAATCTCATTTCTCCTTTGCTCTAACCTGCTTTCTAAAATCATCTTGTAATTTACATAATGTTGGTAAACTTTTAGGAACTATTTTTATTAGTTACTGATTATTCTCAAAACTAATTACTTTTGTATAAGTAATGCATAATTAAGATTAGTTAAAAAAAGCAGGTACTACACAAGCTTATGAGTTGAATATTAAAAAGACTATTTCTTTTCAAACTCCCCCAAAGTGATGAGATGTAACAAGGTACTTATTTTACTATTTATGTTCTAGGAAAGTAAAATCTACACACAAAAAACCATATACATACACACATTCACATATGTATATATTTATATTTATGTATATATAAATATATAAATAGATTTTACATAACGTGTTCAATTCACAGGCTTACAATTCACAGACAGTACTGTAGTAGATTTTCTATTGAATGTTTTGTTAAAGTATCACAGATATTCAAGTAGATTTTATCCTAATAAACTTCCTTGCTTTTAAGGCTAGTTGCCTGAAATTAACATAGCTACTCCTACTTTCTTTTGATTATCAAGAGCAAGGGATACTTTTCTTCATGTATTTACTTTTGATCTATATGTGTCTTTATATTTAATCTTGTAGACAACATGGAATTGGGTCTTATTTTTTGGCTAACATTGGCAATCACTTTTAATTGGTGTGTGTGTGTGTGTGTGTGTGTGTGTGTGAAGACCCTTAATACTAAAAGTGATTATTGAAAGAGTTGGATTAATGACCATTTGGTTACTGTTTTCTATTTGTTTTCATATTCTTTCTTCCTAGTTTTATCTTTCATCTTTTTCTATCTTTTGTGCTTTTATTTTTTTATTTTTTTAAGATTTTATTTATTTATTCATGGGAGACAGAGAGAAGCAGAGACTCAGGCAGAGGGAAAATCAGGGTCTCCCTCAAGGAGCCCGATGTGGGAATAGATCCTGGACCCCCGTTTCACGCCCTGAGCCACAGGTAGATGCTCAATCACTGAGCCATCCAGTCCCTCTTTTGTGATTTAAATTGAGCATTTAACATGATTCTTTATTCTTTCCTTTTTTGCAGCATTAGTTACACATTTTTAAAAATTCTTTTTAGTGTTCCCATAGAGTTAGCAATATATATTTACAGCTAATCCAAGTGCACTTGAAAATAACACTATATCACTTCACAAGTAGTATGAGTACCTTATAATAACAAAAAATTCTAATTTCTTTCTCCCATCCCTTGTATTACTGCTGTGATTCATTTCATTCATAAATAAGCATATGTATTTATATATATATGCACACATATAATCAAAATTCTGTTGATATTATCATTTTTAATAATTTAAAATGCCATATACATGCTGGTTAATGTTCAACCCAGACTTCTCTTGAGAACTAGATTTTATTATTATTTTGAACAAACTATAATCTGTTAGATCAGTTCAGAATAAGAAAATTAAAGTTTTTATTTTACATTTACTCATTTTTTGATGCTCTTTGTTTATTTAGCTCATATTTTCTAGCTATTATTTTCCTTCTCTCTAAAGATCTAACATTTTTTGCAAGGCTGGTCTACTGGCAAATTTCCCTTGATTTTTGTTTGTCCGATAAAGTATTTTTCTTTCACTTTTGACGGATACTTTCACAAATTCCATAATTCCAAGTTGGAGTTCTTTTTCTTTTAAGATATTAAATATTTCGCTCCATTCCCTTCTTTCTTGCATGGTTTTGGGGAAAGTAGATACAGTTCTTTGTTTCTGTGTTAGTAAGGTATTCCCCCCCCCCCCAAGTTCCCTTCAGGATTTTTTTAAATCTTTTATTATTTTTTAATTTTTTTGTACTTTGAAAATCATATACCTAGGTGTAGTTTGATTTCTTTTTCCTTTATTTGTCTTTGAATTTATCCTGTTTGGTGTTTTCTGTACTTCATGGATCTGTGATTTGGTGTCTGACATTAATTTGGAGACCTTCTCAGTCACTTTTTTTTTTTTTTTTCAAAGTATTTCTTCTCTTCCTTTCTCTCTTTCTTCTGTTTCTGGTATTCCCGTTATGCATATGTGATGTTTGTCGTTGTCCCACAGTCCTTGGATATTCTCTTCTGTTTTTAGTTTTCATTCTGTTCTCTTTGTTTTTGGTTTTTAAGGATTCTATTGATGTATTCTCCAGGTCAGAAGTTCTTTCCACAGCTATATTCAGACCACTAAAAATATATTTATTTCTATTACAGTATTTTTGATTTCTAGGATTTCTTTGTGGTTCTTTTTTTGGAAGATTTCCATCTCTCAGCTTATATTGTCCATCTCTTCTTTTAATGCTGTCCATTAGAGCTCTTAGCATATAAATTGTAGCTATTTTATTTTTTTTTAATTTTTTTTTTAATTGTAGCTGTTTAAATAGCCAGTCACAATCTAATGTCCTTGCCATGTTTGGTACTGATGTTTGCTCTGTTTTTTCAAATTGTATTTTTACTCTTAATAATATTTGTAAATTTTTCTTGATAACCAAACATCATGTAACACATAAAATGAACTGCTGTAATGAAGCCTTTGGGAGTGTTGTGGTGAGGCATGGTGGGAGGGGAAGCATTCTATAGTCCTGTGATTAGGTCTCCCATTTTTAATGGACTTCCCTCTGGACTGTGAACCTCACAAATATTTAATTTTTCTCTCCTCTTAGGTTAGGCAAGATGGCTAGTACAGGTTGATGTTGGGTAGTTCTCTTTTATGTAGAAGGCTAGGAGTGGCTGGAGTTGATTATTTCCTTTCACCAAAGTAAATTAGGTGAAATAATGATAATGCCCCAACAGGTTAGGCTTCTGGTTAACTAGTTCCCTTGAAAGCAAGTTTATGTAACAAGGACAGAGTGCTCTGGCATACTTCAGAATGGTTGGGGGGGGGGGTGGCATTTCTCTGATATTTTCTCAGGAAATCTGGTTGAGCTTATGGGAATTAATCTCAGAAAAAAATGTGTGGCCTCCTATGACTGGATCCCTCTGGAGTTTTTACTCTCCCTGAAACTTCAGCAAGTCATTTAGCAAGTTCAGGTTTCCTACTCAGTCAACTACTAAACATAAGTTTATACCTGTCTGCAACTCTAATACATTACCCATCAACTGGATCACTTTAGCCACTCTCCTTGCTCATCTGTAAGTTCCCATCCTAATGGAGAGAAACCTAGCTCCTAATTATTCACCAGCCATTTACTCAATTGTACAATTTCAGAGTACGTGTATAGCAGTATCAGAAATGTTAACTCATACTCCAGAGAAGCAACTTTTATCAGCTAGAGTGCCATACTGATGGGCAGTTTCTTTTGTAATTAGTACAAACGACTCCATTCAAATCTAAAGTTAGTTATATTAGCACCTTTTTTCTTTTTTATACGTTTATCATGCAGGTAGATTGGCTTTTAAGAGTGTGTTTTTCCTCATATCATTCAAGTTCCTAATGATTTATTAAAGAAAGTTTATGTACTTTAAGTTTTACTCTTTGTACTTAGAGATATCCATAATGCTGCATATGCACCACACATAATATGTCACACATTGTCAAAATCCTCTAAGCTTCATCTACTGAGACCTTCTTTTTAACCCCCAAACCACTGACAACCATTGAACTTTTTACTCTCCCACTAACTTTGCCTTTCCCAAATGACATTTAATAGCATACAGCATACAGCCTCTTAAAACTGGATTATTTTATTTAGAGGAAGACAGTTAAGATTTGTCCATGTCTTTCTATGGCTTGATAGTTCATTTCCTTTTATCACTGAAAATATCCTACTGTATGGATATGCTGTGTTTATTTATCCATGCAACATATTGAAGGACATCTTGGTTGCTTTGAATGAATCTGCTGGAAACATTTATGTGCAATATTTTTGTCAAATAATTTAAAATTCACTTGGATAAATACCTGGGAGCATAAATGCTGGATTGCATTATAAGACTATTTTCATAAGAAACTGCCCAATTATCTTCTGAAGTGGCTAAAAATTTTGCAGTTTTGCATTCTCACACAATGAAAAAGTGTTCATGCCATTCATTATCCTTGTCAGCATTAGGTAGTGTCAGATTTATTTATTTTTCTTTTTAGTATTACAGATATTCTAATAGATATACAGCAACATCACATTGTTTTCTTTTTCAATCCCTAATGATAAATTATTTTGAGTATGTTTTTATCTGTCTTATTTTCTTTGGTGAGGTGTCTGTTCAGATCTTTCGCCCATTTTTTTTTTTTTTTTTAAATAAGGCTGTTTCATTTTCTTACTGTGAGTTTAAAAGGCCTTATATGTTTTGGATACAAGTCATTTATCTCTTTTTTTTCCCCAAAAAATTTCATTATCTGCGGTTTGCTTTTCATTCTCTTAAAGTGTTTTTCGCAAAGTAAAAGAGTACTACTTTCATTTTTCGTTTTTTAAATAAATCATGATTTTGATGTTCTATGTAAAACCTCACTGGCAAACAAAAGAGCAAGTAGGTTTTCTCCTATGTTTTGTTCTAGATGTTTGGCCAATTTTGCGTTTTACATTTAGGTCTGTGAACCATTTTGAGTTCAAATTTTCCTCTTCTTATAAAGATACCATGATAGGATTAGGGCCCACCCATTGTAGTCCAGTATGACCTCATATTAACTTGATTACACCTGTAAAGACCCTATTTACAAATGAGATCATACTCATGTACCAGAGTTAGAAATTCAACATATCTTTTTGAGGATACAACTCAACTTACGGCATTATGTAATAAGAACGATGCAAATAAGTATTTCATGTGAGTTATTATGTTAATATGGTTAACATTAGGTGGAACATTATAGTTCTCAAGGGTCTCTTGTTTTCCCTAAGCCCTCCTTTTTCTTTTTTTTTCTATTCAAAGAGTATTTTTAAACTTTTTATTTAAATTCTAGTTAGTTAAAATATAGTGTAATATTAGTTTCAGGTATACCATATATATATACACACATAAAAAATATATATATATATATATATATATATATATATATATATATATCCTTCTCTTAAATAGAGGCTTGCAGCTCTTTGGGTTATAAGCCTCACTATATTTGAGCCCTGGTGATGCAGTGGTAAAGAGTAGGACACAGAAACCTGTCTATAATATTATGATTACATTTTAAGATTTCAGTGAGTCTGTGTTTTTGTTTTTAAGATTTTATTTATTTATTTTCATGAGAGATACAGAGTGACAGAGGCAGAGACATAGGTGGAAGGAGAAACAGGTTTCATGCAGGGAGCCCAGTGTGGGACTTGATCCCGGGTCTCCAGGATCACTCCCTGGGCCGAAACAAGTGCTAAACCACTGAGCCACCCAGGGAATCCGAGCCTGTGTTTTTGGACTGCAATCTTTACAAATGATTCCTTCATTTTCTCCCTTCCTAAAAATAGGAAGGCTGGAAGGAGATGGAGCCAAGGAAATGCCCTTCCACCAAATGGAATAAGGCTCTTGAAAAGTCTTTTTTTTTTTTTTTTTTTTTTTTACTGGAAGTAGGAATTTGTTAAGGAGAACACTCTAGGCATATTTCGAAACGGTTGCTTTCCTCTCTTCCTGCCAGAGGTAGGAGGTGAACTAGCTTGCTTGCTTTTCTTTCTTTCTTTCTTTCTTTCTTTCTTTCTTTCTTTCTTTCTTTCCTTTTCTTTCTTTTTCTTTCTATATATCTCTATTTTTTAGAAACTATTGGAGTTCTTAGAGGTAAACCCCACAAAAATGTGGGAGTTTCCTACGACTGAAAACTCCATGAGGTTTATACACTCTCACTCTGTTTCACACACATTCTCTAGCACTTTGTCAAAATTACCGTTTATGTGTTCCTACCAGCTTATGGCTCCAGCCACGTCTGCTGCAGGTAAGCTTTATCTGTGATTTTTCTGTATTTGTCAGGCTCTCCAGATTTCAGAGTGTCATTTTGGTCTGTGATCTCTTTTCTCTGATGGGTCCAGGAAAATTTATTGATTCTTAGTTTTAGAATTTTTCTTGTAAGGATGGGATTGAAAACTTCCAAGCTTTTTCATGTCAGGGTTGAAACTAGAATCCTGTAGCTTTCAATTTTTGAAAGATAGTTTTATCATTTATAAGATTGTTGTTTGGTCCTTAAACACTGTGATTATGTCTTTGCACTTCCTTCAGACCTCCATTGTTTCCACTGAGCAGTCACATATTTGGGTTTCTTTTGTATTTTATGAGTAACTGTCTCCTTTCAAAATTTTGCTGTCTTTGGCTCTCAGCATTTTTACTATTAATGTATCTGGATGATATGTTGACTTAAGATTTTTCTGCTTCTCAATTATACATTGAGTTTCAAATATTATTCTACATAGACATTTCTGGTATGAAAATAACTTAGCTTTGGTTTATCTTTTTACGTATTATTGGATTTTATTTTCACATATTTTTTTTTACATTTGTGCATATATGTTCAGGAAATAACATTCCCTTCCTGTATTGTCCTCATTTGGGTTCTGTACTGGGCTTGGTAAATCTGGCTTCATAAAAATATTGGGAGATATTTTCTTTATTCCTATTAAGAATTAATATAAATTTATTATTTATTATATGTTTCAAATATTTTACCAATGAAGCTATAAATTTGTGCAGATTATTTGGGGATGGGATGATCCTTAACAATAGATTTACTTATTTAATATGAATCAGTAAATCTATAATCTTCATTCCATCTTATTAAGTTGTGCTTTTGAGGATTTTTTTTACATAAGTCCAATTTTTATATGTATTGGGGTAAAGCTGTTCTTTATATCAAGTTATTTTCTTTTTAATCTCTAGAATATAACATTTATCCTGCTATGTGATATGATTCATATTTTTACTTCTTTGTTTATTAATTTTACTGTGGTATTATCATTAAAAAATTTTTCCTTTGTTGATTTTCTCCATTGTATTAATATCAGTCCATTTTCTGTCACGTTTATTATTTGCTTGCTAATAATTTCTTTTAGTTTGATTTGGTTTTCTCCTAAATTCTTGATATGAAGAATATGTCACATAATTTCTGACATCACTTTTCTCATATAGAGATTTAACTATAAACTTCCCTCTAAGCTCTTGGGCTCAGGTACATGATTTGAAATCTTCTTACTCTATTATAATTGTCTTTTTTTCTTATTTATTGTATGAATTTCCTTGATTCATGTATCATTTAGAATTACATGTTTTAGTTAGAAGTGGCATCGAGTGGGTAGTTTCAGACTTGGCTCTTCTTGAAATAATGGCTAGAACTCCACAGGTCACAGAACCAGTGTGAGTATTTTGCCTGTTGCTATTTCTATCTCAGTTATGCAGGTTAGTGTGGGAAGTAACCACCAGCTATATATATATATATATATATATATATATATATATATATATATATATAAAATCACTGTGTTTTGCATTTGAGCTGGAATTTCATCATTTCTCCTAGCCTAATTATAGCCAGATGCCATTCAGATGGCAGTGCTTCAAAGGTATACTCATGTTCCATGTTATCTCTCGTGAAAAAATATCACTAATTGCAATACTCCTATAGTCCAAAGGTTTCATCACCCTACATACGAGCATCAATAGTTCCTTATCACCACTTTAAGAGAGATGGAGGTCATATTGTAAAATCCCATTCTGAAGATCTTTCTAGGGCCACCCCTGGGACCCATTGTATTAATTTTGGTTTCTCCAAGAAAGTAGAGACTTCTGTGCATATCTTTTAATGTGAAAAATTATTGGAGGAAGAAGACATCTGAGGAAGAGTAAAATAGAGAAGGAAAACTAATACAAAGTTATTATTGTATTGTCCTTATTTCTTCTGTAGTTAAGTGGGGGCACAATTCTGCTGAGATAATTGGGGGGGATTGCATGAGAACATCTAAAAGGTATTAACATTACAGGCAGAGGGAAGCATATCTCCACTGGTTCATTTTCATCCTTGTTCAAGGGTCCTAGCATGGAGTACAATTTCTACATGACATTGGGTTTTTAAATGTTCAAGGACCCTGTGTTGCTGTAAGATTCAGACACCATAGTGCCTGAAGGTGCAGGATAGAAATTTAGAATGACATTGTGGCATTGAAGCAAGGTGCTGCCAGTGTTGACCTGCAGTGTTGGTTACCATAGCATGATTAAGCTCAAATATGGGCTAAGAGAATTTGAGATGATATCCAAGACGGGTCTGATCCAATAGTGTATTCTAACTCTTAGAGTCGTGAATCCCAAAAGAATGTTTCAAAAATGGAAAAAAAGAGGTAAGTATGCTAGTAGACAAGTTCTCTCCTCTAGTTTAATATTTATTACATTTTCTAGAAAGAGATACTAAAATGTAATGGTTATGAATACCTTCTGTGTCATTATAACTAGGCTGTAGTTTCCAGTTTTTCAAACCAATACAGATCTGTGTTTGGTAGTATAATGTGTTAAGGTAGTTTGTAGATGTGATTAAACCATGTTTAGCTCATTTTAAGGGGGAACTTATCCTTGATAATGTGGACCTGATTTGAGTGGTTGAAAGGCCTTATTATCAGAGCAGACTTCTCTGAAGAAGAATAAATTCTTCCTTCTTCCTCTTGATAGCAGCTTTAGTTCATATTTGAGAATTCTAGTTAGCCTTTCCATATGCCTTGCCCTTGGTATTTCAGACTTGTGTGGCTAGAGCATACAATTGTGTTAGCCAGGTATTTATAGAATTACCCTTAATGTGTATCTCCTGCTGATTATCTTTCTCTGATTGAACACTTTCTGATACTGATTTTGTTACCAAAAGTGATTCTAAAGAAAATAATTTTAAGAACGTGATTTCTGAATTGGTTCTGTGTCTTCTAAAATTTGTTCCCTAGTCAGATTAGATATAAAGCCACTAAAGTCTGTTTTCAGGAGTAAATAGCACTAGTATTTCATGATGTGATATGGAAATATCCATGAGAAAAATATTTTCATTATATATTCTTAATAAAATATATATAGTTGTTGAGGTTCTGTTGACTTATTAAACATAGAACATTTTAGTCAAACTAAAGAGTATTATGGGATTGACTAGTTGCTCATAACTGAGCTGGAAAAACTAAAAAAAAAAAAGAGGCTATCGCATGGCTTCAGATTACCAATTTAAGTTCCACATAACATGACCTGAAACTTTCTATATCTGTGCCCTAATAAACCCTATGTCTTGGAACCTCTGGGCCAAGCTTTCTGAAAGTCAAATTCTGTGAGCAAACTAAAACACAAATCAAGTTTCCAACCTAGTAAAACTTATGTTAAAGTTAGGGCATTTATGGGTGGAAGGTGGAAATGGCATCCTGAAAATGGAATGGAAACATATGCATAGGTGTTGATAAATCTGGAGACATTGACACCTAGATTCTATTAAGTCTTCTTTGCCTGTAAAAATAGCTCTTCCATCATTGGTTATGGAGTTTGACACTTCTTTACCCAAAGAAGTGGTCTCCACTGAATTAGTTACCATCTGTGGAACTGCTAATCCTTGTTAAGATCTACCCCCATCACCCTTCGTATTTCCAGACCAATAACACCCCTAATGCTACAAACTGTATGAAACAAAGTGTGTCCCACAGAGAGTTCTTCTATACACCAAAAGAATTACATGTTTTTCCCCAATTTATCCACAAAAATCTGAGAAATAGGTATACAAAATTATCATAAGGGTGTAGGATCATGGTAAAAGGAATATAAACTTGGATCAAGACAAACTTTTGATTCGTGCCCACTAAACAGATTCCACATTCAGTGTTTTAGCTTAGATTTAGAAAAGACTAGAACAGTTGGTGTAGTATGCTGAAACATGGACCCAAAATAAATAAGTTGAAATACCAAAAATTTCCTAGTCTATAGAGAAAAACATCAAAGCTCAGGGAGGTTGGAATATTAGAGTGGATTTAGCTTATAAGAATTGTTCACCTACCCTAGTAAGGTCCAGAGGACATACCTTTGACTACAACTATGAGGGAAGCCCCACAATCCTTCAGGAGCTCTATGGTGTCACTCTTCTGAAGGTCAGGAGTTATAGTGGGAATTGCTGCCCCTGAACTGGAATCCCTAAATTCACTGGGGTAATTAGATCCTGGGGTGAAAAGGCAAGCTGATGGCATTTAATTACCAAAGACAAGGAAGGTGTGGCTACCATAATAGACAGTTGAATCAAAGCAGTTGACTAATTGATCATAGCATCCCTAGAAAAATAGGACAGTTTATTAATTTGCTCCGTGTAAGCAAAAGAGTTAAGGATTGAATGTGCAGAATTCTAATGTAGTTATCTGAGTAGTAATGGCTCTTAAATCAATTCTCAAACTGGAGGCAGTTCACAGGTATAGAACTCTTCGAAGGGAAGGGAATCTGGGTCCACTTGAAAAAGGACCCTGCTAAATTGTCAATTTGTATTGCTAATCTATCTCTCAGACTTTTCCAAAGGCACTATGGAAAGTTACCAGTGTAATTGTGAATTAAGGAGAGAGAAATAATCATACTTTTCTGAGATTACTAGACACTGACTCTGAACTGGTAAATTCCTGGAACCCAAAATGTCAGTTGGAGCCCATCAGTCCCAGTAGGGATTTTTGAAGGTTAGATGATGCAATTTTAACTTAACTCTGTTTCACAGTGGGCCCAGTGGGACTCTGAACCCATTCTGTGTTTATTTTTCCAATTCTAGAAAGTATAATTGGGAAGAAAACCACACCAAACCAAACCAAACCAAACCAAACCAAACCAAACCAAACCTATTCAGCAACTATGAGAAACTCCACACTGGTTTCCTGACCTGTGTATTGTGGACTATTAGGTTACAAAAGACCCAAAAGAAGGCACTAAAACTGCCTCTACTGACAGAAATAGTAAACCAAAGGCAATGTCACATTCTTGGAGTGATTGCAGAGGTTAGTGCCACCACTGAGATTTTGAAAGATGTAGGAGTTGGGACTCCTCATCCCATTCAATTTGTTTGTGAAGAAAATAGATGTGAACAACGACCATAGTCCTAAAATTAATTGGTTGGTGACTCCAATTGCAACTGCTATTTCAGGTGAAGTTTTATTGCTTTATCACATCAACAGATACCCTGGTACCTGGTATGCAGTTATAATTAGTCAAATGTTTTTGTTGATGTGGTTGTTTATTAATTTTTCCCCATACCTATTAGGAACAATCGCCAGAAAGTTTGCTTTCACTTAGCATAGCCAGTAATCTACACTCACTGTCCTAAATCAGAGGTATATCAAGACTCTCCTGCTCCATGTCATAATTTAGTCTTCAGAGAGTTTGATCATCTTTCCCTTCCATAGAAAATCATGTTGATCCATTACATTGATGCTGATTTACACCTCAGGTGCAACTAACTCACGTGTGCTGATTAAACCTCATGTGTAAGAGTTAACAGCTACACATATTAGTAGGACATGTCAGAGGTTGGAAAATAAATCTAAAAACAAAGAAGAGCCTTATACCACAGGGGAATTTCTAGTGGTCCAATGATATGGGGCATGCCAAGATATCCTTCCTTCCTTCCTTCCTTCCTTCCTTCCTTCCTTCCTTCCTTCCTTCCTTCCTTCCTTCCTTCTTTCCTTCCTTCCTTCCTTCTTCCTTCCTTCTTCCTTCCTTCCTTCTTCCTTCCTTCTTCCTTCCTTCCTTCCTTCCTTCCTTCCTTCCTTCCTTCCTTCCTTCCTTCCTTCCTTCCTTCCTTTTTCTTTCTTTCTTTCTTTCTTTCTTTCTTTCTTTCTTTCTTTCTTTCTTTCTTTCTTTCTTTCTTTCTTTCTTTCTTTCTTTCTTTCTTTTCTTTCTTCTTTCTTCTTTCTCTTTCTTCTTTTTTTTTAAGATTTCATTTATTCATTCATGAGAGACAGAGAGAGAGAGAGGCAGAGACACAGGCAGAGGGAGAAGCAGTATCCATGCAGGGAGCCCGACGTGGGACTCGATCCCGAGTCTCCAGGACCAGGCCCTGGGCTGAAGGCAGTGGTGCTAACCCTCTGAGCTACCCAGGCTGCCCAAGATATCCTTTCTAAGGTGAAGAATAAATTGTCACATCTGGCTACTTATACATCTAAAAAAAAGTGGCACAATGCCTAGTGGACACCTTTCAATTTCAGAAGCAACATATTTCTCATTTGGATGTTAGTCTGCTCCAAGAAGCCCCAAAGCTTCTACTTTTAAAAAGGACTCAAGAGAAGGCTGCACAATAGGCTTAGACTATTGTGTAAAATGCTTTTCCACTTCAGCTTCATAATCCAGCAGATCGAATGATACTTGAACAAATAGTCATACTCTTTGGAACCCTTGGAAGGCCCCTGTAGGTGAATCATTGTGCTAACTCTTAGGAACAAACTCTACTAACCTATATGGATAACCACTCTCCTTTTGAGAAACAGCTTGGGCTTGCTACTGGAGCTTAGTGGGGTCTGGAGAGCCAGTACTCACTAAACAACCTGAGCTGCTCATTATCAACTGAGAATCATTTGACCCATCAAGTCATAATGTTGAGTGTTCCCAGCAGCACTCCATTATCAAATAAAAGTGGTATATATGAGATCAGCCTCATGCTTTCAGGGTCAGTTTAAGAATAAGGGATACAAATTTCCATGGCCCTCACTCCTATATTACTTTCTCTCTTCTAATCTGTATCTATAAACTCATGGGGCGTCCCTCACAACTAGTCAACTGAGAAATGGAACCTGCTGGTCTGGCTTATAAATGCTTCTGCACAGCCTACAGGCACCCCTGGAGCATGATAGCCCCTTTCTAGGATAGCTCAAGGGACAGTGATAAAATTCTCTCAGTAGGCCAAACTTCAAATGGTAAAACCTGACTGTTCATTTATCCTATTAGGATAAGTGGCTAGAGTAGTGGCCTCTATGTGCTGTGACCAGTAGTTTGGCAGGATAGCCAGGGACTGAGAAGAAATATAAGTGGGAGATTGATATCAAGTAGATTTGAGGAAGGCGTATTTGGATAGTTCTTTCTGAACTTGAAATAATGAAACAGAGATATGTGTGTACCATGTGAATTGTCACCAAAATGTTATCTAACAAGGGAGAGTTTTAGTAAGTTTATAGGATGATTCATTCTGAACACACCCAGTCATACTCTAGCCACTGTTGAGTGAATACCAGTACCAAAGAACAACACTAGGGGCAGCCCGGTGGCGCAGCGGTTTGGCGCCGCCTGCAGCCTGGGGTGTGATTCTGGAGACTGGGGATCGAGTCCCACATCGGGCTCCCTGCATGGAGCCTGCTTCTCCTTCTCCCTCTGCCTGTGTCTCTGCCTCTCTCTCTCTCTCTGCGTCTATGAATAAGTAAATAAAATCTTTAAAAAAAAAAAAAAAAAAAAAAAAAGAACAACACTAAGTCTTCACTATGATCCTCATTCCCAGAGTTGGTCAGCCAGCTATATCTGGTGGCTAGTTAATTACACTGAACTCTTTTTTTTCTTTTTTTTTTTTTTAATTATAGAAGGGGTAGTGCTTTGTATTTCCTGGATTAGTTACTCTGGATATGTATTTTTTCCTCCTGGATGTGAAATTTCTGCCAAAACAGAAATCTACACATTTGTAGATTTAAACAATTCATTATATTCTACAGAGCATTTCTCGTGATCAAATAAATCATTTTGCAACAAATGAAGTATGACAGTGAGCTCATGCTAATGGAATTCACTGGTTTTATCATGTTTCCCCTGCCTCTAAAGCACTTGTCTAGATAGAAGAGTGGAATGGCCCTTTGATGACTCAGTCATGGCATCAACTGGGTGGCAGTCCCATGTGGGACTGGGAAACAATTCCCAGGATGCTGTATATGCTTCCAACCAGTCTCCAGTATTTAGTGTTTTATTCCCATTGCCAAGAACTGCAGGTCCAGGAATCTGTGTGTGGAATGTGCTAGGCTCCACTTTTTAGTGATCCACTAGTAAAATATTTACTACTTCTTCCCACATTACGCTTTATTGGTCTAGAAGTGTGTCAGAGGGAAAAATGCTTCCACCATGAGAGACTCCATTAAAGTTGAAGTTTAAAAAAAATAAAATAAAATAAAATTGAAGTTTATTTGTCATCTGGCCATTTCTGGTCCTAAACCAACAATCAAAAGAAGTTATTGTACTGAATGGATGATTTTTTTCATGATTATCAAAGGGAAATTGTGTTATTACTATAAAATGGAGATGAGGACAAGTATACGTGGAGTTTGGAAGAGTCCTTAGGGATCCCTTACCATCATGGGATTACAGTCAGTGAAAAACATCAGCACTCTAATTGATACAGGAATGCTAATGATCCATACTTTTTGGATTAAGGTTTAGTTCACCACCACCCCTCCCTGCCACCAAGGCAATGATCCATAACCAGCTAAAATGCTTGCTAGGGGTAAAGGGAATATGGAATAGTGTTGAAAAAAGTTAGTTATAAATACCAGCTATAACCAATGAGTTGCTGAAATGAGGACTAATAGTTATCTGTTCTTAATTTTGTTATGATGTTTTATATTAATAAAATATTTTTATTTCCTTTAATGTCAAACTTAAGATATATTATTGATTTAATTTAGTCATAATATTGAAGGTATCAAAATATAGGATATCAAAAGGAAGGGTAAACATCAGCGAAAGCATTGCATCCTTTTCTGAGGAAAAGAACATGTTTTTAGTTGTTTATAGGATACTTTGTATATTCAGTGCAAATATTAGATTTTGGTATCCTTATTTGGAGATTAATTATGGATCAAGGAGATGAGTATGGGTGCCAATTTGAGAAGATGTAGACTGCGATGGTCAGTTTTATGTGTCAATTTGGCAAGGCTAAAGTCTCCAGTTCTTCAATCAAAGACTAATCTAGGTGGTGCTATGAAGGTATTTCATAAAGATGATTAAAGTCTTAGTGAATTGACTTTAAGTTATTTTATTTTTTTTAAATTTTTTAAAGATTTATTTATTTATTCATTCAGAGAGAGAGAGAGATAGGCAGAGACACAGGCAGAGGGAGAAGCGGGCTCCATGCAGGGATCCCGACGTGGGACTCGATCCCAGGTCTCCAGGATCACGCCCTGGGCCAAAGGCGGCGCTAAACAGCTGCGCCACCGGGGTTGCCCAACTTTAAGTTTTTTTATTTTAGATAATCTAGAGAGGCCTGATTTCATCAATGAAAGGCTTTAAGAGTTGAACTGAGGTTTCCTTGAAAAAAAGTAAGTGTGCCTGTGGACTGAAGCTTTACCTGTTACCTAACATCCCCTACAATTTCGGACATGAATAGCCAGTCCTGACATTCATATATGACAATCCTTTGCAGTAAATCTTAGTTTTTATCTCCTAATGGTTTTATTCCCCTGGTTGACCCCTGAATGATACATGTTGTGGTACCAGGACTGATAGTGTATCTAAGCAATACACAGAAGGAAAGTAATCAGCTTTATTCTGTTTTAGCACACAGGCTGATTAAAAACACAAACTGACAATTTTAGAGGATGATTTCCCTTTACACATTGAAATTTAAAACAACACATTAAATAGCTTCCTTAAAAAATTGCACAGAGCATGAACTACAATTTCTAATAAGCAAAAGGAGTAGAAAATGAATTTGATTCTTTTTAATATATTTACTGTCATTAAATGATTTAAGCTGATATTTCTGCATTCAAAGTAAGTTTTCCCTTTGGTGTTCAGGTATGTATTTAATCCATTAAACAAATTAGCAAGATCTGTATAAATCAATTTTGCCTATATTTTCTAATAGACTCCATTTTAAAGAAAGTTTTACCTATTTGCCCACTAAGAATGAAATGATATAAAATTCATGAAAGAAATTTAGAAACGGGCTTTTATCACGTTAGATATGTTGGAACTGATGGGAAATATTTATAATAGTTTAATACATTGTTATGCATGGATTCATGTCATTGTCTTTAGCTATATTTGGTTACAGAATTGGTAATGATAAAGAACAATAATCTCTGGTAGGAAAATTTTTAAATGTTTAATTGCATGCTAATCTATTTAATATATCCTTACTTGGGGGAGAAGATGTATTGAAATAGTCTCCCCTCCCTAGGTAAAGGAAGAAATCTACCAACGTTCTTTTGTAGAATAAATTCATTGATTAAATATTTCATACAAATATACATGCATTCAATACGGCTTTGCTTCTAAAAATGAGCCTTTTATCTTTTCTGCTAAAAAAAAATATTGGGAGATGGGTTCATTTCATTACAAGGAAACATTGTAAAAGGGCATATATAGAAGATACTTAGTTTATAACTTGTTTCTATCACCATATTTAGATGACTAATGACATTTTCTGTGTTCCATCTTGCGGTTCACCTTAAGATTCATCTTTTTGCAATATAATGTGAATCACACCTTCCTTCGATTCACACAATAATAAACAAATGTTGAACATTCTACTCTGCAATGATCTATATTACTGGTTTACAGATTTTTTTGGTCTGCTGTTTTGTACTGTATTCTCACATAAATCTCAACGGCCAATACATTTTGATTCCATTAGTTTGGTCGCAAATTTGCCTAGATAAACATTTTTTTTTTTTTTTTACCATGCAATTCATTAGAAAGTTGATATATTGACTTTCTAGAAATGGAATGACTCTTGACTGGAATTTAGAATCTTTAATATTCAATCAAGTGTTATCACACTCAAACTACTTCTAGATTTGTTATAGAAGGACCCAGTGGCAAAGGTGAAACTTAAAAGAAGATTTTATTGGTTGATTGAAACTATCAAAAGAAACCAGTAGCTATTCTATAATATATTGCTATATTTCTTCAACATACATACCAGTGTATAAAAGTGTGTATTAAATAAAAATAACTTTTCATGGAGATTGCTTTTAAAACATTTTTACATGACTCTAGGAATTTATATTTTTACATCAATATGGAGGAAAAACTATCTTAATTTTTGAATGATACAATTTTAAAACAATTTCTAGTCAATATCAAAAGTAAAATTATTTTTTTAAAGATTTTATTTATTTATTTGAGAGAGGAGAGAGAGAGAGAGAGAGAGCAAGCACTAGCAGGGGGAGAGGGAGAAGCAGGCTTTCTGCTGAGCAGGGAGCCCCACGAAGGGCTCAGTCCCTGTACCCTGGGGCGATGACCTGAGCTGAAGGCAGATGCTTAACCAGTTGAGCCACCCAGGTGCCCAAAAGTAAAACTCTTCTTAGTTTTATGTATCTAGTTCCCTGCAAAATCCTTTACATATATTTATAAAAGTTATACCAGGTTAACAACATTAGAAATAGAATTTGGTAGATTATGGAATTAAGGTTTATTAATTTTTAATATTTTATTTTTTTATTCATGAGAGACACAGAGAGAATCAGAGACATAGGCAGAGGGAGAAGCAAGCTCCTCATAGGGAGCCTGGATCCCTGGGACTGCAGGATCGTGCCCTGAGCCAAAGGCAGATGCTCAACCATTGAGCCACCCAGGCATCCCTGGAATTGAGGTTTAGAGAACATGTTTTACTTTCTTAAGGTCTCAAAGTTAATTAATGGTAGAAATAGAACTTATGTATTTTTTTCCTGAGACCATGGCACACATTCTTAGGTATATTACTGGATTTATTTTCAGTGTAATCATAAAAATAGATTACAAAATGATTTATCGAATATGAAGCAACTAAACAACATAACTGGTGATGGAAAATGAGGTTAGGGAAAGGAAAAGATAGGGCCCAGCTCTCCCCGGCTTTTTTGTTTTAATGATGTTCTGAAAATTTAATAAAAAACAGGTCTTAGGTCTTTGACTCTTAGTTTTAGCTCAGGTCTGATCTCAGGGTCATGAGATTGAGCCCCACTTTAGGCTCTGCACAAGATATGGAGTTTTTCTCACTCCCTCTGACTTTCTCCCACTAAAATGAATAAATTTTTAAGAAAAAAAGAAGTTTTACTCTTCTACCACTCTCCCCCAAACACACACCCGCTAAAAATCAAAGATCTAAACTTTTAGAAGAAAACATAGGGGAAAATCCTGATGACACTGGACTTCACAGTGGTAGTGATTCTTTGAATATGACACCCAAAGCACAGGTAAGAAGAGAATAGTAGATATATTGGACTATTTCAAAATAGTTTAGGGAAAAAAGTTCGCAAATCTTATATCTGATTGAGGGGTTAATATCTAGAACATGCAAAAAACTCCTACAACTTAACAGCAGCGAAACGAAAAACCTAATTAAAAAATGTGCAAAAGACTTGAAGAGACATTTCTCCAAGGGTGATATGCAAATGGACAGTAGCATATGAAAAGATACCTAACACTACTTATTATAAATGCAAATTTTCCTAAACCATAATGACCTGCCACTTCATGTTCATTAGGGAAATAGAGCGGAGGGAGAGAGGGAGAAGGGGGAGAGGGGAAAGAATGAATAATGAAATGATATATTTTCTATCTCCATAGTTATTTCTTGAACATCATTTAGTTAGAATCAAGCAGCCTTTTTAAAATTGGATTATTTTACTTAGTAGTATGTATTTAAGGTTCCTTCATGTTTTTTCATGGCTTGATTGTTCATTTCTTTTTAGCATTGAATAATATTTCATTGTCTGGATGTAAGACAGTTTATTTATCGATTAATCTACTAATGGACATCTTTATTTCTTCCCCATTTTGGCAATAATGAATAAGGCTGTTATAAATATCTGTGTTTAGGTTTTCATGTAGACCTACATTTTCAGCACATTTGGCCAAATACCATGGAGCTCAATTGCAGAATCAATATAGTAAGAATGTGTCTAGTTTTCTAAGAAACTGTCTTCTAAAGGATTAGAAAGCAAGATTTTGCATTCTCATTAATGAATAAGAGTTCCAGTTGCTACATATGAACCATAACTAATTTTCTATCATCTCATTGTTTTATAGCATTCTGTTGAAGAATTGAGGTTATATGTAGAAACATCAAATTGCTGGCCAAGCATAGTTCATATTCCCTTCTTTTAATTTTCTGGGGGAGTTAAAAGAAGTATCTTGCTCCTTCATATTCCGTATTAATGCATGAAACACTATGTTTCATTAAGAAATGGAAAAATAGGAAGAATGTTAGAATATTATTCAGTTAAAAGTAAATGAATAGAGACACAAATAAAAGTAAATAAAGCACCTAAACAATATAATCTGATAGTGTTAAATGACATACTTACCTCTCTCTTCTTAGCTTAAAAATGGTGACATATTAGTGTCTGTGTAAAGGGCTATTGTAAGAAATACCTGACCGATGGCCCAGTGACCATTTTTTGTGTTTTGTAAATATCACATTTATTATGTACTATTTTTATTTTTTTATTTATTTATTTTTATTTTTTTAAATAAATTTTTATTTATTTATGATAGAGAGAGAGAGAGAGGCAGAGACACAGGCAGAGGGAGAAGCAGGCTCCATGCACCGGGAGCCCGACGTGGGATTCAATCCCGGGTCTCCAGGATCGTGCCCTGGGCCAAAGGCAGGCGCCAAACTCCTGCGCCACCCAGGGATCCCTATTATGTACTATTTTTTAAAATAAATTTAAATTAACTTTGCATGATAGATACAATTCTGTTTAGAGATAAAGAATCTGAGGCTTAGATAGTCAGTGTTTTCCCAAGGTTTCATTACTAGAAAATAAGAGAAACTGATTTTTTTTCCCCCCTGGAGAAAAAAGAGGTAGTACAGCATTGTGTGAATTTTCAGAAGTGTTAAAATTTAGAAGAAATCATTCTGATGGTAGAGGTGGATGCATGATATAAATTCAAATATGCTCTATCCAATCATAAATCTTTATAATACTATAATATAAAGCTATATTGTTAGCTATTAATTATTAATATACTTCGCTGTCTGCCCTACTAAATTTTGACTACATACAGGCTTAAAACAAAGTATATTTCAATTAATCACTAAGTCTTAGAGTCCTCAGCATGGAGCTCAATTTCCAGTGTTCAATATATATATTTTTTTATTAAAGATAGTGAAGGGGCTTATCAATTCAAATTACTATAGAATAGTAACAAAAAGTAACATGTTAACTGAATATTGGACATTTAACTTACTCAGTTGGAGAAAAGTGTCTGCTTCAGTACATTCATGGTCATGATGAATTACATATATAAATGAACATGTTATGTATGTATATCATATACCACACGTGTGTATATATGTAATATATGTATATACATTGTATATACGATAAATACTTCAGTGTAAAATGTAGAGTGAAGACTGCTAATATGGAGACAAGAAAGAAATGTTTGTAGCAATTGAGTCTGTTGTGGAGCTTATATCTTATGATCCTGCTGAGTCCATAGTTCTAAAAGGATGTCTTTCCTGCTGAGAGCAGGGCTTGGTGCACGCATGACTGGGCTTTTTGAATGAGTGCAGCATCCTGGAGCAGAGAGTCATAGAGGTGCTGAGAGGCCCCGATCCTCATTGATTCAACTGGCATACATGGAAAATTGCTTCAGTTTATTACTTTACTATTCTTTATCCAGTCCCAGATTATTTTATGAGTGCATATCACTAAACCAAATAAATAAAAATTGATTTATTGTTGTATTAAAAGTAGGAACATTTTATACATACTGTAGCCAGTAGTTTCAGTGATCATTCCTAGAAGAAAAAAAGCTCAAAATAATTTTTCTTGTTTTTCAGCCTTTGCAGACTTTGAGAATCAAGACAATTCTCATGTGCTTTATTTATTTTTTTACAGCAACAAGATAAATGCATTGCTTAGTTTTTTTTTTTTTTCCTGGGCAGAGAAAAATATGAAGGTAACAACAGATTGATGATGAATTTTAGAAGTATTTTTTGTGATTGATTTCTCTGTAAAGGAATTGGTATGAGTTTGTCATGCATTTATTGGTTTTTAATAGAGAAGGATATTTTTTACTGACAAAAATTATGAAAAGAATTTTCAGTTTCTTTCTAGGCCAGGATATTTAGAAATATTGACTGACTTAATTGAATATTTATTTATTTTTCTTTGCTAATATCAATAATTTTGATATAATAATTTAATTATAGAAGAATGAATGGTATGATCATTTATCAAATATAATTACATGTCTATTTTTCCCAATTGCTGCACAAAGAAGTAGTGACTATGATGCATCTGAAAGATTTAGTGGGCATTAGGGGTTCACTTAGTTCTTCGATAGTGAATGTTTTTAAAGTTACAGTGTGTTCTTAATACTTAGTAACCTGGCTTCTGTTTTTAACCTATCCTATAGCATCACCTGTGCTATTTTCTTCAAGTCAAATACAACTTCTTTCCTCAGGTTACATCCCTTTTAACTTTTCTTCAGTATTTGATGCTCATTAGTTATCCCAGCTAAACCTAGCCCACCTTCTGTATTAATATAGTATTTCATTTCTCTATTTATAGCACACCATCACTTTGTGTGTTTCCTTTAAGTGTCTCTTTATTTTGCATTCACTGATATCTGAGACATTCTCTCTTGTGACAAAGTGCTTACATTTCTCTAAATGAATCTTCATTTTAAATTTGATTCCACATTTCTAGCTAATATAACTCATGCCTACTTTGATGCCCCACAACTGCTTCAAATACAATGTATATAAATTAAATTTATTTCACAGCCCCATCTCTATAACCAGAATAGGTCCTTTTTTGTATTTTACCTCTTTTGAAAATCCACAGAATAATTTCCTCTGCCTTGTTTCTCTAAGAACCTTCTGAATTATGGTATATATATACCACATCTTTGTGTATCGAATCTCCTCATGAGGTTATACTTTGTCACTCATCCTTAAAGTTCTTGTTGACTGGAGTCTGATGATAGATATGGTATCAATATCAATAAGAAATAAAGGAGTGTAATAAGCCAAAGTGTAATAAGCCATATTACTACCTTAGGACGTTTATGTCCTGAACCCCAGAACCTGTGACTGTGTTACCCGATATGGCAAAGGGACTTTACAAATATGATGAGGTTAAGGGCATCAAAATGGAACTTTATCCTGCAGTTTGTGGAGTGGGACTAAGAGGAAACAAAAAGGCTAAAATCAGATAAGGACATATGATGAAAACAGAGTCTAAGACTGAAAGATACCACCCTGCTGTCTCTGAAAATGGAGAGGGCTCTGAGCCAAGGAACGTGAGCACCCTGTAAAAGGTGGAAAAGATAGGAAACATATTGTCCCTAGAGCTTCCAGAAGGAATGTAGACCTGTCAACGTTTCCTGTAATTTGTGTACAGAAATCATAGGAAAGTACTATAAGGGGATACATCTTGAAGAGAATCATCAGTATTTTGCAAAGCACTTATTTCAAAGGAAGTTATAGGCTTTTTTAGGCAAGGGAAGATTAACTTCATCTAGGGTATAAAGAGATGCTTCTGCTTGCAAAGGAGGATCAAAACAAGGTAGAATGGAAATTTCTTGGTTTTATTGGAATTTATCTGTAGACTCATTCTGGTTTTCAAAGTTCTGCTACTACAAAATGGATTCCCTAATATAAGACACCTCAAAAATTCTGGAATTTCTTTTTTGTTATAACTCAGTCACAAGTAAGATTGGACTCGGAGATTTGTTTTCAGATATCTAAACCTTAGCACTATAAGAGTTTCTTTCCGAGCATTCAGAGAAGCAAGACCTCACCTTGGTAGTTAAAGTCCTGAACTCATCTTTTCACTCTAAGTTCTCCAGTGTATTTGGAAGCAGTTGCCTAACTTTATTACATTCTTTATTTCCAGTATATTTTTTACAGCAGCAAATAATTTGTCACCTAATTCTCTTCATAGACACTTGATTACACATGTCCACAGGTGATACTTAAGTCATTGTTTTGTCACTTTTCATGTCTTTCCACATTTCATGAACTACTAGCACGGTCTTTACCACTGGAAATACTGTCATGAATGCCTTGAAATATGATTCTATAAGATAAATCATTGCAGATGAAGTGTACCCAGTTTAGATCATCCATTCTGAAGGTTTTGTTCCACTAGAAACACTCCCTGTACAAAATTCTATTATCAGAAAATATGGATAAGAGCATTTATTATGGACAGCTGAGGGAATAGTTAAAAAGTCAAGGTGAGATGGTTGCTTCTAAATCTGGAACCAGATACTAAAGTCTGTAGGGCCGTCAGCAAGGAAAGACAAGCAGGAAGTAGGGAAAGCGAGGAAACCCCTGAGCCAGTGTGAGTGTGCTGGCACTCACAAGGAAAACCTGGGATCCTCCTCGTTCTCCAATTACCTGGCTCTCTAAGCTTCAGTAACAGTGTTCCATGGGAGAGGATGATGCTATTCATCATGAAGCAAAACGTACATCTAGTCCAGGAGAGGGACAGTCTTAAGGAAGAAATCCCTCAGGAACTAGAAGTGTTTTGGGCCTGCTTGCTGCCTTATATCAAGAGCAGATGAGACAATTATGTGATAAGAAACAATCTCTCACACCCTGCACTGACTTTTTGAGTAATAAAAAGAACTTGTCTGCTGCTTCACTTCTATCTTCAACCTGTCAAACAAAATACCTGTGTTTCACAATAACATCAGACTAAGCAGGGGAGAGAAATCTGGGAATGTAGCTCTAACCTAGCTGTGTTGTCCCAAGACAAATCCACAATAGTAAATAAATGTTTAAAACCAGTGTACTCGTGTTGGCTATTCACTGTAGATAAAAATGAAATGGTGTCCTGGAGATTACCAGTTTTCCTGGATTTGAGCCTTTCATTGTGGAGAGTTTGGGGGCCCTGGCGTGTTGAAGAACCCTCGTGGGAGGGTTGGGACAGTGACTATAAACCTGAGAATAAGTATTTTTTAATTTTAATCACTTGCATGACGTACTCTTATCTTAGCACGTGTAACAGTTCAACCAATAGATGAAGGATGAATGAACATTCATATGGTCCTGTTGTTTCCTATCCTTGTATCTTACAAGTTCCTTTCTCTTTTTAAACTCTTAGCTTAATGTGCTATTTCTAATCTCACTTAACATTTATTTTAAGCTAATTTGCATCTGGTTATGGCAAATGTACATTTCAAAGATTCTCTAGGTCACAAACTTAATGAGAACTTAATTACGTGAGTGTATTATTTAGTTTATTTAATATGTATTTCAAATACAGGCATTGATTTAAACTATTAGGAAGATGATATAAGGAATCGGAAAGTATATAGTGTCTTAATTTGTATATATATATGTGTAATTAATAGATGGAAGTATTTTGTTTTTCATTTTATGCTTATTACCTTGCATAATTATTTTGTGAAAGCTTAAAAAATCAGTATTCTTTGTCATATATCAGAATAAGTCATTCCATATTCCCAAATTTTATAACAGGATTAAAAATTGTAATTTCATCATTTACATATGAGTATTTTACATTTATAATCTCACAAAATATTTACATAACTGAATATAATTTTCTTATTCAAAAATATTCTAATCCAATCTTTATATGATTTAATGTTTTATGATAGTAGCTTAAATATTGTATTTTTCTAAATTCTGAGTTTGATGTTTATACACATTAAAATTGGAAGATATGAAACTTTCTCAGGAGGAAACTAAAGACTATTTGACCCTTAAATCTCATTTTCTTCCTAAAACTCTAGAGAACCCAGTTCATTATTTCTTCATCTCTAATACTAATAGTATTTTTCTGAGTGTATAAAATCTCCATTAATACATAAACATGATTTCCATTTTTATAATATATTTTTGCTTTAGCCAATATGCTGTTAATATATGCAGTAAACCTAAATGACAGAAAAAATTTAAATGCCATTTATTATTTATAATTAGTATCCTTTGATCATTATAATAGGTTATATTTTAAATAAATCTGTATTTTTAAAAATAATGATTTATTCGTAAGTATTTTTAGGCAATACCAAAAGTGTGTGTATGTGTGTTGCGTGAGAGCTATGTATGGAAACCCAAGTACCTAATGGCTCTGTCCTTTGAAGTGAGCAAAATTGGGGTTGATATGTATGGTTTTTGTCCTAATATGTGTCATCTGTGTTCACTAAGAATATTGATATAATAGAAGCAAAATGATGCTTAATATTTACCAATTCAGTAGATTTTACATACTTGGATATTCACTCATTTTTATTGTGGGCCTTGGGTACTTTCATGACAGGATGTCATCCATTCATTCACTGAACCCTGGCTGCATGGTAATAAATAAGCCCCTGGGCGAGATAGCTCTTATTTGGTTTCCTATCTCACATGTAGGTCTTGCATCCATTTTGAATTTATTTTTGTGTGTAGTGTAAGAATTGGTCTAGTTTCATTCTTTTGCAGGTTGCTGTCCAGTTCTCCCAACACCATTTGTTGAAGAAACTGTCATTTTTCTATTGCAAATTATTTCCTGTTATGCTCTTTTGATTTATTGTCTATTTTTGTGCCAGTACAATACTGTCCTGATCATCACTGTAGTTTTGTAATATAATAGGATATCCAGAATTGCAATGTCTCCAACTTTGCTCATCTTTTGCAAGAATGCTTTGGTTGTTCAGTCTTTTGAGGTACTATACAAATTTTAGGATAGTTTGTTCTAGCTATGCTATGTGAAGGATTCTGTTGGTATTTTGATAGGGATTGCATTAAATGTATAGATTGCTTTGGTTAATATATACACTTTAACTGTATTTGTTCTTCCAATTCTTGAGCAGGGAATTTTTGCATTTCTTTGTGTCCTCTTCAGTTTCTTTCAACAGTGTTTTATAGTTTTCAAAATATAGATCTTTTACCTCTTTGGTTAGGTTTATTCCTAGGTATCTTATAGTTTGGGTGCAATAGTAAATGGGATCAATTCTTCAATTCTCTTTCTGCTGCTTCATTATCAGTGTATAGAAATGCAGAAGATTTCTGTATGTTGATTTTGTATCCTGTTTCTTTACTGAATTCGTGTACCAATTATAGCAATATTTTTGGTGTTTTTTTTTTTGTTTTTTTTGTTTTTTTTGCGTTTTCTACATATAGTATCATGTCATGTGCAAATAATGAATGTAGTTTGATTTCTTCCTTGCTGATTGGGATCCCTTTTGTTTCTTCTTATTGTCTGATTGCTGAAGCTCAGACTTCCAATACTATGTTAAATAACAATGGTGAAGGTGGACATCCTTGTCTTATTCCTGACCACAGAGGTAAAGCTCTGAGGATTGTATTAGCGGGGGTCTTTCGTATATGGCCTTTATTATCTTGAGGTATGTTCTCTCTATCCCTACTTTGTAGAGGGTTTTTATCATGAATGGATGTTTTACTTGGTCAGATGCTTTATCTGCATCTATTGAAATGATCATATGGTTCGTTTATTTTATTAATAGGGCATATCACATTGATTTGTAAATGTTGAACCACCCTCGCAGCCCAGGAATAAATCTTACTTGATCATGGTGAATGTATTCTTTCAATGTACCGTTGGTTTTGGTTTGCTAGTATTTTATTGAGAACTTTTGCATTCATATTTGTCAGGAATATTGGCCTATAGTTCTCTTTTCTAGTGGAGTCTCTATCTGGTTTCGCTATAAAGGTGTGCTGGCCTCATAGAATAGATTTAGAAGTTTTCCGGGATCCCTGGGTGGCGCAGCGGTTTGGCGCCTGCCTTTGGCCCAGGGCGCGATCCTGGAGACCCGGGATCGAATCCCACGTCGGGCTTCCGGTGCATGGAGCCTGCTTCTCCCTCTGCCTGTGTCTCTGCCTCTCTCTCTCTCACTGTGTGCCTATCATAAATAAATAAAAAATTAAAAAAAAAAATTTAAAAAAAAAAATAAAAAAAATAAAAAAAAAGATTTAGAAGTTTTCCTTCCTTTTCTATATTTTTGGAATAGTTTGAGAAGAGTAGGTGTTAACTCTTCTTTAAAGGTTTAGTTGAATTCACCTATGAACATCTGGGCCTGGACTTTTGTTGGTTGGGAGTTTTCTGATTACCTATTCATGTCTTTGCTGATTATTGGCCTATTCAAGTTTTCTATTTCTGACAACTGAATAGAAATGAAGCCTATTTCATTTCATTTTGGTAGTGTATATGTTTGTAGGAGTTTATCCATTTCTACCAGGTTGTCCAGTTTGTTTGCACATAGTTTTTCATAATACCCTCTTAGAATTGTTTGTATTTCTGTGGCATTGGTTGTAATTTCTCCTCATTTGTGATTTTGTTTTTGTTTGTTTGTTTGTTTTTTTCTCTTTTGTTTCTGATAAGTCTGGTTAGGGGTTTATCAATTTTATAAATTTTTTCAAAGAACCCATTCTTGGTTCACTGATCTGTACTATTTACTTAGTTAATTAGTTTCTACATCCTTTATTTGTGCTCTAATCTTTATTATTTCCTTCCTTCTGCTGGCTGTAGGATTTGCTTATGCTTTTTCTAGCTCCTTTATGTATAAGGTTAGGGTGTTTATTTGAAATTTATCTTGCTTCTTGAGGTAGGTTTCCAAGTATTTTTTTTAAATTCCTGTTTGATTTGTTGGTTGGCTCTTTCATTGTTTAATAATATGCTGTTTAACCTCCATGTATTTGTGGTCTTTCCAATTTTTTTCTTGTGGTTGACTTCAAGTTTCATAGTATTGGGATCAGAAAATAGGCATGGTATGATCTCAGTCTTGCTGTACTTGTTGAGGCCTGATGTGACCTACTGTGTGATCTATTCTGGAGAATGTTCCATGAGCACAGAAATAAGTCTAAGTTACAAAAAAAAAAGTTAAATGATTTTTCACTGTGTGTACACACACACACACACACACACACTCAACAAATCTTCCTCTTTACAGAACTCAAAGTCAAATGCCCATGTGAGCACCCAATCTTTAATGATACCTATCTGTTTAACTGACAGGTTTTGTTTTTTTTTTTTCCCAGAGAGATCTTGACATCCTGACTTCTCTTCCATTTCTCTTTTTCCATGAACAGGTTGTCTTACTCTAAATATATTTTCATTTTCTAACTGTATTTGATGTCTGTTCATTTAATGTCTTCCTTAAAGTCATATCTTTGGCTATCTTCTCTCAGGTTCTCTGCAAGAAAGAATAGATATCTTTTATATCTGTGACACATAGAATTCTAAACAGAACTATGTTGCAGTTACTACTTTTATAATAATGTCCAGTCTGTTTTCACTCCTAGGCATACCATTTACTATATCATTATCCTAGTATCCTATTGGTTCCTCTCATCCCAGTCCTTCATTTTGAATATTACACAATATAGAGTAACTGGAATCATTGAAGTGTCTTGAGAAATCCAAATGGAAATATAAATTAGGCAGCTACTGTGATGTAAGTATCAAAATAAAGCTTGGTTGCAGGAACTATCTATTCATATCCTAGAATCCATGATGCTACAGAAACTATGATGTGGGCATGGTTCCTAAAATCCCCTAAAACAGACTGGCCCTACTTACCTTTAAATTATCTCCACAGATTCTCAGGGCCCTTGGACAGCTTAGTCAGTTGGGCATCTGCTTTCTGCTCAGGTCATGATCCTAGAGTCCTGGGCATCAGACTCCCTGTTCAGCATAGAGTTCACTTCTCCCTCTGCCTCTTCCCCCAGTTGTGTGAGCACTCGCGCTCTCTCTCTGTTTCTCAAATAAATAAAAAAATAAAATCTTTATTTTTTAAAGGATTTTATTTATTTATTCATGACAGAGAGAGAGGCAGAAACACAGGCAGAGGGATCCCTGGGTGGCGCAGCGGTTGAGCGCCTTCCTTTGGCCCAGGGCGCGATCCTGGAGACCCGGGATCGAATCCCACGTCGGGCTCCCGGTGCATGGAGCCTGCTTCTCCCTCTGCCTATGTCTCTGCCTCTCTCTCTTTCTCTCTCTGTGACTATCATAAATAAATAAAAATTAAAAAAAAAAAAGAAATGTATTGCTTGGGACGCCTGGGTGGCTCAGTGTTTGAGCGCCTGCCTTTGGCCCAGGGTGTGATCTTGGGTCCTGGGATCGAGTCCCACATCAGGCTCCCTGCATGGATGGAGCCTGCTTCTCCCTCTGCCTGTGTCTCTGCCTCTCTCTCTCTCTCACTGTGTCACAGCCTATCATAAAAAAAAAAAAAAAAAAAAAAAAAAAAAAAAAAAACACACACACACACACAGGCAGAGGGAGAAGCAGGCTCCATGCAGGGAGCCCAACGTGGGACTCCATCCAGGGTCTCCAGGATCAGGCCCTGGGCTGAAGGCGGCGCTAAACCGCTGAGCCACCGGGGCTGCCCCAATAAAATCTTTAAAATAAATAAATAAATAATCAGTCTCCAGAGTCTCATATCAAGAGACCACCACTACTGCTTATTGGATAGAGGCACAGTTACAAAATACATCATGTTTATATTTTTCCTAGAATTGGACACTATTATCTTTTTGAAGTTATACCTATCTTTATTATTCAGGTTATCCTGGGGTTAGAATGAACCGTGTGAAAGTATTTAGAAATCTCAACATATAGTAAAATCTCCCTTATCTGTAGTGTGAAAATGCTGTACCACATTCTATTTTTTTTTCAAATTAACATAAATCTGTATAACTGGGTTTCTTAGTGTGAAATATGTATAGTCTTCGTCTCCCCTCTACATTGACTATTTCTAGTTAAGAGGACATATATAAGCTTTTTATTTTTTAGTGACAGAGTACCCTTACTACAATGAAATAGAAATTATTATTGTAAATCTTGACCTACCCAGTTTAGTGACCTGATACTTTATACAGTTCCAAAGGAAATCAATCCCTTTGACTAATCAAAAGTTAGCATATCAAAATGTTATTTATATAAACTATGTGTTAAATGAGGTAACTAAAATTGCCAGATAGGTACTTTCAAGTATATCCAAGTATATTATCTCAAGAAACTCATATGCCCAACCCTTTCACAAATAACAATACACAACTCCTATGCAGTATGCTAATTTCAAAAGATGCAGATGAAAGGAAAAATAGTCACTATATTGATGAACTGTTCATTCTTTCATAGCCCCATTGTGACAGTCTCTCCTCTTGTTTTATTAGATCCATTATATTCTTCAAAAGAAATATTGAGAATATCTACTCAGTAGTGATTTATAAGTGATCATGAATCCTTGGAAATTTTCCATATTTAGTGGCATACAAATTAAGATCTTCTGCAGTTAAATATGCTGTTTTATCAAAAGAAAAGGTGAACTTTACAGGTAGATACTGGGTGCTATGGACACAGTAATTTGAGGAGTAATTACTTCTTTAGGATACAGTTGTAAACTTATTTTCTATTGGAAATATTTAGAAGTAGATGTAGAAAACTTAAATCTATGATAATTTGAAAATCTCTTCAGGAATTCAATATTTGCTTCCCCCCCCCAATAACAATACTGTGTTTTATTTATATATTACTGCAGTACAAGTATTTTATTATGCATTATACCTTAAGGATGCACTAAAATGTGAGCCAAAAAAAGTACTATTGAAGGCATTTTAAATAATTTGAAGCCATGTTTTTAAAAGTTAGAGTTCTGAGAAATTATCAACTGATGGGAACGTTCCCCAAATTAGTTTTTTCCCAAAATATTTTAGAACACTTATTAGAATAATTTCTAGAACATAAAAATTGTATCATTGATGTATTTTTATAGGGATTTTTCAAGTATATGAGGTAAGGGTATTCACACAAAGACACCATGATGCTCTAGCTTACCAAGATCAGAAATAAAGTGCTATGTGTACTTTATCATTATTTATGAGTATATGGAAAGCCCAGTAGTGGAGATGAGTCCTAGGGTGAGTAATGAAGGTAGCTATGTTAAGAAGGAAAATATTGGACAGTCTATTTTATTCTTTTAAACATGGTCAGTGTTCTAAAATAACATTTTTAACCTTATTTATTGGTTTTGGTTTTAGAAAATGGTTTTATTTTTGCAAGTGCATTTACTTCTTGTATCTTTTTGACAAGCAGAAGTTGTAACTTGGAGCCAAGTGCCTCAGCTAAACTCCCACAGAGAGTAGATTACAGGTTGCCATCCTCTTTGATATTCATATTCCAAGACCCTCAAGAAAGATAACCCCTGGAATGCAAAACTGGCAAAAGCTTCATTTATCATTTTTTAAAATACACATATTCCAAAGATATAGAGAAATGATTTACAAATACAGTATTTTTTCCTCTTTCCTTTTCTTTGTTCTTTTCTTTTCTTTCTTTCTTTCTTTCTTTCTTTCTTTCTTTCTTTCTTTCTTTCTTTCTTTCTCTTTCTTTCTTTCTTTCTTTCTTTCTTTCTTTCTTTCTTTCTTTCTTCTTTCTCTTTCTTTCTTCTTCTTTCTTCTTTCTTTCTTCTTCTTCTTTCTTTCTTTTCTTCTTTCTTCTTTCTGCAAAAGTCTAAAAGAAAAGAAGAAGTTACCTTTCTCTTTTGGCACTAGGACAAATTTATTATTTTTACCTAGTATTTACCTTTCTGATGTGTCTCCCATTTGTTTCTATTTGATGTTAACACTATAATTCTTATCATTATCATCGTTACTAGTTCTACCTTTCTCTGGACAATTAAATAAAATTTTGGTTAACTAAATATCTGGTCAGTCTCTAATAGAGTGCAAAGCAAAATAATTATTGGAATTGTAATAGTATGAATTAAAAAATTTAAGTACAATATTTGCCTTGGGAGAATTGCCTTTATATATATTAATAATGAATGGTTAAAGCAGATTCTTGACAGCAATGTGATAAAATTGTTCTTTATCATACTTTAATTACACAGACTGTCATAATGTCTTTATTGTTTGACTCTGGAGCTTGATAATCTAAACTTTTATCTAAATATTTTTTTGTAAAGCCCAATGCATTTCTGTTGAATATTTGTTAATCACATAAGTTACATTACATTTACACACCAATCTAGGTGCTTCAGTACTTATTCTGTCTTCCCAAATCATTTTTTTTTCCCAGATGTGAAACACGGAGACCCTCATGACATTATTCAGTTTCAAAGTCTTAGGTGGCTTTTATTGAAGATTTGAAATTCCAGTGTTCAATATACAGAGCTTTCATTATTTTAAGTCATTAGGACAAACATCCTATAGTCCATTTTAACATTGGTCAAAATCAGTACGTGTATTGACGTTAGTTTATCTTCATAAATAACAGAGATCTACCTTTGTTTATCTACCTATACTCTTACTGGAGAGAACATCTATTGTATTGTTAATCAAGTAACCTTGGGTATGTCTTTTGCAGCTTCTGCCTGTAAATGCTAAGTTTCTATTTGTCTACTAATTATTATTATTTTTTCTTTTCTACAACCTCTTTCTATATTTCCCGGTGTAGTAGTAGGCACAGTACGTAGTTGTTCCCTTTCATATGTATAGGAATAATTACTGGGACTATAGGGAGAAAAAGTAGGGCAATGGATTAAATGTTCATCTTCTATTAAAAATATCCATAAAGTAATCTAAGTTACTGTGAATAAGAAAGCAAAATAAAATAATGAGAAGAGGAATAAGTTCTCTAGAATACCTCCTTTCACTTGAGATCAATGCCAGTGTCAGTTAGTCTGGAAAACTTAATTTTCAAGTGATTTTGGAAGTCATAGTCCTCCTAATGTGCTGGCTTCTTATGAGACGCATTATTCCAGCTGTCCATGCCCCTTTATAGCTTTCTGAATGGCCAACAACACTTGAAAGGGTCCCTATCAGTGTGGGGACAGCTCATCTTTCCTCTGGAATACTTTTGTGTAGATGAAATCCCCAGTAGATAGAGGTCACAGATTTCTTCAGGTGAGTCCTTTCAGATCCTTTTGACTTTGTCTGTTTTTTCTTGGGAAGAGAGAGAGATACTCTTTTTAAATATGAAAGTGACTATGAGAAGTTTCAATTAACTTGGGCACAGGACACAGATTAAGACTCATGTTTATAGACAGGGTAGTTCAGAAGTCCAAAAGTCTTGCATGCCGGATTACTTAGTTCTTAACAAAAAAGCTAATATTAAATCTCTAGGCCATTTTGTTGAATTGAGCTTTTTTTTTTTTTTTTTTTCAGTTGTAGTTGTTGTGTTTCGTTCATCCCATTTGTCCAAAGAACTGAAGATCAGGAAATAGGAAAATAACAGGACTCTGTAAACATTTTTGTAATTTCTTTTTTTTTATTTAAAGATTTTATTTATTTATTTATGATAGTCACACACACAGAGAGAGAGAGAGAGAGAGGCAGAGACATAGGCAGAGGGAGAAGCAGGCTCCATGCAGGGAGCCCAACGTGGGATTCGGTCCCGGGTCTGCAGGATCGCGCCCTGGGCCAAAGGCAGGCACTAAACTGTTGCGCCACCCAGGGATCCCCCCATTTTTGTAATTTCTAGATTCAGTAGATTAATCCCATTTGATACCAGTATGCTTTGATATTCCAGATGTGGGAATTTTGTGTATTAAGAGAAATGTTAACCACTCTCTGATAATCAGCTTCTGAAGAGGGAAAGACTTTAGATCAACTGAATAGCATACATTTCATAATTAAACCAAATTTCTTATCTTCTACAGGTGTTGCTTCTATGAAACCCATCTGCCACCAGGTTCCTTGAAAAGTAGATGGGAACTTCCTGCACATAATGAGTTGACTATAAACAATTCTGCTGACAAATAACATGTTTTTTTAATGTATTTTGAATAGTTTTGTCTTTTTGATAAGTATAGTTAGAGTCTAGGTACTCACATGGTCATATTGGTGGCACAGCAATTTTAACCAAGTAAATAAAGATTGTGGTTTAGGACTCACTTCATCAGATGATTCCCATTATTCATTATTTTCATCTGCTTTCTAAATCTACTTGTTCATTTCCTTTTGTGACATTTTTTCACATAAATGAAATTTTATTTGTTAAAAGTGGGCCTTCTAAGTTTGGAGTCTGCCATATTTTCATAGTTTTTTCTTAAGTTTGTCAGCCAGATTCTTGTCTTTAGATGTATTATTCTGCCCTATGTGAGCTCTACGATTACTGATATCTAAGCAGGCAGTTAGTTGTAAAGCACATTTTAGTTCCCATCAAGTCAAAAATCCCGTTTTTTCCAAATGTTCCCTGTGTTTTGACAGGCACTGAACACACACACAAATTCACTATGTATGTGTGTATAAACTAATTTTTAAATCTTAAACCAACAGTTTTAGTTCCTGTAACTGCCATAAATGTAGCTGCTTGTACTTTTAATTTCAGACAAAAGATAAATTTTTAAAATTTCAAGAGAAATAATCACAGCATTGGAAAAACTTAAGTTGTCCATTTTTTATCCCAAGGATGTGACTCGTAAGTAAATAATGCCATATTTGCCATAACTATATTTGGAATAGGAGTATCAGATATGTCCAGAGAGGGACTGGTGCCTTCTATTAGCATGATGCAGTCATGATCATTTATTTGATCAGGATCTGGTTTTAAAAAGACAGAACAACAGTGAAAAAATGCAGCAAAGTTTAGGGAACTTTGTCTACCAAGTACATATCAGTATTAGAAAATAATGCTCATTCATAGCATGCCTGATAGTGCACTGACAGATGCTGGGTCCTGTGCACTTAGAAGGCAGCTAGCTAGCTGTCCAGTGACCCAAGATAGGGTTTGAGCTTTTTCAGAAGTTTGGGTTATTGGCCTGCTTGGAGCATCCAGGCATTCCCAATGAAGAAAGATACAGTTGATCTCTAGTGTACATCCAGCTTTTGAGTTAAAATTTCATTAACAGCACTTTTATTTTCATAACAAAACAAATGGAAAGATTTTTCGGAATCTAGAATTTCCAAGCTGAGAGAGAGAGAGAGACTATAGCCAATTTCAGTTGTTCAAAATCTCTTTAGCTCCTAGGAACTACCCCAGGGATCTGGAGACTTACCATTTAGTTGTTCCATCAGTGGTTTTACTGCTTCTGCAAAAGCTGGGATCCACAATCTGCATATCCTCCCAGTCCTCAAATTGTCTATTGGGTTTTTGTTTGTTTGCTTTTTGATTGTTTTTAGTGGGCCATCACATTTGCAGGCTGGTAGATTGTAACATCGACTGTATTAATTAGCTAATTCCTCAATTGTAACACTTGCTGCCTTCAACAGATGCCCTAAATATTTTACTTCACTTTGGCAATATTGTAATGTGTCTAGTGAGGTCTTATGTCCCTATGAAGTAAGGAATTGTGGCCAAGTTGAAGTATCAGTTTTGCATTACTATTTTCTTTCTAAGGGTACCAAGAAGTCATCTACATAGTAAAGAATTCATGGATCCCTCTGGTGAGACAAATTTCTCCAAGTTTTCCTATAAATGACTAAATAAAATAAGAAGAGTCCTGAAACTTTGTGGAATCCTTTGCCATAAATACTGAACTCCTTCCTAAACAAAAGTCAGTAAGACTTTGAGTCATCCATTAGAGGAAAATAGAAAGCTGAGAGTATAGATCAACTATAGAAAAAAAAAGTTTGCAGATGATGGTACCAAAGTCTGAATAATTACAAGATTAGAAACTACAGTAGTTATCAGAACAACACATTTATTTACTTTACTAAGATCTTGAATAAATCCATATAATGGTCAAGTGGTGACCATCTTGATCGAATTTACCTCCCTTTAGTGGAATTACAGAATAACTTCCCTTTTCACTTTTTGTTTTCTTTTATAACTATTTAAGTCCTAATTGAGCACTTGAGAAAGGGTATTATTTTATACATGGCCATGGCATATTGTTTTAGTTATCTATTTTTAGTAGTCTTCTCTATCAAATTAAATCAGTATCATTATTCTTCAGGGTCCAAAGTAATATTGATTTCTTTTCATTCAGGACATTTTCTCCAGTACAGTGTGAGACTGACACTGTTGTACTCTTTTTCTTTCAGAAAGGACAAAATAACCAAATTAGATGCCTTCCTCCGTAGCCCCCCCAGGGAACTCCATAACCATTGCATTTGGAGTAGATAATATGGATGGAGAGCTTTACTTTGCATCACAAATGTATTCCCAATTGGTTTGTAGGTAAATTAGGAAAGAAAGCATGTCAGCTAGTAGAAACTATTTCCATGAAAACCATAGAAAAAAAGGAAAAGTAAAAACAAAAACCCTGGAAGTCTGACTCAAAATACCAACCAATATTGATTTATCATCATACCAAAGGCAAAACATTTTTTATGAAACAAATAACACCAATATTTACCAGAAAATGTAAGGATAGGGTAGCATAAAAATTATTGAAACATATTTCACCAGTTCCTACCCCTGAGATTCCCTCAATCCATCAACCTAAGCCATTTGACAATTATTTTCTAGCTGAGAGTTTTATCCTTCTGGGGTTTCCTGAATTCCCTGTTCTTGCCATTTTTGCATTTTCCAGAGTGTCTTTCTACAATCCATCTTCTAGTGTCCTGGCCTCTTGCAATAATAATATACAGTGTTTGTTTCTCTTTTTTTTCCTGCCTTCAGATGATGCCAGACTAAGTGTTATATTGAGTAAATCGTTCCAACTCAAGCAGCTAACACTGTATGTTTATTTGTTTGTTTTTATTTCTTTTTGTCTTACCCCTATTGTCCTTAAACTGAGCAGCTGCTAATTTTTTAGTAATAGTCTGTCATTGCCATCCTACTACCTTTTCACTCACTTGAGTATAATAGTTGGAATGAGAGTGCAGGGGGAGGGGGAAAAAAAAAACAACTTTAATAATATCAGCAGGTGGGGAAGGCAGGTGAATTACCTAGGAGGCCTAGGGAGCCCTCTCAATGGCATCAGCTCTGCTGGCAATTGGAATAAAAGGTGCTGTTTTCCTTCTTATTGAGATGAGAATAATGTAGAATTTATGGTATTTTGATTTTTTCTCTGTGTTAGTATTTTTCTACCTAATAATTCTGTTTACCTTTTTCCAAGTGACTAATAGAACTACTGTCCACCTGATAGCCTTCATGTAGGAACACAATATTTTATCCAAATTCTCAATTATTCTCTGATCATATCTCTTTCATTTCTGCTTCATCATGATGCATTGATGACACAGAGAATTCTTGTAGGTGAAATTGGGTGAATATATTGAAGTTGACTTAGAGCTAGGGAATGAGATTCATATACTTATAAACCAAATGATTCATTACCAGCTAGAGATATTGTGCACCCATCGCCCTTTGCAGGGAAATCCACAAATGAAAGAAACCCACTCATCTAAAAGGTCATTCCTTCTTCTTCCTAGGAATTGGTCTGACAAATGGACAGAACTAACAGATACAGCTGGATGAAAGGGAGTGGGGACAGTAGGGAAAGGAAGAAGTTCTGTAAATATTAATTTTAGTTCTCATGTTTCTATTTTTCTCAAGATTTTCTACTGGCTATCAAATTTTAACTTTGCTCTTAGATGATGTATATCACACAAATATTCACCTTCTATTTACTTGAGACAGATTCCTTCTAAGAACACCCATAAATACCTTAATTTATCCAAATCAGAGGCACCTTCCTTAGCTTACTGCAAGACTGGATTCATAAATGTTACCTATTTCAAATGTGACAGAGATATATGCCAATTTATGAGAAAGACCACAGGATACGTTCCTAGCTCACCATATATATATACCATCAGAACTAATGGAGATCCTGACTAGATTTAGGAGCCTGTATTACCTATGCTGACTTAATCATAAAATCTTGAATATGGAGAGAGTGTTTTGTCTGGCTACTATTCCAAGAAGCAGAGTGCCAGAAGGGAGATTTTTTTTTTAATAATTTGAGGTATCTTACTTGGTTGTTATATTGCCAAAAGACCCTCAACTGGATCCCCTCGCATCAGGAACTGCCAGACCAATTCCATCCTCATTGTCAAGTTTTTGAAGAAATATAGTTAAAAATGAAATATCCTGCCAATCCAATAAACCTAGCCACAAATTACAAGAAGTAAGCAGTTTTATCACTGAATAAGCATAAAACCAGACTGTAATATGCATCACAAGTAATCTGCTAAAAGAGATTACAAAGACCAAAGAAATCTCACCCTAATATATAGCCAGACAGACAGATACAACCTCCTACATATATGCTGTATTTTATTCAAAGGAACTATAACACTTCTTGTGTCTTTTCAACATCAGACGATACTACTTGGAACCAAGTACCAAAGCTAAACTACATCAGAGTGCCACCCTCATTCATGGTAACATTTCGAATAGTTTTCTCCAAGATGCCCTGAGAAAGACAACCTCGGAATTCACACTTACGAAAGACTCATTTAGCTTTTAAAAATGTTGAAATATATCCCAGAAAGACAAATAGTCTAAAAATACGATTTCTCTAAAGAAATGCTGAGAGAAAAAG
The DNA here is from genome assembly GCF_048164855.1 of Canis lupus baileyi. Lineage (NCBI taxonomy): Eukaryota > Metazoa > Chordata > Mammalia > Carnivora > Canidae > Canis > Canis lupus. The sequence continues at coordinate 80,341,861 of NC_132841.1, read as the reverse complement.
AGGGTATCTTTCTCTTTGGGTACCAGGAAAAATGTAAAGATTTTTGGCACAACAATACAGATTTGAACATAGGCACAACTGGCAAAACATTTTTTTCCATGAATATGTGTAATGTATGATTAGCTTAATGACAGTTGTAGAAAAAATAATTATTTCTCTGTGATTTCTGATGATTTTATGGTTATGTCCTTATGAGTAACTAAAATAGTACATCTTCATTAATTTTATTATTTATATATCAATTAAAATTAATACTAAATAATACTACTTGTGAAATTATGATATATATTCATTATTTCATTTACAGTAACTCTATTGTCTTTTAAATTTTATAGTGAGGAAACTTGAAATTAAATAGAGACTATATTAGAATATTAAATAGAGACTATATTAGAATATTCTTTCAGGGGTAGGTAATTGATATTACAGGTAAGGGTGACAAATATATAATCTATTATAATTCCTTAATGTCCACATACATCCTTCACCAACTGGCCTTCACTGTCATGATTTATTACTAAAAGTAGTTGGATAATTAAAAAAAAAAAAACAGAACTGAGTCACTGCCATTTTGTGGATAATCTTGAATAGATAGGTAGTGTGTAATAAATCAAGTGAATCAGTTCCAGTTCTTCTCCTGGTTCACCTACCACTTTATAAAATGTATTTAAATAACCTTAGATTAGTTTGTTTCGACTACAAATAGGTTAATGATGTCTATGTCTCAGAATACGTATGATATATCCTAAAATACGTTAATGTTCCTGAAACATTGTAGGTGATCAATAAATGTCAATTTCCTCCCACTTAATATTTTATTGATACACATACATCCATACCCAACTATTCTCATTGCAAGGTAGTAAATAAATTACACTTTGAAATCAAGTAGCATTCTACCCATAAGGTTATCTCTCTTCTATTTAAAATATAGCAGCAGTACTACCTATTTTGGTGCCTTGCAGATGTTCTTTGTTTTCATATAGAAAGCAGGTCCAATGACGTATCGTCTCAGTAATTCATCCAGAAATACCATATCTTTGATATTTTTGCCAGGTATAACTGATAGACATCTAAACTTTTTTTTTCTTTACTCTCTCCAATGCAGAATTATCTATTGAGTTGTTTTCTGTGTTGTTATAGTTGAGCAATCTTATACAAATGAATAAATTAGAGATTTATGTAGTTGTCCAAGGAAAAAAATAAGTTAATCATTCCCTCCTCTTTTTTCTTTAATACCTTTTTGGTGATCAGTCCCTAATTGACATTATGTCTTGTGTTTCATGATATTCTCATGGTCCTCATAGTGTAGGAATCAAACTTTTTTCCACTAAATGCTTCATCATAAGGTGTAGATACTTAACTTTATGGTGCAACATGGCAGTTAAAATGTAATTTCAACCATTCCCTCTCTCATTTTGGTGAAAAAAAAATGTTGGAAAGGACAAATACATGTCAAAGGGCACAAGCTGTGTTACCTATAAGGGAGTTTTTCTGACATCAACCATACACCATTTCTGTTTACATATTTGGCCAAATTTAGACATATGTACATGCCTCAGGGAAAGGAAATGGGATGTAAATCTTACTCAAAGAAGAACTATACCCTATAAGGAGTTCTGTGGAGAAAGGCAGAGCTGAAATCTGGTGACGGCTTAGCGGCATATCTGTCACAAAACATAATATTACCAATTTCTTCTTGAAGTGTCCTTCCTTCCAGTACTTTTTATGACTATATAATTATTCATATCTTAGTATATATATGACTTTGTTAGAGAATTCTCCCAAATTAAACCAATCTACCTTTATCGTTTTCCTCTTACCATATTACTCTATGTTAATTATTTGCAGAATATGAATCACAGACTCATATTTTCCAAATGTGTATTTGATTATTCATTCATTTTGTGTTTCGGTGTCTTTGTTTTGTTTTGTTTTGTTTTGACTCTTCACAGGAGAATGCAGGCTTTCTTGGAAGAGAAAACTCTCTTGTTCAGAGATGCATTTTGAGAGCTTCAATTAATGCTTGGCATATAATAGGCACTAAATAAACACAAGTGGATTGGATACATGCACATAAAGTCAGTTATTTCTAAGTATTTTTAAACAACTTGAAAAGACTCCATGTAAACTAACACCTACCTATTTTGTCCCTCTAACCATATCAAGTATTTTGAGGATATATTACATTAGGAGCCATAAATATATTTCCATTGTGTGAGGACAGATTTCATGGTTTTGCACACCCCCATGTTTGAAATAGGCTCTAAGTGGAAACAATATAGACAAACCATGAAAATATTATATAATTGCTATAAACTGAAATTTATTGTCAGAACATTAATTCATACACAAGAGAAAATGATACTTTGAGGATACTGAGTGCATTTTTCCATCAAGCTGAAAAATTGTTCCATTTCAGCATAAAGACAACGTAGGCTTAAATGTAGTTATAGCTAATAGATCATTTTGCACAACATTAAGCCTGCAAATGCTTTTAAGAATTTTTGATTCTGAGACAGCTGAAAACCATTGAGGCACCATCTAGGCAGTTAGAAAATATAGAAATGGCTAACAAAGTAAATTAGAATTGAAAGAAATTTAGGGTAAAACCATCCCGGTTTGCATGATTCAACAACACATCTTCTCTTGATTCATTTCCCAACTGATAAAAGTTGAGGGAAAAGCTTATTTTAAGACATGCAAACTAGTCTTTTATCAGATTCCTATGGTTATAATTAACCCAGTATCATATTTGTAGCTATACAATTCTTGAAATTTGGTGATTTTCCTGATTCTATGGCCAGCCTTGGAGATTATGGTACTGTGTAAACTACTTATTTTTCTTTTCATTCTTTAGGGCTGCATTTTTGTTGTTTTAGTCGTCATACATCATTTTTTCTTATACTCAAGATGAAAGGGACAATGTCCCATTTTTTTTCAACTTTGATAATTTTTTTATAGATTATTGACATATTACCCAATTCCCATCAGTTTCTCACTTGTCTTTTAATGTAATGCCAGCCCATGATCCATAGAGCCTACTTTAACTTTTAAATCTTCATCTGAAATACATCTTGTCAAACTGTTCGATTTTTATTTTACCTAATTAGGTTTGGATGTCTTGAAATGATCAAGGATGTATTTTCATACATTTTGGAATAAAATACTTTAGGTTAAAGGGTTCAGAACTTGAGAAAATGTGAATTCACTAGTTCAGTTGTCAGCACCTTTTTCCATTACATAATTTAAAAATATATATATATAATAGTAACTCTGACCGAATTAGAGATTCTTTGTGCCATTTTAAAAGTGGGTGGTTTCTTATAATTGACGAAGCCTAGTGGGAAACATTGCAAACTATGGAAAGCAGCTTCTCTGGTATGTTTTGTTACAGGGCACTTCGGATCATTTGCCTGGCTCTATCTCTTTGGTCACTTCCTCTGAACAAATTGGATTTCCTCGAGGAGCTTGGCCTGTGTGCAGCTGATAAGTAGTGCGCCAGGCTATACTCATATTTGGTATTCCTCCTAGAACTTTGACTTCTTTCTTTTCATCCAATTTTCTGTTTGTTATAGTTTGTACTGATGTTTTTCCTCTTCTGCCTTTCCTTTCCCTTTCACTCAAATACAATTTCTTGTTCCTTTCAGTGCTTAAATAATAAGTTGCTTTGTCAAGCAATACTAATATGCTGTCTCTAGTCACAGTCCTTGGAGTGACTCATCCTGTACAAAGGCATTTTGTACTGCTTTCCTCCAAAAATATAGATAAATAACTATAAAATCTTCAAGAATGTGGATTAGAATTTAGCATAAAATACAATGAAAAAAGTCACATTAACCTCATAAGATTTTTTTTTTATTTCTGCATTCAGTAACCTAAACTGTATTTGATGTTAGAAAAATTGTAAGAGATTTATAGATCCATGAACTGGTGAATATTAATCAGAAGGAGCCACATGTGACTGAAATAAACAACAACCAAAAAACCTCCAAATACAAGTGTATACAAATAAATATGATAGCAAATCTTACCTGTTACTTATTCTTTGTATTAATAAAGTCCCTAGAATGAAGAAGGTAGAATGTTTGGAATTGGCAATTCTGGTTATTATCAAACATATTTGAATTAATGAGCATAGAAGTATACTTTCCATCAAAAATTTTAAAATAGTAATTATTCAGCATAATGCTGGGATTGATGAGGCTAAGTAAAGGTTACATGTAAACCTTTCACAATGTTTAGAATCAACTCTACAGGTCAAATAAATTTGCATTAAAATGTGTTATAAATAATTTAATCCCAAAATATAATCAAAACAATAAAAAGGCCAAATGGATAGCCTCTCCTTTGTATGTATGAATCAATCTACTGCAACAGTGGGAAAGTCACTGAGTCACTTCTATGTAAAGTACTTTCAGTCCAGACTAGAGTTAGCTTAAAAACCTCAATAATGTGCATTTAAAATAATAAAAATATACACAGCAATGAATCACAGGAGAAAAATATATTTTCTATTTGTTTTATGTGTTTATTTTAGATTATCTAACGACAAGCCACATATAACAGCAAAGATTGTTTAAATAGTTTAATCAACCGTAACCAAAATATCTTACTTTTAAACTAGGCAATTTTCCAAAGACTATAATTCCAATGAAATATTGCTATGTCAACTCTACTTTTTCCTACAGGGTAACGTTTTAGTAAGCCTGATAAATTGTATCGTTAAAGAAATTGACCTAGATAATTATTTTCTGACTCTTTTTTATGCTACTTTCTCTGCTATGGTACATAGATGGCACAATTTAAAATTTAGTTAACCTCAGATAATATTTAAAAAGCAAATACAAATTTAATTTAATTTGTTCTTTCTAACGTTTTTTCATTACGTATTCACTGTAATTCTTTGCACCAATATTAGCAATCAGAAATAGAACATACTGATGCTTGCTCAAATGTTTTTCAGGCTTTGAGAATTGCATTTTGTCATTTTGAGTGTTGAAATACCCATTAGGAGATTCTTAAAAAACAAAAATATAAAAGAACCAAACAAAAACATCAAAGAAAACCCTGATCTTTAAAAATTGAGATATAATTGACATATGACATCATATAAATTTAAGGTATACAGCATGTTCATCTCAATATGATTACCATTGTGGCATTAGCTAACACCTTTATCACTGCATGTAATTATCATTTCAATTTTGTAGTGGGAACAATTAAGATTTAGTGTCTTAGCAGCTTCGAAGTTTGTAATGTAGCATTATTATCTATCATCACCACGCTGTGCAGCTGTGCATTAGATCCTCAGAACTTACCTATTGTTTATAGGTTTGTGTCCTTAAACATATCCCTAATTCCCGCACTGCCCAGCACCTGATAACCACCATTCTACTCTCTGTGTCTAGGAGTTCCACGTTTTTGTTTTTTTTTTTTTTTTTTTTTTTTTAGATTCCACATATACATGAGATCGTATGGTACTTGCCTTTCTTTGTCTCACTTATCTCACTTAACATAATGCTCTCAAGGTCCATCCATGTTGTCATAAATGGCAGGATTCCTTTTTTCTCATGGATGAGTAATATTCCGTCATGTGTATGTATGTGTGTATACCACATTTTTATGCAGTTATCCAATTCACAGATACTTAAGGTTGTTCCTGTATCTTGGTTGTTGTGAATAATGCTACATTAAACTTGGGAGTGTGTGTATCTTTTGATATTGTCAGAGAACTCTGATTTTTAAACCAGTCCTTTTCAATGCTCAGGTAGCTAGAAAATAGTGTATTTTTTAAAAAGATTTTATTTATTTATTCATGAGAGGGAGAGAGAGAGAGAGTGAGAGGCAGAGACACAGGCAGGGGGAGAAGCAGGCTCCATGCAGAGAGCCCAATGTGGGACTCGATCCCGGGACTCTAGGATCATGCCCTGAGCTGAAGGCAGATGCTCAACCGCCGAGCCACCCAGCGTCCCGAAAATAGTGTATTCTTAAGGGAGCAAATAAACTAAACATCTGCTTAAACTATATTAAAAAAATAAACTATTTCTTTAGTATCTACCTATAAAAATGTTTTGTTAGCTTTTATTTTTTGAGTCTACGAATTCAAATTTTTCCCTACATATGTAACATAGCTCCACATAACAAAACATTGAGAATACTTGAAATTTATTTTCGGTCACCAAAGTGTATTAAGTACCTACTTTATATCACATGCTAGACTAGCCATTAGTGGCAAACCAGTGTGTAAGATCTTTTCCCTAACTCATTTAGTTTTCTACTTAATGTTAGGGACAAAACATTATTTTTCCAAAAATGAAGTTAGAACTACAGTAAGGAGAATGATAACCTATGGAAGCACCAAAATAGTGGAACTAGGTTCATTTGAAATAATAAGTGATACTAAATCTGAGGCCTCCAAGGTAAAGGAGAAGGGAGTGATCATTCACAATATAGAGAAAGGATGTGCAAAGTCCCTGCAGCAGTAACAGCCATCAGAAAAAAGAGATAAAAGCAGCTAGAGATTAATGAATGAGGCAGAGTTCCATGAAATTAAGTCGAGATGAAGCAAGAGACTCTGCTAGGCATGTTGAAATTCATTATAAATTTAATAGGAATAGAGTGAGAGATATTAAGTGAGAAAGCAACAAGAATAAATTTGCCTTTTAAAAATACCACTCTTGCTGTCATTTGGAAAAGAGAGTAGAGGTGACAAGTTTAATAGCAAAGAGGGGATCATTTAGGAGTTTATTTAAATGGTCCAGGCGAGAGATGATGATGTTGTGTTGGAAAACAGAAAATATCTGCCCAAAAGGGCAGATTCAATATTTTTATATAATTTATGCAATCCACAGATTGAACATTAATCATGTCTTTTTAAACCAGTATGTACTATTGTTTTCTAATATACTTCATGTATAATACACTCTGTACAAATAGATTGTTATGATCAGCTTTAGCATAAAGATATTTTGAAAATTGAATTACATTTCATTTTGGGGGGAATTGAATCACATTTTACATAAACCAGAAGATCTAGTATTTGAACAAATGATATACATTTGAAATATATTTTATTTACCAAATTATTTTAGTCTATCAAGTCATATGTATACATTATATATACCATACTTTCTCTTACATATGTTTTATGTGATTTTACATAACATATGCATTTTAATAAGGTTTTTACAAGATAGATGCATCTGTATGAAAAAGTTAGAGCAACATTTGGGCCCAACTAACATTTACTGACTTAAGCATACAAAGATGCCGAGAATAGATTTCTCTATTAATTTCCAAATAAAATCTTGCTGTTATTAGACCTTCTGAAAATAAACTTTAGGACTCAACCTTTCAAAATGCCAAGTATAACATGTACAGAAAACAAACCTGGGTATGAGAGCATTCAAATTCCCAAACCTAAGTAAGAAAGATTTTCACTTACCACTTCTAGAGGATTTTGATTTTGTTTTGTTTTTGTTTTTGTTTTTGTTTGATGGAGGAGCTTGTTGCATTCAGTAATCAACAAATATCCATTAAACTATTTTTCAAAAAGCAAAACCTAAAATATTATATGCATTAAAACAGCACTGCCAAAGAACAGTGAATTCTTAATTCCTCAATACAACCTTGACATTAAAAATATATTTTTGTACATACTGTAATCACTATTGGATTTGAATATAAATTCCTTAACAAGTAGTTGACAATTAAAAAAAAATTACTGTGTGCCTCATAGAAGAGATAAGTTTTTGGTTGTAGAAGGACATTAATAGTATGCAGTGAAATGGAAATGAGATTGCTTTGGCTGTGTGTCCACAAAAATATCATTAAACAATTTTGATTTTTTTTTAAGATTTTATTTATTCATGAGAAACAGAGAGAGGCAGAGACACAGGCACAGGGAGAAGCAGGCCCCGTGCAGGGAGCCCGATGTGGGACTCGATCCCAGGACCTCAGGATCAGCACCCAAGCCAAAGGCGGATGCTCAACTTGAGCCACCTAGGCGCCCCTTTTTTCCTCTTTTTAATGGGAACAATTATACTTGCTTTTAAAAGCTGGCAAAAAAGCTTGAAAAAATACTTGATTATATTTGTAAAGGTATAATGGGCTTATATAAAGTTAAATTATAGTTATAATCAATATAGTAAGCTTCAGATTTTAATTTATTTTCTTAATTTTATTTATCTTTTTCATAAAAGTATTATATATAAGCACTTACAATATTATTTTCCAAAATATTTTTAGTATTTTATTGTTCATCTGTTCACTGTTTAAAACAAATTTGACAGTTGGTTTTACCATGCATCATCAGTTTAATATATTCATTATAAATTCCTGACTACTTCTTACTTGGAGTTGGAGTCTTATTTTTTGTTGATATAGTTCATTTTTTTAACTTCAAAAAAGAATTTTTTTAAAAGATTTTATTTATCTATTCATGAGAGACACACAGAGAGAGAGAGGCCGAGACACAGGCAGAGGGAGAAGCAGGCTCCGTGTAGGGAGCCCGACCTGGGACTCAATCCCGGGTCTCTAGGATCAAGCCCTGGGCTGAAGGTGGTGCTACATCGCTGAGCCACCCAGGCTGCCCACAGAATTTTTTGTTTTGAATCAAGTTTTGATTAAGTTTTCTCCAACTACTTCTGTGGGTTCAGATATTTTTGTGATAGGGAATATTAAGTTTACTTTCACAGAAAGTTTGAATTCTTCATAGATGCTTAAGTTTAAAGAAAATTTTATGGCAAGCTAAAATATAAACATAATTCAGGTTTAACAATTTCACATAACCTGTCTCTCCTTCCTCTTACCTACTGCTGGATCACTATAAAAGGGCTCTAATTCAGCCATGTCATCACAAAAACTCAGCGAGGGCCAATGTGTGGTGTTATGGGGGTTTGTTTTTAATTTTTGAATTTCTCCCAATTGTTTCCATCTTGTTGAAAAGGGAGATTTCAGTGTAACAATACAGAATGTGATGCTGAGAGGTGTGTAACACAAAGAGTATTCTATTTTCTAAGTAGTTCACTTTCAAAAATTTAAGAATTTACTGTGGACTTTCCATGATTGGGCACTGCTTTACTGTCATCTGGCTTCATTCCCAATTAGAAGTGGAAAATTTCAAGGAACAATCATTCCTTTTTGAGTATGCATTGGACCATTTTGAGTAATGCAAGCCAAATTTCATCTATAAGACAACTCTCTAAATATTTGAAGAAGGATATCGATTATTTTAACTTCCATGTGCCTTCATTGAGTCACTGAATGTGATTATTTTTAGTCTTTCTCTTCTAAGAAATATTTTATATTAATTTTTTAAAGATTTTATTCATTTACTCATGAGAGACACAGAGAGAGGGGCAGAGACATAGGCTGACAGAGAAGCAGGCTCCTTGCAGGGAGCCTGATGTGGGACTTGATCCCAGGATCCCAGGGCCACACCCTGAGCCCAAGGCAGATGCTCAACCACTGAGCCACCAACCTGTCCCTATATGCATTTGTTTTTAGTGTTCTTTTGCAACTTAAGCTTATCCTTTTAAAAATATAATATGTAAAATAGTCTATAACACTCCAGAATTAATCAAAATATGACACAGTATAGCATCTTCATTAATATTTATCTTCTGAACTCTGCTAAGCAGTCTAACAACTTGTTAATAATTGTATCACTTACATTTAAAAATGGCTTATATTTAGCATAGAAAGGTAAATAAAATATACCTTCTTTAAATTGTACTTAAATATTAATGCTTTTACATAATCAGTATATATAATCATTTAAAAGTTAGTTTCCAAAGCTCATTCTCTCTTCCCTTTGTCTTCCTTTCTCTCTCTTTCTGTGTGTGTGTCTCAGCCTCCCTCTCTGTCCCTGTACACACACTCACATATGTGAATTTTCAATTACCAGAAGCATTGCCTTAGAGTAATGTAGCCAAATTACTAAGAACTGAGTCTTGACAAATAACACATCATCAGTGAATATACCAAATATTTCTTGATAATAAATTGGAATCCTTTTTATTTAAAAAATGGTTTTCATTACATTTTGCAGTGCTTAAATGATGCAAATATAAGATTGTTAAGAATTAAATTTTCCTTTGGTGCATGTAATCATGGGGAGTTAAGTGAGTAGAACTATAAAGAATGTGAACATTAATTAATGTAGGAAAAAAAGGTATGAAACTTTGCCATTTTGTATTTTCATAAACAGAATAAATATAATTCTTGTATTAACAACTAAATTGTTACTTTAAAAAAGAACTTCAAGTGCCACAATCTATCTCAAGTCTATTTTCTCCCTAAAGACCATATGATTAATACAAGAAGTATCATATATAACTTCTGTCTCATTTTCATTCTTACTCTTCCTTTGGTTTACTGTTGTTTTCTTTCTCAATGAAAGCATTCTTATTAAGAACACCAGTACTTTTTATCTTTCTCCTCTCAGCAGGATTTGACTAAAAACCTCCCTCAATTTCTTGAAAAACCTCCATTCCCAGGCATCAGGGATAAAAGAATATCTTGATTATTTGCTTCACTCCCCAGCCACTGCTGAGACTTTACTTCTAGGCCTCAAGATACTTGACTGCTTTTGGGCTTCAGCATGGGCTTTTTTTCCCCCTTATTTTATTGCGTAATGTCATCTGGCCTTAAGGCTTTGAAATAACCTGTAGGTGATTGCCAGATTGATATTAACAGTCTCGCTATCTCCTGTCCAGGCATCCAACAGACTACTCAATCTTCTTTTGGAAATGTAATAGTATCTATATTTTGCATGTATGAAATAGGTTACTTCAAGTGCTCCCTTTTCACTCCCTTTCATCATTCACAGTTGATCCATTTTCATGTTATGGAATCAGCATCTTGGTACAGCATAAATTATCCTGGATGTATCTATTCATGTACTGCTGTCAGAAAATTCATTCTCTTGGTTCTACTTCCAAAATATTTCCCAAATGAGCTTTTTTCCCTATGTAGGGAGCACGTGTAACGCGTTTTCCAACTCCAGTGCCGTCACTATAGCTTCCACGTTCATTCCCCAGTACTCTTTGTCCAGCTTCTTAACCAGAAGGCAAACCTTAATCTTATGCCCATTCAGGAATCTTATGAACTGCCTTGTGTGTTCTTTCTTCACCTCAGCGTGGTCTTGGAAAAAGGGTGCATAAAGAGGTGCATCTGGGTCTTTATTGAAGTAACAGACTATAGATAAATAAGGAAATTCTATTGCCTACTACTAATTCTATTTCTCCACTAATTCTATTTATTATACACCCATTATCTCCTACCTAGATTAATACAAGCGCCAAATAATTGGTTGGATTTGGATTGCTGTTTTAAATAGATTCAATCAGGTAAACCACCTGATTAAAATCACCCAAAGTCTTTCTATTGGAATTTGAACAAATCCAGCCTTCCTGTCATGACTTAAAAATCTGATCCCTGCCTCTTCCTTCAATGAGACCTCTGCAACCTTCCTCACTATGCTGTAGCTACATTAGCATTCTTCTTTTTAGTTATGTCTGGCTTATTCCCATCCCTTGTTTCTGCTGTTTTGTTTCTCGTGTTTCCTCCACATGGGAATATATTTCCCTAGGATGTGTATGTGACTGGTTCTCCTTCATCATGAAGCCCGTAGTTCAGATGTTACATCATTGTCCTGAACATTCTATTTAAGGTAACTTCCCAGTCATGAGTTTTCTCATGCTAATTTATCACCATATTGTTCAGTTTCTGAAATAACATTTTAATTTATCTTGTGTATAACTCATTTTCTGTACTCCTGCCTCTCAGACACACACTGGAAAAAAAGAAGCTCCATGGTGGGCAAGCACTTCTTTGCCTTGCTCAGTTATACATCTCCAATGCATACTACAATGATTGACACGTTAGAAAATTATTGGTAAATATTTTCCTGAGTAAGTATTGGTGAAGTGTCAGCTAATTAAGCAAAATAATGGATGAACAACAAAAGCATTCTTATTTCTCAGAAATAAGACTAAGTTGCAACTTTATAAAATGGTATTTCATTACTTAAGCTATTAAAAATTATATGGTTATTAGTTTAATTACTTTCTTGTGCCAGACATTAGTGTTAAGGTTTACCTTATGGACCTTGGCCTTGACTTTGTGAGAAAGATGATATCATCTTTATTTAATGTCTGAAGGAGTAGTCACAGAGAACTAAATTCATTTTTGAATATACTATTGGTAAGTTATGGATCAGGTAATTTAGTGTTTCTTAGTTGTCTTTCAATATAGAAAGTCCAATAATGAAAAAAAACTCACAGATTTACACACAGTTTTCAAAAATGTTCTTTTATGTTAATGTCATCAATAAATATACTCACTAGGGATCCCTGGGTGGCGCAGCGGTTTGGCGCCTGCCTTTGGCCCAGGGCGCGATCCTGGAGACCCGGGATCGAGTCCCACGTCGGGCTCCCGGTGCATGGAGCCTGCTTCTCCCTTGGCCTGTGTCTCTGCCTCTCTCTCTCTCTCTCTGTGTGTGTAACTATCATAAATAAATTTTAAAAAATCAAATAAATAAATAAATAAATAAATAAATAAATAAATAAATAAATAAACTCACTAATTTCTGGGGAAGTCGCACTATTTACTTTTGGGGGCAGGCTTATGGCTTTCTCACATGATAGAAATATGACACATTATAAGGAAAACAAAATACAATTTAAAATGATAAAATGTGAGACAGTCTTCAGCATCTGTGTCTTTATTTTTATAGCAGTCACTATTCAAGAAGCTATTATAGATGCTATCAAGCACATACTTCATTTTGACATGTTAACATAAGTATTGATATAGAAATGAATCGGTCATGAAAACAATAAGCAACATTCTAAGGAACTATATATACATTTAACCTATTTTCCTAACAACAGAAGAGACTTGTCATAAAATAGCCAATTATATTCAGGTCAGAGGGATCATATACCTCAATTAAATCATTATCATTAAAACGTGAAAAAATACATGAATCAATAGCATAAGTATTTATATCATTTAATTCTGTTAATTATTTAATCCTAAATTAATTACCTAACAAGTCATTCTAAAACAATTTACAGGGATGCCTGGGTGGCTCAGCGGTTGAGTATCTGCCTTTGACTCAGGGCGTGATCCCAGATTCCTGGGGTCGAGTCCCACGTTGGGCTCCTGCATGGAGCCTGCTTCTCCTTCTGCCTCTGTCTCTGCCTCTTTCTGTATGTCTCTCATGAATAAATAAATAAAATCTTAAAAAAAATATTTACATTGGGATTTTTAAAATATACAATTATTTTAGTTTAAAACATTCATCATTATCCATCACATTCTAGAAATAAAATACTCTGCTCACCATCCCATTTTGCATTATGTGCATATTACTAAGTCATATTTGAGATTAAAATTATAAATAAATAATTATAAGAGAAATAAATGCAAAACATAAGTAAGCATGATGTTCTATGGAAATAAATATGTGCGCAAGCTTGTGTCTATGAATGTGAAAATAAAAATATACACTTAAAATATTTATTTAACTAGGGAATTTAAGTATTGTTATAATACTGTAATACCCAAATGCATGCAGAGTTACCCTCCCTGCAACCCCCCCAAGCCACAGTGAACTTAAAACGTTCCCAGGCTATTTTCAATTTTCAATGGAAACAGACATTTGTCAAACATCATCTAAACTGTTAAGTGGTTCAGATTGAACTGTTTATTAAATTGAGTAAACCAGGTGTCTGGGTGGCTCAGTTGGTTAAGCGTCTGCCTTCTGCTCAGGTCATAATCCTAGTGTCCTGGGATAGAGCCCTGTCCAGGTTCCCGGCTCATGAATTCATGTATTCAGGTCTGTTTGCTGGTCCCTCTCCCTCTCCCTCTGCTCCTCCCACTGCTAGTGCTCTCTTGCTCTCTCTCTCAAATAAATAAAATCTTTAAAAAATAAATAAATACATAGAGTAAACCATATGCTTAATACAAAACAGAACATTTAAGTTTTGTTTTGTTTTGTTTTTAATACTAGAAAAATAGGGAAAACGGCCTGAAAATCTTACACACTAAGATGGCACAAATTTAAAGCATTTAGGAAAACTCTAACTTGTCTTCAGAGATAGTTTTCAAAATCTATTATTATACCATAAAGTTATATAAGTAATATATGGTCTCATCTTCAAGAATTCAAATATCTTGAAAGAAAAAAAAAAGGGGACCCCTGGATGGCTCAGCTGTTGAGCATCTGCCTTCGGCTTAGGCTGTGACCCCGGAGTCCCGGGATAGAATCCTATATAGGGCTCCCTGTATGGAACCTGCTTCTCCCTCTGCCTATGTGTCTGCCTCTCTCTCTGTGTATCTCATGAATAAATAAATAAAATCTTGAAAAAAATAATTCAAATAATATCAAAACACAAAAGAAGTGAAGTGTGCCACCAAGCTTTTATTTAGCCCATGACTCATTAATCAGTAACAAGTATTTATCAAATGCTTAACTTTAACAAGGCACTGTTGCTGGAAAAGAAAGCATACAAGATACAGTGGCAACTTTTATAAAGTCTTTTTATTTGGCCCATCAGGTGGAAGTTTGATGTTTATTCTACTATTCTTTGTTCTTTTTAGAGCACTTGAATAAGTATATAACTACAGGAATTTTTTTCCATATAAATAGAATTTTTTTTTCTCTTTAAGTGTCTCTCTCTTTCTGTGTTTTTCCTGGGAGACAGTCTCCCAATGTGAATAACACAGGCTGGGAACAGACTCCCTTGATTTGTTTTCAGTGCCCACCATTCACTAGTCTTGCAACCTAATGCGTGTCCCAAGGAGACCTCTCAGTGATTGTTTTCTCAACCGTAAAAAGGATTATAATTATATCTACACTGCATAGTCATTGTGAGAATGTAAATGTAATACGTTTGAGGTGTATATAACCATATTCCACATGGAGAAAGAACCCAATAAATATTTGCTGAGATAGTAATGTCACTGTGAACTTCTGCCACTTAACTCCATACCCTTTCAAGTCTTCCTTGCCAGGAATATTTCCACATAAAGTTAATTCATATGTGACTTATTAAAAAGCTTGGTAGTATTTTATAGAATGATATCTCATTTATTTTATTATTCTTTTGTTTGCTTGTTTCCAGTTTGTATTGAAATTTCAGTTAGTTAACATGCAGTGTTGTATTAATTTCAGGAGTGGTATTCTTCTTTTTTTTTTTTTTTAAGGTTGCTTTTCATTGCTATGGAGCAAAAGTTCTTGTCAAAGGTCCTTCTAGCTAGACTAAGAAGCAAATTGATGTGAGACAGATTGTTTGGAGAAAATCAAATTTAATAGTGAATACCAGGGAATCCTCACAGATGTGGAAATTCTAAAGACAGGCAAAATGAGATACCTATGTGTCCTAAACTAAGCAGAAACGGGTAGGGGTCTGAGACTTAACAGATGGTTGGTAATTAGATGTCTGCCCTGCCATTACAGATGGGTCACTCAGATAACATTTATCTCTGTTAATAACCTTTATTCTGGGACCTCTCTCTCCACTTTAGATTCTTCTGTGTGGTTAAAGGAGGGACAAAAGTTTCTCTTGAGCACACAGGGTCTCCAGTGCCTTCAGCTCAAAAGAATCTTCATGCTAGTGTGGCATATTCTGGGGGAGAGGGCACTGTCCTAAACCCCTTCATGACATGTGGTATAAAAAGCAATGCAATGTTGAACATCTTCATACATTTTTCTACAAGTGTGCAAGACCTATTGGAACTAGTGCAATGTATAGTGTGGGAGTTTTGATTAAAAATGATGTAATTAATTCCAAACAAACAATTTAACAGTTTATGGCAAAATGTTGCTTAGTGACAAAAAGTTTTCCCTGCATATTATTTTTTTTTACCTCTTATTAAAGTTCTGATGTTGTAGTACATTTGTAGCTTTGTATTTCTTTTTCTGTAAGGAATATATAGTTAAAATTTTTAATTTTTAAAGTCTGTTTGGGAGACTTTCCAATCAATATATTCCTCTACCCTTTTCCTCTCCATTTCTGCTGCTTACATGGCCCAATCTCTATCCATAATGGTTTAGCTTATTAATGTAATACACACATGTGTTTCATAATTTCTTCATTTCTTACCTTTACTGGAGGCAATTATAATTTAATATTGGATACCAATTATAAATTTATTTGATAATTTATAAAATGTATAATTTATAAATTATATATTAAGACTAGATAGATAATGATTTATAATTCTTTTTATATAAGTACAGAAAGCTTAGTGTTGTGGGGGCTAAGGAAGAGCATTTTTGGGAAAACTGCTTTCAGCTCTTTCAGGAGAGCATCTTCAATCACAAAACAGATAATTTCTTAAATTTCTGCCGCAGAGGGGCACCTGGGTGGCTCAGTCATTCAGCATCTGCCTTGGGCTCAAGTGATCCTGAGATCAAGCCCCACATCAGCTCCCTGTGCAGCAGGGAGTTTGCTTCTCCCTCTCCATTTGCCACACCCTACCCCTGCTGGTGGCTGCGCTCTCTCTCTCTCTTTTTTTAAAGATTTTATTTATTTATTCATGAGAGACACACAGAGAGAGAGGCAGAGACACAGGCAGAGGGAGAAGCAGGCTCCATGCAGGGAGCCCAACGTGGGACTCCCATCCTGAGTCTCCAGGATCAGGCCCTGGGCTGAAGGCAGCGCTAAATCGCTGAGCACCTGGGCTGCCCACTCTCTCTCTCTTTCATAAATAAATAAATAAATAAATAAATAAATAAATAAATAAAATCTAAAAAAAAAATTCTGCCACAGTGATCTTGAGAAAATTGTCTGGAATAATTGTGAAAGCGTTAATGTATATTATGAAATTCAATTTAGTTAAGCACTTACTCTTAGACAAATCAGGATACAGACATGTAAATGTAAAGTATAATTATGCATATTTGCAGCACTTCATTATATTTCAAATCATTTTGCCTTTTAGCATAGGAACATCCATATTATAAATTGTGACTTCTTATTTCCCTTTATCTCTTTGTGCTGAACAAATTATTGCAATGGCCAAATTTTTTTCCACACCATATTTTCTTGTCTTCGTTGTACTTAGGCAAAGTCATATTTCTTATTCTGACCAGTGAGCTCTGAATGCTCATGATGTAGGTCACTCGAAGAGGACACAGGGAGAAGTAAACATTCAGTTCTTTGTCTTTCCCTGTTCCAGCAACTGAGGTAGCCCACATGGTCCACATGTTGTTATGACAAGGTGCTAGATTGCTGTCAACCTGGATCCCAGGGTGTCTTAAGAACAGAGTCCCCTGCGATAGAGATCTTTACATTTCTTGTCACTATAGTATGTCCTTTTTTACCCTAATATCTGGTCCACACTTTTAAAACATGAAACCTTACCTTTTTAGAGACACGTTAAATTGTAAAGGTTCTTCTTCCCCAGAAAAGGTCAATTCCATTGTTAAATAATTCAGCATCCTAAGATGAGAGAACCTTGCTTGTATTGAATGCTACAAAAGGAATACGGATATCTTAATACAATAGAGATACCCTTTTAGAGTTCCTTTTTAAGATAACACATTATATCTATTTAATTATATAATGAAATCAACAAAACTTATGGCTTAAAATTGTTAAGTACTAGTGTCTGCTGATTAGTGGATGCAGAATTTTATATTCACCAAACCTGTAAATTGTAATTTTATGCAAATAAGAACTTGGGCAGTCCGCAGAATAAAGGAAATTTCCTTTAAAGCTGACTACCCTCATCTTAAAGCATAATAAAATCTTAACAGCATCTCTGGGTATAGTATTCTAGTTGAATTAAATGTGTGTTGCATTCTTTCCTCAGAAAGCATAGTTATTTACAATGACATTTGATCTCTCTTTGTGTGTTTTTTTTTTTTTAACCATGAGAAAAGAAAGATTAAGTTACAATTGCTGTTCATTCTATAGGGTCTGTTTTGTTTATTTAAACCAACCGAGTTATTCAGTCAGAGGGGTGTAAGGGTAGGGTCAAGGAAAGGATCACAACCACAGTAAAATTGAGGTTGTGATCTTTGTGAATATGTTGATGGAATTTAGCTGCATATTATACATATTTAAACATAATTATAATCTAAACTACTGCAACAAATTAAGGAATACTAAAATTGCATGTTAGTTCTCTACCGGGAAATGATTCTATGAAGTATCATGGTGTAAAAGCTAAGATGTGAGTCTAAAAGACAGAATTTGGAGAAATATATTGAAAAATTATCATAGTATGTAAATTGTTTGGGTTTTTGTTTTGTTTTGTGTTGTTTTTACTATTTTCATTTTTAATAAATCCCAAAGGACAGACCTTGTAGTAATGCTCCTTTGCATTCACTAGTCTTAGAATATACCCAGGAAATACTCCTGCAATGACAATTAATGTATTAATCTATATTTTATCATGGCTTTTTATTCTATTATCGCATAAATTCACATCCAAAGACATATCATCTGTTAGAACAACTCACTATTATATTTACTTACCTTATTTGTTGGAAACCTAGATGACTTACACCTACATATAAATCTTATTATTGGTAAGAGATTTTTAATCTAATTCATTGAAAAGTTCAGTGAGTTTGAGTAAATATTTTTAAGATTTGGAAAATAAAAATTCAAATAAATAAATAGCCTGTTAATTGACCTTTGTTATTACTATCCCAGAACTAGATTCACTCATTATAACCTTGTTCAAGAGCACCTTCTCATAATCAAGCTGAAGAAAATTACTTTTTTTTTGTATTTATAAAGCTAGAAAACTTTAGGTTTTTCAAAAATACATCATTTAGGATTTCTAGAAATTTAAAAATATATTTAAATTGTACTTTATTGATGGAGAAAGGAGAAAAAGCAAACTCTTTGATTAGTTGCTTGGAATAAATTGAATTTTCCTTTTTTTATGCACTAACTTACTCATCACTTTGTATATGTATTTGAGGAATATTGACTGGGCATTTGGCAAAATATAGAAGAGAAGTAACATAAAATGATCTGTATTTTCCTTTTTCTTTTCTTTTTTTTAGAGATTTATCTATTTATTTATTCATGATAGACACACACACACAGAGAGAGAGAGAGAGAGAGAGGCAGAGACACAGGCAGAGGGAGAAGCAGGCTCCATGAAGGGAGCCCGAAGTGGGACTCGATCCCTGGACTCCAGGATCATGCCCTGGGCTGATGGTGGCACGAAACCACTGAGCCACCTGGGCTGCCCAGATTGATCCTTTCTCTAACTCTCCTTCTGCACCCCCCCAATATTCTCTTTCTCTAAAATAAATAAATCTTTAAAAAAGAGTGTTATGATTGATAGACTTTATTTAGATTATGTTAGTTATAATCTGGAATTAGTCATAATTCCAGATCATTAAACATGCATAAACTTCATCTTCGAGGTGGATCTGATATAGTACTGATGGAAACATGACATCAGCTATAATTAAAATATAGGTTTCATTTATGAAAGGATATAGAAGCATATTTGTTTGTGTTGAGCTATATAAATCGAAAGATAGAATAAAATGCTATCAGATGGGAGATAGATGGGAGATAAAATTTCTCAGCCCCCTACATTCCCATTAATGCACAATCACCATTGATACCGTATGTGTGGAGTGGGAAGAAATTTACATCTTCTTTTTGTCAGGTGTCTCTCTGGCTTCCTAACTCCCCCTGGCTGGGGGATGTTCTGGCTTTGGGTCCACTTGCTCATCATATCAAAGTAGCTTGAATAATCTAGCATTCTTCTCATGAGATTGAGTGACTCAAAGGTCAATTTCCTTCTGTGAAATTCTCTCAGAGATGAAACTTTAGTCCTCCTTGAAACAATTTATGAGTTCAAAATAAAATAAAATACCAAATATATACTTTATATAAGCACTACGGTTACAATGTAGTTCAATTAGAAGGTATTAATTGTGAGATTTGGCATTTTGCCACCATTCTTACCTGCATGTGTGTTTGTACACACACAGGCATGAATTCTGTCAGAGAATTTGCTGCATGCATGTTAATTACACATAAAAATTTTGTTTTATTTAAACAAGATACTCTCCACCTAAAGAATCATTCACTTTTTCACTCATATCAAAGCATGAAATCACCCCCACAAATTTCAGATTATTAAATTTTGATTTAAAATAATTTCAGAATATTCCATGCATATAATGCAAGTTATATGAATAATATAATATTTGACAAATAAAATGTTGAGAAGTTAAAACAATTGTGTCCCATTTGAAGTGGAAGAAAAATCATCATTCACCCTCCTTTTTATACTTATTTTAACAATATCAAGTCCAAAATGATGAAATAGCTTGCACATCAATCAGGAAATCACAGAAGTCAAGAGGAGCAAAAATCACAAAAATCTAGAATATTCTAATTATAGAAATTTTCCATTCTTTTCCGTCACATCATGTGTTTTGCCTAGATATGTATTAGAAAACCCTTATCTTTTGACTTTAAACATTTAACCAAAGATAATTTTTTGTTAAAAATTAAAATAACATAGAACACCTCTCCAGGGCAGCCCGGCTGGTGCAGCGGTTTAGCGCCGCCTGCAGCCCAGGTATGATCCTGGAGACCCAGGATTGAGTCCCACCCATGTCAGTCTTCCTGCATGGAGCCTGCTTCTCCCTCTGCCTGTGTCTCTGCCTCTCTCTCTCTTTCTCCATGCCTCTCATAAATAAATAAATAAAATCTAAAAAAAAAAAAAAAAAAAAAAGAAAAAGAAAAAAAGAAAAAGAACACCTCTCCAAAGTTTTTTTTTTCCACATAATCATGGAATATACTTATCAACAGACAATCATAAAGAAAATTATTAATTATAAAGAAACTAGACTAAAATCAGGTTATTAAAGTTTTTTATTTTTCCTGAAGAAGAACTCAGCACTAGACAAGTATTATAGGAGACACAAGGCTTTATTTTCTTCTCCTGATTTCAAGGTATAGGTTATCCTAATAGTTTTTCACTGATAATGGAATATGATAGGTTTTGGATACAGTGCTTGAAATACCAATACATTTCTAAAGAAATAAGGATAAAAGCATTATTATTGTAGTCTTTCAAAAATAACAAAATTCACTGAGCATTACAACGCTTCCCTAAACAAACATAGGACACATCTGTAACTACCTCTCCATCAGTGGGAACCATGACCTGCTACCATTTATCCAATTACATACATTCCAGAGGTAATGGTATTCTTAAATCATTTTATTAGCTTTCAAGCAGTACTCATGAGAAGAATAATACGGAATCAAGAAGAACTGAAAAATGCCTCTTTTCTTCTTCAACCATTCATCTCTGTGGGCAGGCATCAATATCTATTACATTATCAGTGTGAATGCTTGCCACAGATACAGTAGGATGCCTGATTTCCATTTTTTCCTCAACTTACCTCAGTTCCAAAGTTCATCATCTCCAGGGAAGTACAGTTACTTCCCACTGAGTACTCTTTCAGTCCCTTATCTGACTTGAATTTCTGCCATAAAAGCATAGTCATTATTCAGTGAATTAAGGCATGCCTGTGAGCAACCCATTCTCATTCTGACTAGTAGATTTTCATTTTAAGGGGAAGACAAGCAATGCCTTTTGATTCTCACTCCATGAAATTTCTTCTCACCATGGGTGATTATGATGGAGTGGCCATTACACATCTCTGATCACATTTGTATTCATCTTATGTTATTCTGTCTTCTATGAAAAATAATTCAAATATGAGTATCTTTAAAATTTACACTTACAAGTCAATGTAAATTATATTCATTAGACATCTGTAGAATTATTAAAGCAAACCAGATATGGTGGACACAGCATATACTTTTACCTCCAAAAAGTTACTTTCCTTGATTTTGAATTGTAAGCATAGTATATTATCATTTTTTTAAATGAAAACAGCTATATTGCACAACTTTCTAACATATGATAATTTGCCTTCTAGATTCTTTTTTGTGGTAATAAAATATAGTTAATACAATCATAATTATCTCTTGCTAAAGTGAAATATTAAGGATAAGATTAATGACCTGGATTACTTTCTTTTCTCTTTTTCACAAAGAGATTTTATTTTTAAAGAATTCTAATCCATCATCTATTGCCAATTGAAAATTTAAAGTCACTCTAAAACTGTTTGAACATATCCGTTACATGATTCACCAACTACTTACAAAGCAACATATGTTAGATTTATTCTTTGTTTTTTAAATTTGTAGTCATTATAAATGTTCTATCTTTTAGGTAAACCAAAGGACAAGCTAAATATGCATAAGTAAAACTAATTGTGTCAAGTAATTGGCGCTTGATAAATGAAATTCTGTCTATATTGAAAGCAAGGACATGGTCCCGGCACATAGTAGGTGCTTACGACACATTTGGTACATTTGTATTAATCATACGTATTTCACACAAATGACAGCCATTAGGTATGTAACAATATTATAAAGCCATGGTTTGTTTGTTTTTTTTTACAGAAACAGACATCGCATCCATATTTCTACTCAATTAATTTATATATTCCCCAATTGAATCCTTTCTTTAGTAAATATCTCTACTGAAACATTGATTATTTTTTATTTCTTTCTCTAAAGCAACACTGGCATTCTACTACCGAGTAAGGTCAGAGAACTTATTAGAGAGTAAACATTGGGTTTAGAGATAGAAAAAAGAATAAGAGATCAAAAAAGGAAAAGAAATATCTGTTTTCTGTTTATAAGTAACATGTGGGACAGACCTAGATTGCAGTCTCTTAGAAACTAGAGACAACATTGCATGTGTAACATGTTGGATGTGTGCACACACGTAAAGAGGTTGCAGAGTTTGAATGATTGTATTTCATGTTCTCCACATTGGAGGGTCCCTTCTCCCAGGTCTTTGTCCCAGTGGTGTAGACTCTCTTATTAGCTCTATTCAATTCCAATTTGTGATTTTCCATTCATAGGTTATTTGAATCTTCTGTATCCAGAGGAATCCCTATTGAATTTTAACTCCACTGGCCATCCAGTGCCCGTTACAATTCTACCTCTGATATCTGACCACACATACTATCTGTGGATCTAGGAATCTTGCCTGAAGAATTTAAGTTGAGTCTCACCAGGAAACTGAGCATAGAATATTTTCTAGAGTATAATCTCCAATAATTAAACAGGTGTTTGTTTATACTGTTAATAAAAATTCCAGTTCTTTTAGTTTTTCTTGTGTCTTTCATTCATTCAACTTTTGTTTATTCATTCATCTCTTTATTTAAAAAGTAGTTACTAAGCCCTCCATTATATCATGAAAATGTCTATAACATTATGCATATATTAATATCATTATTCTATCAATCTTCATGGCTTTATAATTTATAATTTAGAGTGGCACAGATAACAGACACTAAGTATGAGTTCGCTGGCTTTTACAAAATGTATGCTCTCATTTTCAGGTTTACTTAACTATTTGGGTCATAAAGAAAATTAATTTAACATTTGAAGGGGAAGTAAACCTATGCTCACAGTTTGGATTCCTGACAACTGGAATTCCCTAGCTAGTGTAATGAGATTATTATTCCTCCTATTTTGGATCATTAAACAACCTAAAATACTAGTGTCCACTCTTTATTCATTAACACCTTGATGTATTAATACTTCAACAAACATCACATTTCTACTTTAAGTGTTAGTGATAAAATGTGAATGCAAAAGATCCCATAGCCTTTGTCTTTGTGGAATTAAAAACCTTAAAAAAACCTAGTGAAACTTATTTTAAACCACATTTTATTAAATAGACTATATTAATTAGGTAAATTTCTCTGCAAACCTAAATGGGAGAATTAGTGTTAGGGCTTCCTAAGACTCTATTGGAAGTCAGACTAAAATTGAACATTTGTCATCCCAACGAAACAGTTTTCTAGATACAGATTCTTTTGCTATGTAAAATGGTAATTTTCTCAGTAAACATATTTCTAAACAGACTTGCCGAATGTTAGATACCTGAGTTGATGGTTTCAAAATATTTATTCATGGGAATCTTTCTGCAAAATCACAGCACAAAGGAGACCAACAATTCTGCCTATTTAAGTAGCTGAAACAGTTCTTTAGAGTCATATAACAAGAATGAATCTTTGCTGGAGAGGAAGTCTTGCATTCAAACAGACTTTTGGGATAATGAGTTGGTTGCTGGAGTACACTGAGTAGCTTTAAAAGTCATCTGCAGTCATTTCACAGACTGTTAATGCCTTTTAGATTTGCCTCAAATTTATTTTTTTTATATTTTAGACTTATTTCTTCAACTAAAATAACAAAAGTGCAGTTAACTGGTTATAAAGAAGGCTTGAGATACATTTAATTGACATTTTTGTAATGCCTATAACATTCCTACATGGTAAATTCAATGCA
This sequence comes from Canis lupus baileyi, assembly GCF_048164855.1. Taxonomy (NCBI): domain Eukaryota; kingdom Metazoa; phylum Chordata; class Mammalia; order Carnivora; family Canidae; genus Canis; species Canis lupus. The sequence goes on along the minus strand of NC_132841.1, from coordinate 80,317,472 downwards.
TAAAATAAAAGATGAAGTCCATTTTATTTTTTTCTTTCTTCCCTAATATTCACTCTCCCATTATTCTCCACTTAAAGCACCATATTAAAATTTACTAGGCATATGACCACCAAAAATTTAAAAAATAAACCAAACTAGGTTTCCCGTCCTCCTTGCCACACTTTGTCCTTATGATAATCTCATTCCAAACTATTGAAAAGTGTCTTTAAATGGAAGACAGTTCTTTCCCCTTTCTCATGCATCTTCTGAAAGTTTATAAAGCAGATCTAACAATATTTGATTGAAATGTCTAAGTTGTCTTTTGAACAAAATAGAAAATAGAAAGAGAATTTATCCATGATGGTAATATATATATATATATATATATATATATATATATATATATATATCAAGTATCCCATAGATAATGTGAGAGAGAAATTTGATTTTTTTGAATCCTCTTTTGAGTTTTTTGTCACCCTCTGCTAGATCTAATTACCACTAATACACTCTCCACGGTGGAAAGTACAGCACATATTTATCACTCATCCATATTGAATTAGTGTGCTTCAGTTTTGGGAGAAATAAAGTACAAATTAATATCATTGTTTCAAGTTCGGTTCCCCAGAAAAACTTTAGATGAATATTCTTTTGCAGGGTTAATAAAGAAATTTCCTGCCAGAGAAGAACATGTAAAGGAGTAAGAGAAGGGGGTCAAGAGAGAAAGACACCAATGATACATGTGATTTTAGCAGAGTCCCAGCTCCAGCATAATCATGCAGCAGAACAGTGCAGTGTAATTTATGCCTCAGAATTTGATCCGGCTCCAGACGAGGGAGCTGAGCTTTCCTGCTCTGGCAGCAGCTGGTCATTGGAAACTGAGTGTAGACTAAACTCTCAGGTAGTTTGGAACCTCTGTCCTTGTGAGCAAATGATTCCAGTAGTCCAAAGGTAATTGTAGAAAAGAGTTTAGGTGCCAGACTTAAGAAATGAGTACGTCAGAGCTTGAAAAATGGTTGCTCAGAAGTACCTACAGACCTAGAGAAACATAGTGCTACAATTAACATAAGAGAAACATAGTCCAGAAATAATTTCACTAAACTAATTGCCATATTTTTTGGTGTGAATATGATATAATTAAGGAAAAATAACAAAATCCATTCATAGGGAAAAAATTCAAATGCTAAAGCAAGACCTAAATGAAGTTTTACATTACAAAGGTATATACTTCAACTCTTCATATCTTAAAGGGCTACATTTTGCATTGTACTAAGATCAATTGTACTTTCATGGATTTATTGTAAGAATGGCAAGATAAATCAAACATCTAACTTACAACCCATTATTGGTTCTGCTTTTGACTTAATTTTGCCATTACCCATTTCTTTCAAAAAGCCAAAGGCAGCTATACAAATTCAAGTTTTTTTTTTAATGTAAGCTATTTAACTGAATTTATTAACTTGGCAAAACTAAAAGTATCACTTTAGCTAATGAATTACCCCCCAAAAAATGAAATTATAGAATATAGGTAGTGACTTAAAAATCCTGAAATAGTCTTTCTGCATCTAGGAGTGTATCAGTATCACTAAGGAAAGTTACAATCTGAAAAATCAGTCTGGAAAGGTAACACGGAGAGAAGATAAATATATATAAATTAAAAAAATTATTAGATCTGAGTCCCATATAAATCAATGTATATTGGGAATGCCTGGGTGGCTCAGCAGATGAGAGCCTGCCTTTGGCTCAGGGCGTGATCTTGGAGCCCGGGGATCAAGTTCCACATTGGATTCCTTGTGGGGAAGCCTGCTTCTCCTTCTGCCTGTGTTTCTGCCCTTCTCTCTCTGTGTGTCTCTCATAAATAAATAGTCTTTAAAAAAATAAATCAATGTATGATTTTTTTTTCAGGAAGAAATAAAACACTTCTACTTTATTTTACATTTTTTTCTTTCAAGAAGGAAAAAATTCTAAAACAAGGACTCTAAGGATCTAGATAGAGTACAGTTGTCTTATTAGCAGCAAAAATTTTTATGTCTATTTCATCTAATATTTTGTGAGTTGATATTAAAATTAGCTACACTTGCATGGATTTCTTTGAATTTATTGACATTAAAGTTCTAGAAAACAGTAAAATACCAAGGGATATATACCAAAAGTAGAAAACACATTCAGAATTATTTTCTACTTTATCTAGAACTAGTACTGTAATAACAAATAGTAGTATAAAACATTTCTTCTGAGTCTTATTTCCATAGATTTTTGAATTCAGCTTCACAAAAAAGTTAACAAATAACATCTTCTGAAATGACTCATATATTTATCTCCATTTTAAATGATGGGTTTTCCATAAATTGGATGATTATTGATATATCTTCATTAAATCAGAAGGATGATTATTGATTCAAGCTCTATTTCTCTGTGAAAATCATAAATTTGGAATAATGGTATTCATTGTACTTTAGAAGCCTCAAAAGAGGAGGAATCAACTTAATGGTTTAAAGATATCTATAAAGAAAATTGAGATCATTTTCATCTTTATTAACTTCTTACTGTTCCAAGTTATCTTTCACTTTGAAGTGTCAAGTGAAATCAATGTAAGAGTCAAGTACAGCACTATCCACCTGAGGAAGAGTCAAGTACAGCATTACTTCTCAGAGCATTAGTTAACCTTGTTTGTATTTAAAAAAAAAAAAGTAGGTAACTTCTATATTAAGGGTTTTTAAAGGTTATATGAGATAATGAATATAATGACCTGAAAAAAATGTAGAGCAAGTGATAGAAGTCCTTAAAAGTGTGTAACAGATCCTAATATTTGGACATTTTCCTACTCTTGATATTTATGGCTGGCTTAGGATTTGAATGTTTAATTCAAATAAGGCAAAAGCCAACATTTCTCAAATAAATGGCTTCTTAGTCTTATATTTGGAATATAGCCAAATACCAACACTTGAAAACCTTCACTTCTTGATAATTGACATTTAAAATTTTATGATAAAGAATGAATTAGTTGATGGCAACATTAGGTCATCAAAGTCACAGAATTATCTCCCATCACCTTTTTTTAACTTCGTATCTGGATGAGATTTTGATTCAATTGATGATTATAATGCAAAATATTCAGATTTAAAATAAACATGTCTTTAATTCATTCAAATTCTGTTGACCTCTTTTATCAATGAGAGAGTTGAATTCTCAAATAAAAGGTACAATTATAAAGGCTGGAAAGAAAATAGTCTTGGGATAGTAAGTCCAAGTTTTTGGTGAGCCTACTTTTCCTTTTAATTGAATCATATATTAAGATGGGAAAAAATTGAGAGGAAGAAAGGGAATGTATTTATAAGAAATCCAAAGTGTCTATGCTGTCTTTGAGGTCTTTTTGTTGGAAAAGGTCTATTTTAAGCACCCACGTTACAGCGGATCTATGTTTATGAAAATAGTTTATAACAAGCATTCTGATTTAGGAATATTCTCTACATGGCACAAATTGAATTTTCATTTAACTTAAATTAATTTCTTTAACTTTTTTCTCTAGTGACGTACCACTTATTTTAAGAATATTTATGAAAGTTATGTTTTGTTGTCGTTATTTTAGTTTGATGAAATTTTCCTTGATGTTATATTTCCTTGAATAAAACTTTTCAGGGGGTTCCCTGGGTGGCTCAGCGGTCAGGCATCTGCCTTTGGCCCAGGGTGTGATCCTGGAGACCGGGGATGGAGTCCCACATTGGACTCCTTGCATGGAGCCTGCTTCTCCCTCTGCCTGTCTCTGCCTCTCTCTCTATGTGTGTGTCTCTCATGAATAAATAAAATATTTTAAAAAATGTTTTCAGGTATTTATTATAAGGTATATTCGAAGGAAGTTTATTATTCCATATTCAGTGCTTCTTACCTGTGAAAGGCAGAATAAATACATATGCATCATCCAGATATGTTTTCAAGATTCATCTATTCACCATATGATTATTTGTCATTTCAGATGCCTCCAACCTTGCACCCAATGTGGAGTTTTATATCATGTAATACATGTGATATAATGAGACAGACCATATATAATCAACTTTTTTTAAAGTTGATTTAAACTCGGGGAGCCCAATGTGGGACTCGATCCCAGATCCCGGGATCATGACCTGGGCCAAAGGCAGGCACCCGACCGCTGAACCCCCAGGCATCCCTCAACTTTTAAAATAAACATTATTTCATTTTATCAAAGCACCTTTGAATTCATCTTCTATTTACCTATGCCAAAGCTGAATTCATCAGACTTCATGCAAATATTTTCAAATTGTCTTATTTAAAATTTTACTTAATAATTAAATATCTAGCTGCTGTTTCAGGGTATGCTTTTCTAATTCATATTTTTTTACCCATTCATTTCATATAAATATGCCACGTTTTCCTGTTCAAAGCTCATCATTCTCGTATTACACCTGCCACATTACTTCAGGGAATTTTCTCTATTTCAAATATATTCTCTATACAATGCTGTTTTCTACATGAATGACGACTTTTTGTGGTCACAGTAATAGTGGCTTCCTGATTCTAACTTTTCTATAAAACTAATTAAATCCCTGATTTTTATGTAACTGGACTTAGAGCTTCTATCATCTGATGAATTGATCATTGTATCTCTGTGAACATACAGATGATTTGGAATGACATGTTACAGAAAATGTGGTTCACTACCACGAAAACAGTGACTTTGCTTTAAGGCTATCATAGTCCGGACAAACGCATTCACGAATGTTATATATCACTGATACAATAGCATTATTTCAGGGACATTTACCTATAGTTGACTTCACAATTTTGACTAGTTCTAAATTTTCAAATAAAACAAAGGAAGAAAAATGGGCCTGTTTCCAGAAGGCTTGACTCAAACAGTGAATAATTTTTGAAGACTCTAGACTACTTAAACTTCTAATGAATGCTAGGTTTGTGTAAGTAAAGGAATATGAAAAACAGTCCTCTCCAATTGTATTTACTAACATCTGCACTTCAAATTTTGTGCCTAGTGTTATGGCAGACAAAGTAAAAATAAAAATAAAAATAAAAAAAAAAATAATAATAATAATAAATTTAAAAAAATAAAAAATCAACGTTCCTTCATGGAGCTTGTAGAGCAATAAGCAAGTGATTTCAAGATAGTGAAAATAAAGAGCTTAGATTGAAGAAGCACAGTGTACTAACTCTAGTAGATGTTATGGTTCCTAATCCAGATTTAGCAGAGTGGGATATTTAAAAAAAAAAAAAAAGTAACTCCACATCTGAGGTATGTGTATAAGTAACAACACCTCTTTTCACTGCATTGTATGGGGCTGTTAATGGACCAGAGTGAGTGGAAAGCTGAGTTTTCTTACTCGAACTTTTCTCTAATAGAGGAGCCAACTACCACTTAAATAAAAAAAAGAAAAAAATAACTGGTTTAAGTATGTTTGGCGCTTGTCCCAAAGTAGCTAGCTCACTCTCTAGCCACAGAACTTGAACATGCTTCTCTCACGCATGTTTCAATGGGTCAAACACCGGCCTCCAACGAAAGGGTTGACATGGCTAAAGTGTGCAGTTGAAAAAGATGGCTAGGGATCCCTGGGTGGCGCAGCGGTTTGGCGCCTGCCTTTGGCCCAGGGCGCGATCCTGGAGACCCGGGATCGAATCCCACGTCGGGCTCCCGGTGCATGGAGCCTGCTTCTCCCTCTGCCTGTGTCTCTGCCTCTCTCTCTCTCTCTCTCTCTCTGTATGACTATCATAAATAAATAAAAATTAAAAAAAAAAAAAAAAAAAGAAAAAGATGGCTAGGAAATCCCCATTAGATTCACACACTAACTGGAAGAAGGACTGATCAGCTGTCCAATAGCCATTAATATGTGATCATGAATTTGTTTACATGGTGAATAAACATGCCATTGAAAGGAAAGCGTAGGCACACTGAATACTCTGTCAGCTAAGGCAGTATTTTGTAGGAAAATAATGGGGCAAAGGATGTGGAGAAAAAAGTTGAGAGGTGTGAAGAGTGCCTAGGGCTACTCAAAGGAGGAAATTTTTTAAAATCGACATTTGGTGGTGTAACGGCTATAAAAAAAAACTTTATCTGGTCATTTTTTTTTAATTTGTTTTTTATTGGTGTTCAATTTACTAACATACAGAATAACACCCAGTGCCCGTCACCCATTCACTCCCACCCCCCACCCTCCTCCCCTTCTACCACCCCTAGTTCGTTTCCCAGAGTTAGCAGTCTTTACGTTCTGTCTCCCTTTCTCATATTTCCCACACATTTCTTCTCCCTTCCCTTATATTCCCTTTCACTATTATTTATATTCCCCAAATGAATGAGAACATATAATGTTTGTCCTTCTCCGACTGACTTACTTCACTCAGCATAATACCCTCCAGTTCCATCCACGTTGAAGCAAATGGTGGGTATTTGTCATTTCTAATAGCTGAGTAATATTCCATTGTATACATAAACCACATCTTCTTTATCCATTCATCTTTCGTTGGACACCGAGGCTCCTTCCACAGTTTGGCTATCGTGGCCATTGCTGCTAGAAACATCGGGGTGCAGGTGTCCCGGCGTTTCATTGCATTTGTATCTTTGGGGTAAATCCCCAACAGTGCAATTGCTGGGTCGTAGGGCAGGTCTATTTTTAACTCTTTGAGGAACCTCCACACAGTTTTCCAGAGTGGCTGCCCCAGTTCACATTCCCACCAACAGTGTAAGAGGGTTCCCTTTTCTCCGCATCCTCTCCAACATTTGTTGTTTCCTGCCTTGTTAATTTTCCCCATATCTGGTCCTTTTAAAAACTAGTGCATGATTTACTTGAAATGTAGATGAGATGAAGGAAAAATGAATAGATCAGAATTTTTAATTTAATGTTTATCTAAAATCACATTGTAGAATGACAAAACTGGCTTTAATATATTATTTGCAGTAAATGAAAAAGAATGTCTCCTACTAGAAATCTTGAGGTATATGGTGACATTCCAGAGTCATGCAATTGAGAAACTTGCTTAAGATCTCTCCTGAATTGCAGGTCTGAATTATGGATGGCAAAAGTTATCTCTTTACCTTAAAATAGTAAAGCTACAAAAGAAAAAAAAATACATTCATTTAAAATCCAGGTTCTTCTTTGTCACTGGAATGTTTGTGTTAATATTTACAGCCTGAATCATTCTGCATATATTTCTCAAAATGTTAAATTTATAAAACAAATACTGTATATATGTGTATATGTATATATAGTGTGTGTGTATATATACAAATATATGTGTGTGTGTGTGTGTGTGTGTGTGTGTATGTCACAGAATGTTTTGCAGAGTTCATGAATTTTCTCTAAGAAATTGATCTGAGAGGATCTGTCCATTTTATTTACACTTACAATGTTTGGTCAACATTGCCAATTTTGGGGCTTTTTCACAACAGCGAGAGCTAATCCTAATCCATGTGAGCTGAAACATGGACATGCAGGCAGTATGAGGGCCTGGTGACCATTCTCCACATCACTCCACCATCAAGACAGGTCACTTGATTTTCTCAAGTTGGCTTACTTACTCCAAAAGCAGCTTAACAGAATACAGTGTGTTTCGCTTTTAGTTCTTGTAGATGATTGATATAAAATGAGTTTTTTAAAATTCTGCATTTTAGTATGATCTCAAAGACTCTCCCAGTCATCTTTGCTACGTATAACCTTGTAACTCAAATTTATCATTTGTAAAAATAGGACTAGTAATAATGGCCTTATAGGAATTAAATCTGATCTAGTATATGAAGGCCTTACAAAAAGAATAATATGTTAAGCATTCAGCATACTGTAGCCGTTATTAACATCATTGCAATACATATTTTCTTGATTTTTAAAAAAGATATTATTTATTCATGAGAGATAGACAGAGGCAGAGATATAGGCAGAGGGAGAAGCAGGCTCCTTGCAGGGAGCCTGATGCAGGATTTGATCCCAGGACCCCAGGATCACGCCCTGAGCCACCGAAAGGTCCCCCTTTTTTAATTACTTTAAATGTGGCTTTTGGGGATCCCTGGGTGGTGCAGCGGTTTGGCGCCTGCCTTTGGCCCAGGGCGCGATCCTGAAGACCCGGGATCGAATCCCACGTAGGGCTCCCGGTGCATGGAGCCTGCTTCTCCCTCTGCCTATGTCTCTGCCTCTCTCTCTCTCTCTCTCTCTCTCTCTCTGTGACTATCATAAATAAATAAAAATTAAAAAAAAAAGAATTTAAAAAAATAAAAAATAAAATAAAAATAAAAAATGTGGCTTTTGTTACACAATAATGCCTTATTTATATGCAATGAGTAATATGAAAAGGTTTTATTCTTTTAAATATAACATATATTGAAATTGAGTTATTTTAAGATGCCCTATAATCTTTAATATATTGGGTGTGAATTCTCACATTCTTTGGAGTGACTACTTTTTAATGATTTTTCAACTCTCTCACAGTGTGCGCAAGTGTGTGTGTTTCTTTGCAAAGTGTGTCTTTCCTTGATATTATATTTCCCAGGAGGTGATTGGCACATCCCTTCATAGCAGTGGATTATAGTTAGTCTGTGTGTGTGTGTGTGTGTGTGTGTGTGTGTGTATTAATTTGTCCTGATCTTATTCTCCACCTTGAATCGATTATTCCATTAGAGTAGATGGTGAGGAATGTATTTTTTTTTTTCCTGCAAACATGCTAAGGTTGAAAGAGTTAGCTTGGTTCCCATTTGTGCATAATCCTTCTTTGATGTGCAACAGGAGGCCCAGAGTAGGCTGTCTGTAGAACTCTGGGGCATGGCCCTAGCTCCCACCTAACAATGGCTTTCAAACTACAAGTCCTCCTGTATGCTTTGAGGTCTGCACAGCATTTGCAATTTTATTTCTCCTGCATTCAGTGTTAGAGATTTTCTCTTTTTTCTAGTTCTGGAGATTTCTCTTTGTTACTTTTGTAATTGGCAATATATTTAGAAGAATTTTTTTCATTTCAATAACACTGGCCATGTTAATGTCTTTTGAGCAATAAGTAGGTATATGTTCATATGTGCTCAATCTTCTACCCTGACCTTGAACTTGATAGCTACAGTGCTTCCCCCCTGCCCCCAAACATATCATGGATATTCAGGGCCTATGACAGGCAAATTAGAAGCACAATTAGGATGGTAATTTAAGGAATTGTAAGATCTATCTTAAATTTATTGACTGCTTTGATTGTTAGCTTAATGTCAAGACATGGACAAAACTGAATTTAAAAGAATCAATGTAATTGTAAATTGTAAAGCAGTGTAGTTGTTTACTAGTGCTCTGTGGCTAATCACTTTATTATGTACTACATCCTGACAAGAGGGTAATAATAACTCTAATATTGGTAATAAAAGCACCTAACGCTTAAGAGCACTGATTAGGTGATAGATGCCCTTCTGATTGCTTCCAATTTATCATCTTGAATTCTCACAGCCATTATATGAAGAGTTACTTCTGTTATCCCCATTCCACGGATAAGGCAACTGAAGGAAGAAAGTGAAGCAATTTGCCTGAGGTCACATGGTCATATGTTGAGTGTCGGGGATTGCAACCCGGGCAGCCTGGCTTCAAACTTGATTATTTCATCTTCTGTGCTATAACTTATGAATATAAAATCACTTTGATAATAATGCTGATTAATTGCATATGATGACATGGACAAACCAGACTCCTGCTTCCAAGACTCAGAGGACATGGCAGCATTTTTCACAGCTTTGACTTTCATCGCCATGTGCCCTGTCAAAAGCTGTAACAATGAAACTGGTACTATTTTAAAGTAAGAGGATTGATAGGCTACATGGATTATTTCTATATAATCGCTACATGAATTATATTTTAATTTTTGTAGAACTTCCTAAATACAAAAAAAAAAACATATAGCATTGGTCTCTTGGAAAAAAATTGTTTCATTGAACAATAAACGAGATAATGGAAATATTACTGGGAAGAGGTACTGTTTATCAGAGGCTGTTTGGGGCAATTTTTAGCCTTTTCTATAGATAAATGACATTAAACACACCCAGTTGTCAGATTGCCATTTTGTGGTGAATATTCTGACTGTGAGAGTTTTGAAAGCATGAGACCAACCACGGTAGCATTTAGATGGGGGCGTTACTGTCCACCAGAGGAGGTTAGCATCCTTTTTGTTTGCTTGACATAAATCTTTGTACAACAACAAATGAGCCTCTATTCCTGCTGTTTTTCAAATTCAAGCTTTGTTCCTTTTTGCTCTTTCTGAGGCAGATGTATCACAAGAGGGGGTGGGAAGAGAGAGGGTGAGACCTTAGAGTGAAGATTGCTTACCCAGAGACAGACACCACAACCATATTGCATCAGTAACTCAGATATTCTTGACTTTTTAATTAGATTCATAAGTCAAGAAAATGGGGCGTAGTGTTAAAATATAGCTTAAAACATCACTCTAATTAAATATCATTTTAATAGAATTCCTTCTGAATATTAATAGTGAAATGGAACTTTTGTTTTATTATCTATTTTACCTGACATATATATACTAAGATGTATACATGTGATTATAAATAAGTAGAATCCTCTGTCTGACACACACAGGAAAAGGGAGCAGTGTTCTACACACTAATTTTATACTTGACTACTTGGCTGTATTCTTTTGTTTATAGTAATTTCACTTGATTCTGAAACTTTTATTCCAGGAATTTCATTTCATAATCAGATCATTGGTGATTAGCAGCAATTTTACCTGTTCTTTCCAATTGTTACATTTGTAATTTCTTCTTTTGTCTAATGTAAGCTGGTATTTCCAATAGGATGATAAATAACAGGCACAATAGTTGGCTCCTGTGATTGTTTTGGTCCTGGCTTTAGAGGATGTATGTGTCTCAGGTGTTTGTTTCCCTATTGTGTATGATGTTGGCTTTTGGGCTGTAATGTGTGTCAGTTCATTAAGGTATTTCTTGTTGATTTGTTAATCTTTATTTTAGCACACTTACTAAGTTTTGTCATATGTTTTTTCATCTTATTAATATGATGAGTGGTTGTTATTTATTTTCCATCATTGAACTCTTTTTGTATTTTAGATATAAACTAATGTGGCCATGTTTTTGACCAGTCTGCAAAATTCCGTTTGCTACTAGTTTAAGAATTTTGCATTTGTATCAATAATTGAAGTTGGTATGCAGTTACTTATTTAGGAGGCAATCTTTGTTAGGTTTTAATGAAAATGTTGTATATGATTCAAAACTAGGGTCACCTGGGTGGCTCAGTCGGTTAAGCCTCTGACTCTCGATTTTGGCTCAAATCATGATCTTAGGGTAGTGAGATGGGACCCCATGTTGGGCTGGGTGTGGAACTTGCATGAGATTCTCTCCCTGCCCCTCTGCCCCTCCTGCCCCACACTAACACATATGAGAGTGATCTCTCTCTCTCTCAAAAAAAAAAAAAAAAAAAAAAAATATATATATATATATATATATATATATCAAAACTACTTTTAAAGTTTTCCTTTTTTCTCTGTTTTGGAAGTATTAATACAGTTAAAGAATTACCATATCTTTAAATCCATATTTGAATTTACCAGGGAGAAAATGTCTAATTTGGAGACTTAGGAAAGTTAGTTCTCTGAAAAATTCTGTCATTGTAAATAAGCCTGTGATAAGTTGCTTTTGGCAATACATACATATTTTTCTAGGAAATTAACCCTTTTTACAATTTAAGAATACATTTTCATAGAGTTAAGTACATTGTTATGATTTTGCCGTTTGTACTAGTTATTTGGTGGTTATTTTTATCTTTAAAAATGTTTTTATTTAAAAAATGTTTTTATTCAGTCATCACATTATCCATCAGTTATCTGCAAAATTTTAAAATAATTAACTTAAATTTTATGACCACTAATTTTCTTTTTTCAAGTAAATTTTATTTTATTTTTATTTTTTTAAAAAAGATTTTATTTATTTATTCATGAGAGACACAGAGAGAGAGGCAGAGATGCAGGCAAGCCTGCAGGGAGCCTGATGTGGAGCTTGATCCCAGGACTCCAGGATCACACCCTGAGCAAAAGGCAGATGCTTAACTGTTGAGACACCAAGGCGTCTCAAGTAAATTTTATTTTAGAATAATTTTAGGTTTAACAGAAAAGTTACAAAGAAATTATATAAAATTCCCATATAGCCTTCATCAGTTCCCATCATTATTGTCTCACATTACCTTGATCCATTTGTCAAGACTATAAAATTACACTGTTACATTGCTACTAAGTGGTGGATTTTATTTGGATTTCATCCTTTTTTCTATATGTTTTCTCTTTCAGTTCTGGGACCCAGTCCAGGGTACCATACTACATTCAGTTTTCATATTTTATGGCTTTTCATTATTTATTCATATATAACTTTTTATTTCAGTATAGTTGGCATACAATATCACATTAGTGTCTGATATACAACGTGGTGGTTCACCTTCTCTATATGTCTTGCTCTGCTCACCTCACCACAAGTCTAACTACTATTTTATCACCACCACTGAAAACAGTATGAAAGTTCCTCAAAAAATTAAAAATAGAAATACCATACAATGCAGTAATTTCACTACTGACTTTTCTAAAAGAAAACAAAATCACCAATTTGAAAAGACGTATGCATTCCTATGTTTATTGGCGTGAGATTTACAGTAACCAAGATATGGAAGCAACCCAAGGGTCCATTGATAGATGGATAGATGAATGAATAAAAATGTATGTGTGTTACCACATACACAAGAATAACAAATAGAGATCTTGCCATTTGCAACAACATGGATGAACCTGGAGTATATTATGCTACGTGAAAGAAGTGAGATAAAAGACAAATATCACATGATTTCACTTCTATGTGGAATCTAAAAAACAAAACAAATGATCAAATTGGAAACAGAATCATAAACACAGAGAACAAAATGGTGTCTGCCAGAGAGGAAACAATGGGGGGAATGCATGAAATAGGTGAAGTGAATTAAGAGGCACAAACTTCCTTTTATAAAATGAATAAGTCACTGGGATAAAAAATACAGCACGAGGAACATGTAGTCGGTAATATTTTAATAATGCTGTATGGTGTCTACCCTTACAGTGAATTGTTGAGTTATTATATTGAATACCTGAAGCTAATATATATTTAGTGTATTTTAATAAAAATAATTTTTAAAAATAAGTTAATAAAACCAATTATTTCCTAAGTCTTGAAAGGCAATCTATTTAATATTCAGAATGTTTTACTAAAGAAAAAATATTTTTCCATGACCATTTCTTCATGGAATATTGTAATGAATATATTATTTTGACTTTGGGCATGTGCCACTTGTTCCTCTTACAGTATCTTTTTTTTTTTCTTTAGTTAAACATGTTTTCATTCTTGTTCATTTGATTCAAGCTGATCTGATTCTATCATTGTATTCCAGCATTGAGCATAATATCTAGGTTTGCCCATTAAAAGAATTCTTCTCCCTGGGAACAAAGATCCTGGTTTAGGCATGGTCTGGTAGATCACTTGACCAAATTAGATTCAGACTGTTGATTTTGAATAGAAATACTGGCATCATACTATTTGTCTATTTCTGGTGAAATAAGTAGCAATCTTTTCTGCGATGTGGGCATAGTTCACCCTGATACTGAAGCCAACACATCAGAAAACAAAGCTAAAGGGTATAAACACAATGTCTTGATGACATTCACTATGACCATAATCCAGAATGTTTGACATCAGACCTATTTCTGGAACTTTTAGATTCATAAACAACTAAGCTTCCAGTTGTGCTTCAGTCACTTAGAACTGCTTTTCTATGACAAGCCACATAAATAGTACCAACAAAGAAAATATTTATCAAGACTCGTATGTGAATATCATATTACAAATGGGTACAAATACAGAAATAATGCTCAAAGTCTGTTGGCTCTGTAAAAATGGTACACTCAGCTCATTTTTATTTGAACGTCTACTGTGCAATGAGCATATTCTATCACTGCCTTTTCCTATTTGGAACACCATAAAAACTCTGTTCCTGGTATATCACATCACAGAATTACTTGGTATGGATGCATCATTTGCATAGTAAGCAAATTAATTTTATTTATTTCAATGAAAGTATATTATTTCTTCACATTTTTGTTTTCATTTTGTCAAAACAAATTTCAATAATACACTTTATAGGATTAAAATGCAAATATTTTTCAGTCAGGTTTATCAGGGTAAAGCCACAGCAGAATTCTCTATTAACCACAGGAGAATTTCAGTTAATGTTAGTGTCAGGACAGGAGTATCAGGTAGCCAAATACATCACATTATGTAGCAGAAAACAGTCATAAGCTTCTTAATAAGTTTTGATAAATATTTAAACACTACTTAACATTTGTATTTAACCATATCTCAAATGTAGTTTGGAAAAACTCAGTTTGAGTAACATATTTTTACATATTAATATAGGTAAATGATTGTATTGATGACTTTTTAAAAATGGTCAAACGTAAATAAAAAGAGTAAATAAAAACGTAAATAAAAACGTAAATAAAAAGAAAATTATCACAGTTTCAAAGTTTAATCTCAATAAAATTTTGCTTCATTGTTATTAGTAATATTGGAAACTATTCTAAAGAGGTTTATGGTTCATCTATTTAAAAGCATCCCTTAAAGAGTCTGTAGTTTTCATTCCCATTGTCAAAAGTAATGCTACTTCAGAAAACTAGTATACTTCTGCTTAAACTTTGAGCCTGAAGAAAATAACTCTGTCTCAAAAATAATAATAATAATAATAACTCTGTCGCAATGCAAACAATAATAAGTGCTTCATTGCTTTACCCTTGCATAATACAGCCAGATATCATCAATGGAAATTTTCAAAAAAATAGGTTACAATATGTGGGGAAAAAAAAAAAAGACGACGAACAAGATGTGTTGGTTGTAGAAGAAGAGGCAATAGAAGAAAGATGAAAAAGGAAGAAAGTTTAAAAGAAAAAGTGAAATTAGCATGAAATGCCAACTTTACAAGACATATCTAAGAAATCTAACATAAATAGTACAGGTTTAGAATATCCTGACTTATTTAATGGTGTCAGAAAAGTTTCCTCAAATTATATTTCCCATTTCTTTCTGTTAATTTTTTTTTCCTTTTGGGGATGCCAATCCTAAGCATATGAGACATATATATTCAATGAGATCACCATGAGCCAAACACAAGTGTCCATATTAAGCATATCCTAATAAAGTTTATGGAAATCAAATCTAAAAAATATCCTTTGGAGAGTCAAGTAAAGTTTTCTACTTTAAGTGGCAAAAAAAAAAAAAATCTAGGCTATCAAATTTTCTATGAAAACAATGAAACCAAATGAAAACTTAGCATTATCTACAGGATATTGAGTGGGAAAAAAGTGGAAAATGAGAATCTTATGACGACAAGCTGTATTCAAATATAAATTCAATATTTTAAAATAGCCATATTGTGATGGGAATTAAGGAGAGCACTTGCTGTGATGAGCACTGGGTGTTGTACGGAAGTGATGAGTCACTAAATGCTACTCCTGAAACTAGTATTACACTGTATGCTAACTAGCTAGAGTTTAATAAAAACTTGAAAAAAAGAAACAAAAACAGTAAAAAAATAAATTAAAAAAAACATACCAAGAAATATTGTTCCCATGACCCTTCTTGAGGAAAATATTTGCAAGATTAATGATCTCTCAATAAACATAACTTGTGAAGCTGCAGCAAGAGACCAGAGGTAAGTGTTGATACATTTAATTGCAGAGCTAAGATGAAAACCGGTGTGGTATAAGAGTGACAAAACAGAATGTGTGTGTGTGTGTGTGTATGTGTGTGTGTTTTCTAGCCAATATCAAAATGATGCAAAGGGGGAAAAGAAGAGAAATATAAGGGAGACCATAAAGTAAGCTTACTTAATTGCCTCTTTTATAACAGTTGGAAGCCATCAATGATCATGTAAATTTGGCAAATGAAGTAGGTTATAAGGATATCTAGAAGTTTGAAGGTAAACACAAAGTAAAATAATAGTTTTGGTTAAAACTGAGTGGTGACAGACCATGGGAAAGAATAAAGAAAAAGTTAATAGAAAAGAAAACATATATTATTATAACAGGTCAGTTATATATTATATAAACACACATTTTGTGCCAGGGGTTCTCATCATCACACTCAGGTTCAATGATTTACTAGAAAGGCCAACAGAACACAGAAAAGTTGTTATATTCATGATTATAGTTTGTTACAGTGAAAGGATACAACTTAAAATCAGCAAAGGTAAAAGGTGCATAAGGCTTCAGGAGACCTCAGTTGTAAGCATTCAGTTGTCCTTTTCCCCATGGAGTCATGAGGTAGCACTTAATTCTGCCAGCACTGACCCAGCATTGCCACCAAGAATGCTCACCTGAGGCTTGGTGGCCAGGGTTTTGTTTTGTTTTGTTTTGTCTGTTTGTTTGTTTTTTGGAGTCGGTCATGTGTGCATGGGGCTCCCACATGACTGATCTTAACTACTCAGTGTTCAGCTCTCTCCATCTCCTGTGTCCAGATGCTTAACTGATACAGCACAGCCAAGACCACAGGTGAACAAAAACATTCATTCATCATTAATCACATCGTTACTGCAAATTTTCTGTCATAGCCAAATGCCCTACATACGTAAGTATACAGACACACTTCAAAAGTGTTCTTATCATGCAGAAAATACCAATGTTTTATAGAGTATCTCCCAGAAGTCATGTCAAGAGTATGTCCTTTTTTTGGATGTGCAGTATTAGAGAACAAAAAGCTCCCACTAAATTAATGCTTTACTGTAAACCCTTTTCTCCACATCCTTACAAACATTTGTTGTTTAATTGTAGCCATTCACCATTACACAGGTGTAAGTTGATACTGTGGTTTTGATTTGCATTTCCCTGATGATTAGTAATGAAGACCATCTTTTCGTGTGTCTGTTGGCCATTCGTATGTCTTCATTAAAAATGTCTATTTAGGCCCTCTGCCTATTTTTATTCAGATTATTTGTGTGTGTGTTTGTGTATGTGTGTGTGTGTGTGTGTGTGTGTGTTGAGCTGTACACATTCTTTATATACTTTGGCTATTAACCTTTTATCAAATATCATTTACAAATATCTTCTATTCACTAGGTTGCCTTTTTGTTTTGTCAATGGTTTCCTTCACTGGGCAAGAGCTTTTTATTTTGGCATAGTTCCAATAGTTAATTTTTGCTTTTGTTTTCATTGCCCCAGGAAACATATCTAGAAAAATGTTACTCAGGCCAATGTCAAAGAGATTGCTGCCTATGTTTTCTTTAAAGAGATTTATGCTTGCAGGTCTCATATTTAGGTCTTTAATCCATTGAGTTTATTTTTGTGTCTGGAATAAGAAAGTGGTCCAGTTTCATTCTTTTGCTGTCTAGTTTTCCCAAAATCATATATGGAAGACTGTCTTTTCCCCATTTAAATTCTTGCCTCCTTTGTCAGAGATTGACTGTGTAAATGTGCAGTTATTTCTGGGCTCTCTATATTATTCCCTTGACCTATGTATATCAGTTTTAGTGCCACTAACATACTGTCTTGATTACTATAGCTTTGCAGTATATCTTGAAATCTTAGATTGTGATTTCTACAGCTCTGTTTTTCTCAAAATTGGTTGGCTATTTGGGGTCTTTGTGGTTCCATGAAAGTTTTAGAATAATTTTTGCTAGTTCTGTTGAAAATACTATTGGTATTTTGATAGAGATTGCATTGACTATTGACTCTGTAGATTGTTTTGTGGAGTATGAATAGTTTGACAGTATTCATTCTTCTAATTCATGAGCATCGTATAGCTTTTAATAGTGGGCGCATTTATTATTCTGCAATGATAATGTTGATTAATGTTATGGTTCATCACCCTCAAAATAAAATCCAATCAACAACTAAATATAGAAAATACAAATGCATATTTTTTCTATTAAACCCAGAGTAGAGAATTGAGCCAAACAAGAAAATTGACTTATAATATTAAAATATATTGAATTAGATTTAGTAAGTTTCATTTTCTTTCATATAATTTATAAACTGATTTTTGAATGAAAATTAAGACAGGATTTTTAAGAACAAGTTATGTTAGTAGATATGTAATTTAATGATTTTTTAAAAATCATGTCAACATAGGTACATAAAAATTGTATTTCCTATTTAAAGGGTATCCTGATATTTATTAAAGTTTGAGATATATTATTGATATATTACACAAATGTCCACAAATTCGTCCTACCATTCTATGTATACCCTTTGAAATATGACTTTGATATTCTTACTATCTAGAAAAAAGTTTTATTTCTCAACTACCTTGAATTGTAGTTTACCTTTTGTCTTGCTTTTTATCAGCAGAATGCCATAAGATTGATGTCATAGGACTTTTAAAAATAATCCTTGAGAGATCTTGCTTCTTTGGCTCTCATCCACTTGTCCCATAGCCCTTGAAAGAGCTATGAAAATGAGTTCCGTGTAGTCTCTGTGAGGATGAAAGACCACATGCAGCAAGAGGCTCAGTAATAAAGCATATATATATTTATAATGGACTGGTATTCAGTTATGAGAAATAAGATAATCCTTCCATTAGTGATAACATAGATGCACTTAAAGACATTATGCTAAGTGAAATGTCAGAGAAAGACAAATATTATATGGTATCATTTATATGTGGAATTACAAAAAGCCAAACTCCTAGAAACAGAATAGAATGATGGTTACCAGGAACTGGGGCAGTGTGGAAATGGGGAGAAGTTGATCAAAGAGTACAAGCTTCCAGTTAGAAGATGAGTAAGTTCTGGGGATCTAATGCATAGCATTTTGATTATAGCTAATAGTAATGTATTATATACTTGAAAGTTGTTAAGAGAGTTAATTTTAAATATTCTCACCACAAAAAAAAAGAAATGATAATTGTATGATGTGATAGGAATGTTGCTAACTCAATGTGTTAATCATTTTGTAATACATAAGTGTATCAAATCAACATATCGTACACTTTAAACTTACACGGTGTTTTATGTTGATTATTTGGCAATAAAGCTAGAGGAAAGAAGTCACCATTAAACACTAGACATATGAATGAGGGCGTCTTACATGATATCACACCACAAGAAGAAGGCGACTTCACGGAGTTCCAGGCCAAGGCCAGCAGAAGGCTTTGAATTGAGCACTGAATAGACAACGAATCTGCCTCATAGGACTGTGAACAAATTAAGTACTGCTTTCAATTTTGGAGTGATGAGATACACAATAGATAACTCACACACTCTTGTTTTAGAGGTGAGTGAGATTTTTTGTCAAAATTACTCTTTTTAAAAGTTCTTTTGTAATAAACATAAATAATGAAAGGTGTAAAGGATTTGAGATACAAAGTTTCCTTTTTATGCATTTTAATTTTAATTTTATTTTTTTAAAGATGTATTTATTTATTCATGAGAGACACAGAGAGAGAGGCAGAGACACAGGCAGAGGGAGAAGCAAGCTCCCTGCAGGGAGCCGATGGGGGACTCGATCCCAGGACTCCAGGATCATGCCCTGGGCCGAAGGCAGGTGCTCAACCGCTGACCACCCAGGCGTCCCCAGAGTTTCCTTTTTAAAGTTTAGAATTAGATATAAGGTTTTATAAAGCTACTTATAAATCTTTATGATTTGCAAACAACTGCATATATATTTGGTGTCCTAGGCTAAATTGATACACTATTTTTATGCCTTACCATTATCTGTTTGATATACTATAATAAAATATTTAAATAGATTTTCCTCTCATCCACTCTTTCATCCATACTTAATTATCAGTCTATTTTCAATGGTCAAGTAGAATACAAGTTTACTGAGTAATGACTGACAGGGCCTAAAATAAAACATTGGAGGAAAAAGAATGACAATTTAAAATAGTTGAAAAGAAGTGTGCAAATTAATTCCACAGACTGATGAACTTCATTAACATGTAGTTTCCTTTAAGTAGATATGCAAAAAGAAAGCTCATTGATAGGGTGGAGAAGGTATAAGCAAACGTCTAAGATCCATTTGGCTTTAAGAATTAATTTGTGATTAAAATGTCTAATAAAAGTGATAGTTTTTAAGTTCTCATCAAGTCAAACTATTTTTAGAAAGTGTGGTCTGAGTCACAAATGTTAATACAGAGTAGAAAAATTTTAGCTGATAATGCAGGGATTACTTACTACACTGGGAATCAATAGATCTTTGTAATGTTCAATAAACATACCAAAAACCACATTTTTTTTCTTAACAAAAGAAAATACTGGCAAATTTGAAACAATACTTCTCAAACCATAGATCAGAAAGTTATACTGATGTTACAACTAGCTGTTAAAAAATAAACAAAATGGAATAGAACAAAATAAAATAAGCAGATTTTCATCAAACTGTTGTTCCACGTTTACTGCATTTACCTGTGTGTATGTGCTTTTGCAAAAATTTTTAACATAAAATTTCTTAATGTGGATTGCAATCAAAAGTTGAAAGTTCGGGATCCCTGGGTGGCGCAGCGGTTTGGCGCCTGCCTTTGGCCCAGGGCGCGATCCTGGAGACCAGGGATCCAATCCCACATCGGGCTCCCGGTGCATGGAGCCTGCTTCTCCCTCTGCCTGTGTCTCTGCCTCTCTCTCTGTGACTATCATAAATAAATAAATAAATAAATAAATAAATAAATAAATAAATAAATAGTTGAAAGTTCACTGAGTTAGTACATGTTTTTCTCATGTCTACGAAACCAACATAAAAATGATTTTTTATTTGGGCAAATAGAAGAATACAATGGACTTCATAGTAGAACTTGTACAAACTTTGTTTTCTCAACATAAGATTGGAAAGTAATAATAAAACTATGATCCCAGCCTTATATTTATCCACAAATACTTCTACAAGATAATGCAATGACTTGTCCGTTTAATAACTAATCTCTTAAAAGTATGGTTAAATAACCATAAGTTTACAAAATTGAAATTCTAACTTATTAAAAAATGTAGGAGGGACAGTTGGGTGGCTCAGCAGTTGAGTGTCTACCTTCCGCTCAGGGCATGATCCCAGGGTCCTGGGATCGAGTCCCACATTGGGCTCCCTGCATGGATCCAGCTTCTCCCTCTGCCTGTCTCTGCGTCTCTCTCTCTGTGTTTCTCATGAATAAATAGATAAATTTTTCTTTAAAAAGTAGGATATTGCTAAAGCATAAATCAGACAAAATAAATGGCATGCAGTATTTAAGTGTCATAAAATAAAAAATGAAAAATTAATAAGTGAAATATTTAACTCAAGTGGTTAAAAATAGCAGCTGAAGGAAATGTGTGAAGTAGTTAATAAAGCTAAAAATAGTTATTTAAATACAAAAAAAAAATAAAAGGAAGAACTGATTCATTATGGAAAAAAGAAACTTTAAAAATCTCCTAAAATTAGTCAACCTAATGGGTATCTCAAGAAATCACTAGATATCCCAGATGTTATTTCTGATCATTTAAAATGAGAATAATGAAAATAATGATTCACTACACTTGTACAAAATTGAACATAGACACATTATCTGATTTCATTCTTACAGTGCCATTTCAGAAAGGCTATTCAAGCATTCCCATCTTAAATTTATAGTGGAGAAAGCTAGAAGGTAGTCTTCAGAGATTCAGATGTTAGGTGATATCAAGGAGTCTGCTAAACTTCCTTTTTTTTTTTTTTTTTGCTAAACTTCTTATAGTCACTAGCAACATGAAAAAAGATCATATAGAGTTTTAATTATATTCCTTCTAAAATTTCCATATAATGAATTAATAATCATCACAACCATAATAATCTCATCTGCCACTTAGAATCCTTAGTCCATCCCTTTTGTTTATAGTAAAAGTAATAATTATTTGGAACAGCTTCAAGATGTTGTGTTTATAGAACAAATATAAAATCAATCATGTAACATCATATAAGCCTTTCAGCTATAATTTTAGTGTGTCATTTTTTATTATATTTTAAAAGCTTTTATGAATAAACATACTAAAATATCACTGAAAAGGACTTTATTTTTAGATGTGGAATGAGACCTTTTTGTATATAGGAATACTAACTTATACATAGAACCTTTATAGGTTACAAAAGCACTTAATATTATCATCTTTATTTCTCCATATGACTTCTGTGAGGGAGACATTTTCATTTTAAAATCAAGTTATAAATACTCAGAAAGGTTAACTTTTTTACAAGATCATGGGGCTACACAACTTCAAGATGCAGAAGTCAAAAAATACAAGGCCTCTAACCCTTTCTCCAAATTCATAGGACATGAATTCTTTTTTGCATTAACAAAAACAAGAATCCTGTTGTATTTTTTATGCCTAATATCTTTGAAAGTATCCGAAAAATATATAATTTTGACATGATAACATTAAAGTAACTGAGCCTGGAATTATTATTTAGAAATAAAGTCAAAATTTTCTGGACTTCTTGCTATGTGTTCACTCACTTTCCTTACTTAAAAAGGAGTTGAGGAGAATGTGTTTTATCTGTAGATTCATTACTTTTTCTAGAAAAAAACTTAGTTCAAATTCATTTTAAGTTTCCTCATAAATGAAGTAATAATCACTGATGGATAATATTTAAATTCATCATTACTAAAGACACAAAGCTGAATTTCCTAATTTGTTTGGATGTCAAGTTCCTATGTTAAAAGAAAAGTAAAACTGAATTTTAGTATTATTAGTCTCATAGTTAATTACTAAGTAGTTATATTTTTAATCTTTTATTTTTCTCCGATGTTGTTATACAATTTTAATTGCCTTCTTGATGTCTTGATAATGTAGTAATTGTGCCTGCTGGGGAAATAAACTAAAATCTAAAATATATCACATATTTTCTCATGAAAATGAATGACCTATAATTTCTTTCTTTGAAAACTAGTTTCCTTTTACCTAAAATAAGCCAAGAGTTTCCAGTCTTCTTAAAATGAAGAAGTCTTATTATTAATTTTACCAGAAAATTCAGCATCGAATTTGATATGTGTTATGAAATATTTTATTTTCTATAGATTATTAGCTAAAATACATATATTTTCTAATTAAGTTTTAAAGCAAATCAATATCTGATATATAAAGGTAAAAAAATAAATATAATAAATAAAGGTAATATATATACAGTCAAAATCAAATTTCTTTTTCCTTGTGGAACATGATCTTAGATAAAAGTATGATTCTCATGGAATTCTATCTTCCCCTCCTCCAGCATAACTTTATAAGACAAATTCTCAACTTTCAAAATTAAGTAGCTCTATGATAGGACTACTAGGAATATATAACAGATTCCCAGATCCAAGAAAGATAGTGTAGCTAGGTTCTAAATTTCAACTGTTGAACACAAAGAGAAAAGAAAAGAAATGAAAACAGAAAAGAAAAGAAACGAAAAGAAAAGAGAAACACAAAAACTATTGTTAAACAGTTTCCTCTCTAGGTGAGTTTGCTGATAGCTGGAAAACATTGGAGCACAGTTTCTAACAGGCACAATTATATGATAATCTCAATGAAAAAAAACCTGCAAAGATTGGTAGAGATATTTCTCCTTTCACAGATCAGGTCCTTAGTCTTCAGTTAAAAAGGACCTACATAAGAAGACAAGTAAGTGCAAAATATTCCACAAGAATCTCTACAGTCAAAGTATCTTTAGAAGAACTCAAATATAACAAATCTAAAATTTGAATCTCCAGATATTTTCTTTCAGGTAAAGAAAGATTCATTTCACAATGAATATACTACTGTAAAGCTTGTGAAATCTATCCTTCTCTGTTGAAAATCATGTTAAATGCATTGCTTTTCTTTGGAGCACTTTTGCATAGTCGATGTTCCTTGCCTTAGAGTTTTTAAGAATCAATTATATTTTGCGTTGTATAGCTTTTGTTTTTCAGAGGAAAACATATAAGTATGTTTATATATGTATATGTATATGTATATGTATATTTATGTGCATATATAAATATACATATTTTGGTTCTATATTTCTGATTTGCTTTTCTTAACCAAAAGCTTCAGTGTTCACCAGACATCCTGAACAGTCTCAGTTATCTAGGAATTGCCTATGCAATAATGCTATATACACTCTTCAACTGAAAGCCTGGATTAATTTAATAATGACATTTTAATCACTGCGAAAAATGTTTGATGAAAATAAGTGTAATAGTGTGAGTTAACAGATTTCCAGAGGAGTGAAAATTACTGCTTCTAACCAAAAAAATGCTTTTTAACTTTCAACATTTAAATAAAACGTTGGGACTAATTCATTATATTTACCAAAGGAATCCTTTTATCTTTTCTGAGCAATGTGATATAGTAATAATGTTCATATGTCAACTACTCTATGGACCCTCAAATGCTGTGGTGGCAAAGTTTTAGGTATCCAAATAATAAAATATTTAACAACTAAACTTACACACTAATTTCCTTAAAATATCTTCATATTTTCTATAAAGTAGTCTTCAAATATCAAACTCAAATGGATTTAATTCCAATTGGTTAAATTATTAACGCAGAATTACACAAATGACTTTGTTCACACCATTGATTTAATTATAGTAAGTTCCTTTCAACATCTGATCAACAAGCTGGCTTGGCAGAGCAGAGGCAAACATCTCTGACTCCTCTTCATTCTTTTCTCTAATCTTACTTATCATGTTTATTATTATAACTGGATATTCTGAACTTCTTGTTGTTTAGCTCTTTACAGAAGTTAGTGGGTAAAATGTGCTACTGCATGAAAGTCCTGTAAACTAACAAATAATGTTCCTGGAATACAGCCTCTAAAGGAGAAAGAAATGACATCCTGTATCTCCTCTCTCGGTATGTACTAAAGCTAATGGAGGGTGAAATTTGTTTCTTTAGATAATTTTCAGTGAGCTGATTACCATCATCAATTTTATTTTCATGATTTTAATTTTTATTTCCTGTTCTTTCGTTATACCCTTCCATTTGTCACTGCAGTGTCTCAGTCACATAATACTCCATACCAAAGGGAATTGAAAAACGGAATTTAAATTATAGGTAACTTAAAGTAATGCAAAACTGCTGATTTTTTCCATTTTTTAAGTGAGTCAAAGATAAACTACTCCTCATTTTGAAAGCCACAATTATTTTTAATTTACTCTTATAAATTTAAAATAGAGAAAAAAATAATAATTAACTAAAACCAAAATGAATCTTATTTTATTTAATAGTGGTTTTAAAACAAAACTTGAAGCCTATTTGTGGCAAGTTCCCTGAACTTATCTGTCTTGCAGAGTGTTTGTCATTATTAATTTTAATAGTAGGAGATCTCTTTGGGAGTATTGACTTATAAACCTATTGAAGAGTCAGAGAGGAGAGGTGGCAATGTGTGGCTGGGGTAAGTGCTTCAAAATGGAAATAAACTATTTAGCAAATACAAAGCATAAAGAACTTAATGGCACAAAGTACTAACAATAACATGTATGAATGCAATTTAGCTGCTTAATAATGCTCAGCTGCGTTTCTCTTTTCTAACAATTAAAATTCTTCTAAATCTTTATTAAATTTTTCCTCATCGATACCAATTTCCATGACATGGATTATCACAGAGCTGTCACTTTAGCATGTCTTGAAAGAATGAATAAGTGAAATTAAATAAGGAATGGGAAGAAAAAATCTAAAAACTTTGGTGCCCACTAATTAATGTGCCAGATATTGTTCTAAGTTATCTTGTATATAATCTTATATTTATTTTCTCATTTAATCTTCATTAGGTTCTTTCATGAGTTTTGTGCTAAGATTATTCTCATGTTACTATTGAGGATAGTGTAGATGGGGAACTTAAGTCAGAAGAAGTAAGCGGCAGAGTCTAAGTTCATACTTTTAACAATTATTCAATAATGCATCACTTCAACTTTTTTAAAATGCCAGTATAGTTAGCATACAGTGTTACAATAGTTTCAGGTGTACAATATAGAGATTCAACACTTCCATACTCAGTAATGCATTATTAAAATGAAGGATTTCAGAAATTTAGATTGGAATTGGAAATATGTCAATCTTTTATTTATTCCTGACAGATGAATCTAAAAAGACATTTTATCAAAACATTTAAGAATTCTGTTTCGTGTATTGACATATGAAAATATAAACATTTTCTTCTTCATATTAGATTAGAAAGGCATATAATTTGCTCTCATATTCCAAAATGGGGTTATCAATTATAGCTAGATACTAGAGAATATTTTACTACCTAAAAGAAGATTACTTACTTTGGTTCTGACAGTAGTACATAAACATATAATTGAGACCCTTTAGTAATATTTGCCTATGGAAGTATTTCAAAAATTAGAATGCATTAATAGTAAAAGTATTAAAATATGGCTATGCAGATTTGTTTTCTCAGGAGAAAAAATCCTCTCTATTAAAAAAAAAAGACATAAAGCACAATGCATGAGTTTTATGCCATATTTTGAAACACACCTAGTAAATAATAAAAATTGTGCTGGGGATATTTTGTTGTTAACCTAGAGTTGCACTTTCTGTGAAGTGCATTTCTGAGATGTAAAATGAGCATTCTACAAGCTAGAATGGATTTCCAAACATTGAAAAATCCATTTTAGTTTTAGTAATACTAAAGAATAAATGGCTTATATCACTTATTCATGAAGTTTATGGAACTGTGATATGCCGAGTTATTACATATATAGAAATGTGAAATTTTAGAATAGGAACCATTTATAATTCATGAAATGTATTGGTCACCTCAAATTAATCCCAAAACCATCTGTATTTTTCTAGATTCTATTAAAGTCCAAAGACTTTGAAAGCGAAATATTTTAACAGACATTCTGGAATAAATAAATACAATTTATTCAAATCTTTATTCAATATAATTTTATTTACCAACAGTAGTAGTGTGTTAGTAAATTACATACTCTCTCACAAGAAAGCAAAAACAAAAACTCTGATCTGTAATATTTTCCAAATTACATGACTTAAGGAATCCCATCATGGTGAATATCGAGCTATTATCATGACATCACTGAAAGTGGAGTCAGGAAGAGATAAGCAGAATCACCTCTCTTAACCCTATTTGGGTCCTCTCAAGCACAGCACTGATAATGCTCATTCAATTGTATGAAACACAATGGGAGACATGAAAACCATCATGGATTCCGCTCCCAGAGAAACTCAAAAAGGATCCATTTTTCTTTTTTTTTTCTTTTTTTTTTTTTGTGATTTCAGAGTGCATTTTATGTTTATTCATATGTTCCACATTTTTATTTATTTTTTTATTATTTTTTATTGGTGTTCAATTTACTAACATACAGAATAACCCCCAGTGCCCGTCTCCCATTCACTCCCACCCCCCGCCCTCCTCCCCTTCCACCACCCCTACTTCGTTTCCCAGAGTTAGCAGTCTTTACGTTCTGTCTCCCTTTCTGATATTTCCCACACATTTCTTCCCCCTTCCCTTATATTCCCTTTCACTATTATTTATATTCCCCAAATGAATGAGAACATATAATGTTTGTCCTTCTCCGACTGACTTACTTCACTCAGCATAATACCCTCCAGTTCCATCCACGTTGAAGCAAATGGTGGGTATTTGTCATTTCTAATAGCTGAGTAATATTCCATTGTATACATAAACCACATCTTCTTTATCCATTCATCTTTCGTTGGACACTGAGGCTCCTTCCACAGTTTGGCTATCGTGGCCATTGCTGCTATAAACATCGGGGTGCAGGTGTCCCGGCATTTCATTGCATCTGTATCTTTGGGGTAAATCCCCAACAGTGCAATTGCTGGGTCGTAGGGCAGGTCTATTTTTAACTCTTTGAGGAACCTCCACACAGTTTTCCAGAGTGGCTGCACCAGTTCACATTCCCACCAACAGTGTAAGAGGGTTCCCTTTACTCCGCATCCTCTCCAACATTTGTTGTTTCCTGCCTTGTTAATTTTCCCCATTCTCAAGGGGTGAGGTGGTATCTCATTGTGGTTTTGATTTGTATTTCCCTGATGGCAAGTGATGCGGAGCATTTTCTCATATGCATGTTGGCCATGTCTATGTCTTCCTCTGTGAGATTTCTGTTCGTGTCTTTTGCCCATTTCATGATTGGATTGTTTGTTTCTTTGGTGTTGAGTTTAATAAGTTCTTTATAGATCTTGGAAACTAGCCCTTTATCTGATATGTCATTTGCAAATATCTTCTCCCATTCTGTGGGTTGTCTTTTAGTTTTGTTGACTGTATTCTTTGCTGTGCAAAAGCTTCTTATCTTGATGAAGTCCCAATAGTTCATTTTTGCTTTTGTTTCTTTTGCCTTCGTGGATGTATCTTGCAAGAAGTTACTGTGGCCGAGTTCAAAAAGGGTGTTGCCTGTGTTCTCCTCTAGGATTTTGAGGGAATCTTGTCTCACATTTAGATCTTTCATCCATTTTGAGTTTATCTTTGTGTATGGTGCAAGAGAGTGGTCTAGTTTCATTCTTCTGCATGTGGATGTCCAATTTTCCCAGCAGCATTTATTGAAGAGACTGTCTTTCTTCCAATGGATAGTCTTTCCTCCTTTATCGAATATTAGTTGACCATAAAGTTCAGGGTCCACTTCTGGGTTCTCTATTCTGTTCCACTGATCTATGGGTCTGTTTTTGTGCCAGTACCACACTGTCTTGATGACCACAGCTTTGTAGTACAACCTGAAATCTGGCATTGTGATGCCCCCAGATATGGTTTTCTTTTTAAAAATTCCCCTGGCTATTCGGGGTCTTTTCTGATTCCACACAAATCTTAAAATAATTTGTTCTAACTCTCTGAAGAAAGTCCATGGTATTTTGATAGGGATTGCATTAAACGTGTATATTGCCCTGTGTAACATTGACATTTTCACAATATTAATTCTGCCAATCCATGAGCATGGAATATTTTTCCATCTCTTTGGTCTTCCTCAATTTCTTTCAGAAGTGTTCTATAGTTTCGAGGGTATAGATCCTTTACATTTTTGGTGAGGTTTATTCCTAGGTATCTTATGCTTTTGGGTGCAATTGTAAATGGGATTGACTCCTTAATTTCTCTTTCTTCAGTCTCATTGTTAGTGTATAGAAATGCCACTGACTTCTGGGCATTGATTTTGTATCCTGCCACGCTACCGAATTGCTGTATGAGTTCTAGCAATCTTGGGGTGGAGACTTTTGGGTTTTCTATGTAGAGTATCATGTCATCGGCGAAGAGGGAGAGTTTGACTTCTTCTTTGCCAATTTGAATGCCTTTAATGTCTTTTTGTTGTCTGATTGCTGAGGCTAGGACTTCCAGTACTATGTTGAACAGCAGTGGTGAGAGTGGACATCCCTGTCTTGTTCCTGATCTTAGGGGAAAGGCTCCCAGTGCTTCCCCATTGAGAATGATATTTGCTGTGGGCTTTTCATAGATGGCTTTTAAGATGTCGAGGAAT
Organism: Canis lupus baileyi; assembly: GCF_048164855.1. Classification (NCBI taxonomy): domain Eukaryota; kingdom Metazoa; phylum Chordata; class Mammalia; order Carnivora; family Canidae; genus Canis; species Canis lupus. The sequence goes on along the minus strand of NC_132841.1, from coordinate 80,288,080 downwards.
GTTCCCTCTATCCCTACACTCTGAAGAGTTTTGATCAGAAATGGATGCTGTATTTTGTCAAATGCTTTCTCTGCATCCAATGAGAGGATCATATGGTTCTTGGTTTTTCTCTTGCTGATATGATGAATCACATTGATTGTTTTACGGGTGTTGAACCAGCCTTGTGTCCCAGGGATAAATCCTACTTGGTCATGGTGAATAATTTTCTTAATGTACTGTTGGATCCTATTGGCCAGTATCTTGTTAAGAATTTTTGCATCCATGTTCATCAGGGATATTGGCCTGTAATTATCCTTTTTGGTGGGGTCTTTGTCTGGTTTTGGAATTAAGGTGATGCTGGCCTCATAGAACGAATTTGGAAGTACTCTATATCTTTCTATCTTTCCAAACAGCTTTAGGAGAATAGGTATGGTTTCTTCTTTAAACGTTTGATAAAATTCCCCTGGGAAGCCATCTGGCCCTGGACTCTTGTGTCTTGGGAGGTTTTTGATGACTGCTTCAATTTCCTCCCTGGTTATTGGCCTGTTCAGGTTTTCTATTTCTTCCTGTTCCAGTTTTGGTAGTTTGTGGCTTTCCAGGAATGTGTCCATTTCTTCTAGATTGCCTAATTTATTGGCGTATAGCTGTTCATAATATGTTTTTAAAATCGTTTGTATTTCCTTGGTGTTGGTAGTGATCTCTCCTTTCTCATTCATGATTTTATTAATTTGAGTCTTCTCTCTCTTCTTTTTAATAAGGCTGGCTAATGGTTTATCTATCTTATTAATTCTTTCAAAGAACCAACTCCTGGTTCTGTTGATCTGTTCCACAGTTCTTCTGGTCTCGATTTCGTTGAGTTCTGCTCGAATCTTTATTAACTCCCTTCTTCTCTTGGGTGTAGGATCTATTTGCTGTTTTTTCTCTAGCTCCTTTATGTGTAAGGTTAGCTTTTGTATTTGAGTTCTTTCCAGTTTTTGAATGGATGCTTGTATTGCGATGTATTTCCCCCTTAGGACTGCTTTTGCTGCATCCCAAAGATTTTGAACGGTTGTATCTTCATTCTCATTAGTTTCCATGAATCTTTTTAATTCTTCCTTAATTTCCTGGTTGACCCTTTTATCTTTTAGCAGGATGGTCCTTAACCTCCACGTGTTTGAGGTCCTTCCAAACTTCTTGTTGTGATTTAGTTCTAATTTCAAGGCATTATGGTCTGAGAATATGCAGGGGACAATCCCAATCTTTTGGTATAGGTTCAGACCCGATTTGTGACCCAGTATGTGGTCTATTCTGGAGAAAGTTCCATGTGCACTTGAGAAGAATGTGTATTCAGTTGAGTTTGGATGTAAAGTTCTGTAGATATCTGTGAAATCCATCTGGTCCAGTGTATCATTTAAAGCTCTCGTTTCTTTGGAGATGTTGTGCTTAGAAGACTTATCGAGTATAGAAAGAGCTAGATTGAAGTCACCAAGTATAAGTGTATTATTATCTAAGTATTTCTTCACTTTGGTTAATAATTGATTTATATATTTGGCAGCTCCCACATTCGGGGCATATATATTGAGAATTGTTAAGTCCTCTTGTTGAATAGATCCTTTAAGTATGATATAGTGTCCCTCTTCATCTCTCACTACAGTCTTTGGGGTAAATTTTAGTTTATCTGATATAAGGATGGCTACCCCTGCTTTCTTTTGAGGACCATTCGAATGGTAAATGGTTCTCCAACCTTTTATTTTCAGGCTGTAGGTGTCCTTCTGTCTAAAATGAGTCTCTCATAGACAGCAAATAGATGGGTCCTGCTTTTTTATCCAGTCTGAAACCCTGCGCCTTTTGATGGTGTCATTAAGCCCGTTCACATTCAGAGTTACTATTGAGAGATATGAGTTTAGTGTCATCATGATATCTATTCAGTCCTTGTTTTTGTGGACTGTTCCACTGAACTTCTTCTTAAAGGGGAATTTTAAGAGTCCCCCTTAAAATTTCTTGCAGAGCTGGTTTGGAGGTCACATATTCTTTTAGTTGCTGCCTGTCTTGGAAGCTCTTTATCTCTCCTTCCATTTTGAATGAGAGCCTTGCTGGATAAAGTATTCTTGGTTGCATGTTCTTCTCATTTAGGACCCTGAATATATCCTGCCAGCCCTTTCTGGCCTGCCAGGTCTCTGTGGAGAGGTCTGCTGTTACCCTAATACTCCTCCCCATAAAAGTCAGGGATTTCTTGTCTCTTGCTGCTTTCAGGATCTTCTCTTTATCTTTGGAATTTGCAAGCTTCACTATTAAATGTCGAGGTGTTGAACGGTTTTTATTGATTTTAGGGGGGGATCTATTTCCTGGATCTGAATGCCTGTTTCCCTTCCCAGATTAGGAAAGTTTTCAGCTAGAATTTGTTCAAATACATATTCTGGCCCTCTGTCCCTTTCGGCGCCCTCGGGAACCGCAATTAAACGTAGGTCTTTCTTCCTCAGGCTGTCGTTTATTTCCCTTAATCTATCTTCATGGTCTTTTAATTGTTTGTCTCTTTTTTCCTCAGTTTCCCTCTTTGCTATCAACTTGTCTTCTATGTCACTCACTCGTTCTTCCACCTCGTTAACCCTCGTCGTTAGGACTTCTAGTTTGGATTGCATCTCATTCAATTGATTTTTACTTTCTGCCTGATTAGCTCTAAATTCTGCAGTCATGAAGTCTCTTGAGTCCTTTATGCTTTTTTCTAGAGCCACCAGTAGCTGTATGATAGTGCTTCTGAATTGGCTTTCTGACATTGAATTGTAATCCAGATTTTGTAACTCTGTGGGAGACAGGACTGTTTCTGATTGTTTCTTTTGAGGTGAGGTTTTCCTTCTAGTCATTTTGCTCAGTGCAGAGTGGCCAAAAGCAAGTTGTATTGGGAAAAGGAGAAAAAGAGAGGAGAGAAAGAAGGAAAGAAAAGAGAAAGAGAAAAAAAAGGAAGAAAAAAAACGGAAAAAAAAAAGAAGAAAAAGAGAAAGAAAAAGAACGGAGAAAAAAAGGAGGTGGGGGAAGGAAACAAATCAAAAAGCAAAACAAAACAAAACAAAACAAAACAAAACAAAAAAACAAAAACAAAAACAAAAACAAAAAAGAACCACGGGGGAGTATCTTCTGATTCTGTGTTCTTTAAGTCCCTTGGCTTCTCCTGGAAGTTGTCCGTCCAGCTGGTGTTCTGGGGGAGGGGCCTGTTGTGCTGATTTTCAGGTGTTAGCAGTTGGGGGAGCTGCTGTGCCCCTGCCTGGTGCAGGGCTCGGTGGGGGTTGTTTACCCCGTGAGGCCGCAGGAGGAACAGCCCCAGTGGCGGGGCAGCTCTGGAGCCCTGGATTCAGCTCCGGCAGGAACTCTGGAGCTCTCCGTCTGCAGGGCCTGGAGGCTCCGGGGCGGGACCGCTGATGTGCTCAGCTGGGGCAGGAGCGTCCTCGCTGTCCTGGGCCCTCCCGGCCTCTGCCTGTCCCGGGGGAGGCCGGATCCTGGGCTGTGTCCCGGCGCCCTGTGCTCCGGGGCCTGCGCTGTTGGATTCGCGCTCCCGGGCCGCGCAACCCCCTACGCGGAGCCGCCCCCGAGCCCCTCCGAGCTGCTCCTGGAACCGCGCAGCCCCCTCCGCACGGAGCCTCTTCCTCTGCCCGAGCCCCCCCGAGCTGCTCCCGGGACCGCGCAGCCCCCTCCGCGGAGCCGCCGCCCGAGCCCCTTCAGCTGCTCCGGGTCCCGCCGGGTCCCGCCGTGCGCGCTGCAGCCCTTAGGGAGCTCGGCGCACTCTCCCGGGGCGCAGTTGCTGTTACTGTCCCCGGGAGCCCGAGGGCCTCCCCGCCCTCCCGGGTCCTGCTCCACCTCCCCACGAGCCCCTTTCCGCCCGGGAAGGTCGGTGCAGCTCCTGCGTCTCCGGGACGGGGCTCTCCTGTCCTGGGGACACTCGCCCCGGCCTCAGCCCGGCTCCTCGCGGGGCCCCTCCCCCTTGGAGGACTTTGTTTCTTTACTTCTTTTTCCCCGTCTTCCTACCTTGATAGAAGCGCGAACTCTTCTCACTGTAGCGTTCCAGCTGGTCTCTCTTTAATTCTCAGGCCGAATTCATAGATTTTCAGGATAATTTGAAGGTTTTCTAGGTAATTTGGTGGAGACAGGTGATTTGGGGACCCTGCTCTTCCGCCGTCTTGCTCCTCCCCCTCTGGATCCATTTTTCTGAACAAGAAATTGTGGGTGACTACTGCCTAAAATTTTATATTAATAAATAATCCTTATGTAAATTATCATGATGACTTGATTGGAGATTATTTCCACCTAGTTATTCACAAACATATATTCTTCCTGTGGTCCGTACTTCAGTACATAAATACTTTCCTGTCATCTGCTTAATTATCTTTTTATTTTTTTTTTAATTTTTTAATTTTATTTTTTTAAAGATTCTATTTATTTATTCATGATAGACACAGAGAGTGAGAGAGGCAGAGACACAGGCAGAGGGAGAAGCAGGCTCCATGCAGGAACCTGATGTGGGACTCGTTCCCGGGACTCATGCCCTGGGCCAAAGGCAGGCGCTAAACCACTGAGCCACCCAGGGATACCTTAATCACCTTTTTTAATTGAAGTATATTTAATATATAATTGTATAAATTTAACATATACATGTTAATTTCTTACATTTATATACTATAATATGAATTCCATTGTAGTAATAATTAGCAACTTTATTACATTTAATAACTATCAATTTTTTAGTAGTTGGAACAATTAAGTTCTAGACTCATAGCAAGTTTGTTGATTATAATATTGTTGTCTACATTCACTATACTATGCAATAGATCTCTAAGGCTTATTTACTACTCATTGTAAATGTTTTACCCTTAAATGAGGGTAGCCCCCTAACCCCTTTTTGCTCCTAACCATCTACTCCCCCATTCCCTTATAACCACCTACCCCTTAGCCCTCCACTCCCTTGTAACCATCATTTTACTGTTTCTACGACTTGGGCTGTTCTAGATTTCACATACAAATGATAACATACAGTAAATTTTTTCTGTTTGATTTGTCTTACTTAGCATAAAATGCCAAGGTCTATCCATGCTATTGCAAATGATAGAATGTCCTCCTTTCTCGTTGCTAACTAGTATTCCAGTGTGTGTGTATGTGTGTGTATGTGTGCACGTATTCCACTCTTTATCCATTCTTCTTTATCCATTCATCTGCTGAGGGACACTTCATACCTTGGCTATCGTGAATTATGATACAGTTAACATGGGAGTACATGCATCTCTTTGAGATCCTGATTTTACTTCCTTTGGGTATATACCCAGATGTGAACTGGTGGGTCATATGTTCGATCTATGTTTAGGTTTTTGAGAACCTCCTTATTGTTTTCCATAGTAGGTAAATCAATTTGCGTTAATGATATTGGGAAAACTAGATAAACATATGCAGAACAATGAAATTAGATCCCTGTCATACAACACTCACAAAAAAGAAGTCAAAATGAATCAAAGACATTGAAATAACATTCATTATTTTACTGATACTGTAAAACTCCTAGAAAAAAATGTAAGGAAGAATCTCCTCTAAGATGCCTGGGTGGCTCAATGGTTGAGTGTCTGTCTGTCTTGGGCCCAGGGCGTGATCCTGGAGTCCCAGGATCCAGTCGTGGGATGGAGTCCCACATCGAGCTCCCTGCATGGCACCTGCTTCTCCCTCTGCCTATGTCTCTGCCTCTCTCTGTGTGTCTCTCATGAATAAATAAATAAAATCTTTAAAAAAAAAGAATCTCCCCAACATTGGCCTTGGCAGTGATTTTCTTTGAATAACACCAAAAGCACAAACAGCAAAAGAAAATCAACAAATGTGATGGCATCAAACTTAGAAGATCATGCACACAAAAAGAAACAGGAAAACGAAAAGTCAGTCTACAGTATAGAAGAAAATTTTTTGCAAGCCATATATCAAAGGCAAAAAAAAATGTAATTATCCTTGAAATGAAAGAGTACCTAGACACTTATAAAAGGGAAAATTTAAAAAAAAAGGGGGGGGGAAATGATTAGATACAGTTGGAGCTGGCAAAAGGAAAATAATTATAATCCTGTTGAAGTCAACTGAATTTTTATTCACTTCCTTATTTTGATTTTTGAAGGAATTTTATTGTGAAGCTAGTTTGAATGATTTTTAGGCTGTTGGATATTTATTTTAATAATAGCTTAAACAGAAATCACAATTACCTTCCAGTGAGTGAACAACATTAATCTGGGAATGTATGCTAAAGTTTCTGCATGCCAAAAAAAGTCTTTTAAAAAAATATTGCTCTTTGAAAGTAATGGCAAAAGACACAGTTTGCATCCCCAAAGGATGCCTGTTTATTTTTTAACAAAACAATCTAAGTATTTGGTGTTTTCCCATGAATAATTGAAGAGTAAAGATACAGGATTAATATAAATGTTTTGAACTAAAAGCTAAGCAAAAATGCCAACTTTTTATATTTTTATCTTTATTTGTTCTTCATTTGCATACAGTTCCTTAGCTGAGGAAAAATAACTTAAGTAGTTATTGTGGAACTAAATGTGCTCGCACAATTGAAGTAGAAGTTTACCACGATTGCTCACCAGTGACTAGCATTATACCTGAGTTTGAAAAATTATTTATTAGGAGAATGTATTCAGGACTTTCAAGCTCTATTTTGTTTGTTTGTTTGTTTGTTTGTTTTTTGTTCATCAGAGAGTATAAATGACTCAAGCAGATGGATAGAAAAATCCCTATTAGCAGAATGTGGTTTCAGAATGGATTTTACATCAGTTCATTAAGACCCTTCTTGGTTCGTTTCCATGATTCAGCTTGATGTGTGTGCTCAACACCAACCCTTTGAAATAAAGAGCTAGAGTTCTATTTAATGGGTGTTGTAGCAGAAAGAAGGGACAGCACATATCTAAACTCTGTACTGTCTTCCACTTGAAGACCTAGAATAAGCTATTCAGTGATCAATGCTTACTTTAGTTCACACAATGCATTATTAAAGAGTTACTGCATGTCTAATTTTGACTTGTTCTGAGGATGCAACAATACAAAAGGAAAAAACTTCTTTAATGAGACATAGAATTAATAAAAACAATAAATATAAAGGCAGCCTGGGTGGCTCAGTGGTTTAGCACCGCCTTCAGCCCAGGGCCTGATCCTGGAGACCCAGGATCAAGTTCCACGTGGGGCTCCCTGCAAGGAGTCTGCTTCTCCCTCTGCCTGTGTCTCTACCTCTCTCTCTCTCTCTCTCTCTCTCTCATTCTCTCTCTCTCTGTCTCTCATGAATAATTAAAATCTTCAAATAAATATATGGTAGTAATATTTTAAAAAGGAAAACAAGATGGGGGAATAGAGTATATAGGAATGACTCTTTTATGTTGGTGGCTTTAAAAAGACATGAATAAAATGAAGTAAGCCCTGTAGATCTATTGAGATGCATATTTCTGAGAAACTGGCAAGTGTAGACTTTGTGTTGATAGTTAAAGTGGTGTGTACAAGGAGTGAAATGAGGGAGTAGCAGGAGATAAGAATGGAGAAATTGCTATTAGCTGGAATTGCTTTTAATTGTATTCTAAGTGGAATTGCTAAAGGGACCATTGGAGATTTGACTAGAAGAGTGACAAATTAGATTTACGTTAAAAAATAAGTGGATGCTGAATAAGAACACAGTGGGGAACAGGAAGCAGATGGATAGTGAGAAACAGGAAACTGTTCCAGTGGACTAGGCAAGGGAGTGTGGCAGTGATGGAAATGATGAACGTTATTTGAAAGCCGAACCATCAGGACTTGTGTATAATTTGAAATATAAGAAAATCGAGGAGCCCTGGTTTTGCTACTTCTTTTGGCCTGATTATGTGTTGTGGTTCATTTTACTGAGACAGAGAACCTAGAGCAGAGTGTGTTTTAAATGGTAGAGTGAATTACCAGCTTAATCTTCTTAGGTAAGGATGCACTGAATAAGAATAGAGTTTTAATTTCCTCATTAGTTATAATACGACTAAGCAAGGTATCCCACAAATTCCTGGGCAAAGATAGTCAAGGCAGTCTGTGGTCAGACATCATGTAATATAATGTAAATCACAGTGTTCTTGTACAATATTCAGAACATGAATATGCACATGTGCATACACACAACTATCAAGTCGTTTTCTGACTGAACCTTCTTGAAAGGGTCTTTGGTCATTTACCCCTAACATCCATGTGGAGGAGTGAAGGACTCAATCACTCTAGCGATAGCTATATGTGATTTAACTTTTTTATTAATTTTATAAATTTCAATAAATTACAATAATCAAAATAATTCTGTGGCTATCTGTAATTGACCATTATAGTGCCATCTCTAATTCGCTTCATAGTCTTAGAACCCATAGATGTTCTTACGGGTTCTTAAAAGGAGAGGATAAGTTGTTCTTTAAACATAACAACTTGCAATCACTGAGACTAGTTTTAAACCTGTAAATAATCAATTTAAACCATAATCAATCAAAACTTTTCATGAGTAATTGTCGTCAGGCAGCCCCACTCTTCTGAAAGGAAGTACTTGACCTATACATTTCTTTTAACCCTAAGTAAAACAAAAAGATACTTTTCTCAGATAGTGTTTTAAAACCGTATGTTCCTTCATTGGCAATTTATAAGCACATTTTTTTTTTGTTTCTGATACTGGATCTTCAATAATTGAAGCTTCCATCAAGATTACTTTGAAGACTATCACTTGGAAGCATTCTGTAGAAACTTTGGACATGCAGACATGATCACTAAGTACCTTGGCCCAAATTCAGATTTTCTTACTACCCAATAAATGTTTCAATAGCAATCTCAGCTCTGAATTATTTAACTGAGCTGTCTTTATTGAGTTTTGTTACTTTAGGGTTTTTATACAAATAGTTTTGGCCTTGAAAGAAGGCCAGAAAGAAAGAAAGAAAGAAAGAAAGAAAGAAAGAAAGAAAGAAAGAAAAGAAAGAAAACCCAAACCCAAACCAAAACCTTGAAACTAAATGATCTACATAAACTGTTTCAGGAGTTTTCCTTAAGGACAGATTAGAAAAGATTCAAAATTCTGGGGAAGGTAAGAGCAACCTTCAGGGAAGCTAACCCAGGAATATTTCAAATAATGCTCTAAATATCCAATATCCAAAGTAAGGAAACACTGTTTTTTTGTTTGGTTGGTTGGTTTTGTTTTGTTTTTGTAAATGGGCTCAGATCTGAAAAGGAGATTCAATTGGAAAATTAAATTAGAGTAGGTAATTACTAAGTGAGAAGATCTTCATTGAGTGATAAGCACTAAAAGGTAAAAAAAAAAAAAAAAGAAAAAGAAAAAAGCAAACTTGACACTTCAAGTAAAATTACTTACTCTTCTCTGAAAGAACAGTGGATTGATTTCTCTGCTGTCCTCTAAAAACTAGAAATCTCTGGATATGGACACCTATAGAGACTACAAGCAGACACCTGTAGAGATTACAAGAAGAAAGGTCATTGGCAAAGCTAATGTTCACTATTAAGAAACAGGAAGACAGATGTTAAAAATTTGTAAAATAATGCCACTCTGTAGGAGATCTTGGCCCTTAACAATTTTGTATACATATTCTAAATTCCCAAAGAAAAATTTCCATAAAAATAGATGCACAAAATACAGCTTTATCTTTGGCATAATTGCTCTTCTACCCTGCCATTACTACATCAGTGTCTAAAATGCTAAAACCACTGGTGAAGTGGGAATGTTTGCCAATACTAAGTTCTTTCACATGTCCTTAAGTATATTCAAGACCGCTACTGAAAAATACTCCTTTATTTTCTGTGACACAACTCTGTAGGTTTAATAGTGAATTAATTTACAAATGGAATGGCCATAAAATGTCCTGCAGGAAGACTGTTAATAGAAGTTCAGATTTTTGTGTCCTCACAAGTTCAAACTGACCTTGATATTTATATCCATACATTGTGAATGTCTTAAAAAATAACCCAGTAATTAAATATGAATTAGAGAACCCCTACTGAAAAGAATCTATGATTGGGATCCCTGGGTGGCTCAGCAGTTTGGCGCCTGCCTTAACCCCGGGGTATGATCCAAGAATCCCGGGATTGAGTCCCACATCGGGCTCCCTGCGTGGACCCTCTTCTCCCTCTGTGTGTGTGTGTCTGTCTCTCTCTCTGTGTGTCTCATGAATAAATAAATAAAATCTTAAAAAAAAAAAGAATCTATGATTGTAAGTATAAATTTGGAGCAGAATTTATCATCTTTCAGATTAGGTTGTCCTCAATTATTATTTAACTATATTTTATGTGTATGAATATTTAGGTCTTGTTTTAGGAACATTAACTCAACAACATAGCATACGTCAAGAACCCATTGCTCATCATAACCTGTCCCTTTATCCGAGTGCCAAAACATATTCTCCTTGCCTCAGCACAGTTGCTAGCTGGGATAAAGTAAGCATATCATCTTCAGATTTTATAAAATCATTTGTGTTTATAAAGGTATCACATCAGTTCTTATTAAATAAAAACATCTGACATTTTTCACCTTGCACAGATCATCATGCAGCCAAGACTGCTTCGATAAAGCCCTTATTAAAAGGGTATCGTATAAAACAGTGGAAGAAATCTGTAGAGAATTTCAAATATCTCAACATATATGCATAGTATCTGTCCCAATTTGAAGAAAATACTGGAAATGATTGGGTTGTAAAATCCATGAGGATACCACCTGGAAAAGCCTAGTAGCATCAGATAATTTCATGGATATTTTCTAAAATTCTCATGAGACAACCTTTAACAACAGGAATAGATTTGATAGGATATTAAAGAAATAACCACTAGGGAAATTTTTTCTAACTTAACAGATGATATGGCCAGTTCATGCATCAATTATGTCTAATATAATTCTGAAAATAATGACAAAGATGGAACATAGCAATTGCCCATAGGGACACTTTTAGCACATCCAAATGGATTTTATACAGTTGCTTCCTCTGTGTTGTGAATGTGATTATGTAATATTCATAGTGTTATTATTTTATGGATAATTCACCTATTTGAGTCTAAAGATAATTCTTAGGCCTTTTATTTTTCTGTACCTCAAGGTATCAAAGAGTTGGTCATTACCAATTTGGGATAGACTTTTGGTGAATATTTTTCTCTATCAATGTTCATGAAGATGACTGTGTACAAAGAATCGTTAACAAGGGTTAGCAACTTCTGCATTTTACATTGATAAATTAAGGGACAAGTAACCATTGTACATCTACCTGGTAAACGAAAATGTGGAGATCATAGTTTAAGCCAGGAGGAATCTTTCTGTGTTTTTCTATGTATTCCTCTCTGAATCTCAATCTTCCAGGTGCAAAGAGTACTTCTACTCTGAATTATTCACCTAATTACAGGAAAAGAAAAACAGAAAAAGAGGATAACCAGGCTTAAGTTAATGGAGAAAAAAAATAGTCCAAAGAATATTTTGGTGTTTATCAGTTAAACTTTTTTTTTGAAAGAAGCTAAAATGGAGGTAAAAATACAGTGGCGTGTTCCCCCTAAAATCCTTAGGTGTTCCTCCTTTCCATACATTGCCAAGCTATTTCTTTTACTTTAGCATTTGATGATTGATTTTATTTTAACATTTAACAGCTAACCCCATGTTCTGCGTACCAGCATGTTCAGCGGTAATCCTAGAGCCAAACTTGATCTGCTAAAATTTAGCCGTTCTCTCAAGAACAGGAGTTTGAGTATTTCTATCATTGTGCACAGACCTTTGACATTGCCAGAAAAAATTACGTTGAATCTGTATTTTAGAAAAAAAAATAATAACCTCAGAAAATGATGACCATATATATTGTGACACACAGTATTCTAAAAAATGTATGTAAAAAAAATTAACAACCTCAGAAAATGATAACCATATATATTATGTGACACACAGTATTCTAAAAATGTATGTAAAGTGTTTAACGTGTGTGTGTATGTGTGTGTGTGTGTAGGCGTAGGAAGATAACTAATAACAAACATCAAACTTCAATAGTAAATACCCCTGGAAGATAGTAATATAGTTGGCTTTTATTATATATTTCTCGGGATTACAGTTCCTCCGTGCCTAGCATATATTGTTTTTATAAGCAGAAAATGTAAATAAATGTTATTTAAGTTTAAGTGTAAAGTATGTCATAATGATTCTGAAGTATTTCAGGTTTATAAATTAATACATTTCAATATTAAAGAACTTATAAAATATTTAATATTTTACTATATTCTACAGCACAAGCAATTCTCAGTTATAGCAAGTGGTTCTTTTATAGTGGAAGATAAAATAGAGGAAGATTTATACAGTTTTGCAGCAACTTAAATACTAAAAGAGCAAAATGGAATATATTACCAGTTCCTAGTCAGCCAAAATTTAAACATACTGTTTAAAAGCTTTATTTTACTTACTTTGTTGTTGAACAGGAATCTATATATATGTAGATGGAGAGTGTTTTGCCTTCGTAAATGATAAACTGAAGAAATAGCACCAGAGTAAACAATCTCTTCTTAGAAAAACCTTAGGGTAAAGTCCAGTTAATATTTCCTAATGAAAATTATTGTTACATTTTCACCAAAATTTATTATGCATGAATACTTTATTAGTATTAGATTATATAGTTCAATATAAAAAGAAAACATTAAAACCTGATGTGCTTCTGTATGGCATGACATGCATTTTACTAATTTCAAGTGTTATCAGTTAATGTAAGTTTACAGATTATATAATAACTTGAAACGTTTACAGATTATATAATAATGTGAAACTCAAAACATTTTTCTAATATACAAATTATAAGTTTTGTGAGAAGAGTTTAAAAGTGTGAATTTTGGATATTTCTGTATGTTGTTTGGCTGTAGGGCTGAGAGGGAGGAAGAGAGAGAGATGGTGGAGAGTGAGAGAGGCAGAGAAAGAAGAAATATCTGTGTGTATGTGGTGGCGGGGGCAGGGAAAGTTGCGATTCTTACCCAGTGAGTGTGAATGTGCCTGAACATGAATAAACATGAGTGTGTGAGGGTGCAAGCCTGAGTAAGAGGGCAGCTGTGGGGATGCATGTGTTATTCATTCCACTATTTTGTAAAAATTAAATCTCTGGCTAAGTATGAGAAACACTTCCTCTTTGAGATTCAACATATGTATCAATATGAGAGGGTCTTACTAAATGAATCTGTTTTAAGTTTTGATCCAAACGTATTTGAACAAGGGATATATTTTTTTAAAGATTTTATTTATTTATTCATGAGAGACACACACAGAGAGAAAGAGAGAGAGAGAGAGAGATTGGCAGAGACACAGGCAGAGGGAGAAGCAGACTCCATGCAGGGACCCTGACGTGGGACTTGATCCTGGGTCTCCAGGATCACGCCCTGGGTTGAAGGTGGCGCTAAACCGCCAGGCCACCAGAGCTGCCCAAACAAGGGATATTTTTATTCATGCCATATCTCTCATCATCCTACTGAACTGGAGAGGAACATACTTTGGTAAACATGTATACCTGGGTAGGATGTTAAATCCATTAGCCACAAAATATTATTTTCAACTACCCTGTTCTGAACAATGTTGTTGAATCAAGATAAAGAACTGTGTGTAGTTCTCAGAATATATGATTCTCTTTCAGTGTATATCACGTATATATTGCTGGGACCAAGTGAAATTCCTGTCCTTGTCTGTGAGGCACATTTGTATTTTCAATGCGAGTCTCACTTCAATTTTATAGAACATCCTACATCTCTGATATTTGTAGGAATTCTTGCATATCAACTATCCTATAATCCCAATGTGCCCTGTATATTAGTCTACCATTACCTTTACTGTATATACTGGTATTATTTAGTTACATTATTCCATACATATTGATATAGTTATATTGACCATAAAAATTACTTTCCATGAAGCAAGAACTCTTGCATCTCATCTCTGTATCCCCAGCCATTGAACATACTACCTGGCAAACACAAGGCATTCAAAAATGTTTTTAGAGTGAATGATGAATGAGTGAACATTCTTCCACAAAACTGCTTGCATAGACAGAAAGATTAGTTGACATTTTATTTTTCACTAAGGTTTCCAAAAAATGGAACTTTGAGCATTAGTAATTTCAAAGTCAAGAAACTACTAGTTATCACAATACGCCCATATCATAAATCAGAAGAGTCAACATTCAATCATAAACTTCGGGAGAGTAGATAGAATCTTGGAGAGAGTCAAATAAGTAAGACAAATAACAAATTCCAAGGTGTCTGCTAAGATTGCACTCATTTTAACAGAGACTGTACAGTTATGGAAAGAATACTAATTGAATTTTCGCCAAAAGATTTGAGTTCTTTTAATGACTTAGTAACTTATTTGCTTTAAATTGTGAGCAAATCTTTACCTCTCACACCTACAATTTTCTTATCTGTTAAAACAGGTCAAATATTAGTCCCGACCCCGTAAGTTCAAACTGTGTGAAATAAAGTAAGAAATGTATGTGTAGGTGTCACTTTTATACTTGTGTTGTTTGTATGATTTCAGTGTTTTTTCTATGCCTATTACATATACTGAACTGTGTGAGTCAACCTGGAAAATTACAGATCTCTAATGTGGCAGGAAGTTTTTAAAAGAAATAATTATTATAAATTATTTTTAAATACTAGAAAAGAGAGATTATACCAATTACTATAGGCCATGCATCATTTTTAACATAAATTATAAGAAAAGAAAAAATGTTGGCATGTTAACATAAAGAACTGAGTAAATGATATTGAGACAGTGTTCTCAATATCTTGGTTTTGAATAGAAGGGCAAATAAAAATATCATATTACTTTTAAGCTTGGGATAATTTAGTAGCAACTTTCCAGAAAATCTATAAACAGAATATTGAAATTCAGCCAAGTGCAAATTGATACTACATTAGGAAAGGAATATGGTATAATTGTGAAGCCATAAACACAACCAGACTGATCCCCAAAATTTAAAATTGTAATACCATTTGTCTGAAGTCAACTTATTTATGGTGTTGATATTTGTTAAGATATTTATTGTAATAAGGAATTGCTAAATGATAGAGTGATGAATGTGCAGCCACTAGAAGGCTTTATGACATCTATGAATAAGTTATATAAAATTATATAACTTTTGAGTACCTAAAGTGATAATACTTTTTAATGGAAAAGGTGAAAATGTATAAATATATCTTAGTGAATTCTAAACACATGGTAAACTTGGTATACTTGAATGAAATTTAGAAATTTTTTAAAATGTCAGAAAAAATACATGTGGGAGTCTTTCCATTTATGCATCATAAATACAAGATACAATGGATAATTTTTAAAACCTGAAGAATAGCATGTAAATAATGTTAAATTTTTTTATCAACAAGAATGCAAACAGATTTTTTTTGCACTGGAAACCAAGCAGAAAATTTAAGTCACCAGACAAAATATTCCCTGAGTAAAGCTAGACAACTTGACTTTAGGCTCTTCAGCAAGCTAAAATTTTCATCACACTAGATAAGCAATTGGGAGGAAACCAGTCCTCCAGTTAACCAGGAAAGAGTCTGTCATATTTTGACCCAGATGTGAGAACTGTAAATTATTCATAGACCAATATATCAGAACCAACAATATAAATTTTAATTATAATCTATAAACTCTGAGTCTATGGGTGAGCTGAGTCACTGCAGAGCTATACATTTAAACATTAAGAGAAAAAGGAAAAGAAATTCAGTCATTCACAATGAGCACTCAAACAGGAATTTTTCAACACATACAGGCAACTAGGCAAAGTTAACAAAATGGATAATTCAGACCAAGAGTGCTATTATCTAACTATATGAGTAGTTCTCTAACAAATAAAAATTTAATGCTCAAAAAAAAATATAAGGGAACCACAAGTAGTGATGTATAAAGCAGAAATCTTGAACATAGTATGACAAAGGCTAAAAGATCAAATCTCCATTTGACTGGAGATTTAATGAATTTGAGTATGGAAAGGGAATCAATCGTAACACATGGAGTAAGGGAGATTGGAAATAGAAAAGAAATTAGGAGGTATGGAGGACAGAAGGTAAAAAGAAAAAAAATACATCTGAAAAGAAAGCAGAAGACAATGGAAAAGATGAGAAGAGACAATATTAAAAACACCAATGGGTGGGATTTATCTAGAATGAAATAGAGACATGATTCACTAGATATATAATACAAGAATTAACCGAGATTGATGTTGAATTCAGTAAACTAAGCCACAGTATTTAGTGCAAAGATCAAACAATAAACAATGACACCTACAATTGGAAATACCTTGGTAGAATTTTTTCACTTGAAAGTAATTGTAATAATAATGTAAGTATAACCTGGCTGGGTAGCCTGTGTCTGGACTAGCCACTGTGGGTAGATGGTTCTGCACCTATGCCAAGGAGCAGGCGAGGAAATGGCACCCACTGGCTCTTTTGTCGGGGGAGAGGTATCTGCAAATTGCCAACTCTCACAGATGTGCCCCAAGAAAAGTGAATGATGTTTCCCTTGGAAGCCTTAGGCTCTCCTCAGGTCACACCCTCGGTCCCAGTGTCGCTTGCCTGCGTTCTCTATAGAAGTAGGGCAGTGTCCTCGGGGCTCTAACCCAGCCAAGCCCTGTCCACCTTTAAAACTCTCGTCTTCCTCTTCCACCATCTTGCACTGCTGGGGATTTACCCCAAAGATACAGATGCAGTGAAACCCCGGGACACCTGCACCCCGATGTTTATAGCAGCAATGGCCACAATAGCCACACTGTGGAAGGAGCCTCGGTGTCCATCGAAAGATGAATGGGTAAAGAAGATGTGGTTTATGTATACAATGGAATATTCCTCAGCTATTAGAAATGACAAATACCCACCATTTGCTTCAACGTGGATGGAACTGGAGGGTATTATGCTGAGTGAAATAAGTCAGTCGGAGAAGGACAAACATTATATGGTCTCATTCATTTGGGGAATATAAAAAATAGTGAAAGGGAATAAAGGGGAAAAGAGAGAAAATGAGTGAAAATATCAGTGAGGGAGACAGAACATGAGAGACTCCTAACTCTGGGAAACGAACAAGGGGTGGTGGAAGGGGAGGTGGACAGGGGGTGGGGGTGACTGGGTGATGGGCACTGAGGGGGACACTTGATGGGATGAGGACTGGGTGTTATGCTATATGTTGGCAAATTGAACTCCAATAAAAAGAAATTAAAAAATAAATAAATAAATAAAAAGTTACAAAAAAATTAAAAAAAAACAACAAAAAAAAAAAACCTCCAGTCTTTGAGCCTTGTTCCTTGTGAAAACTCAGAAAAATCAGCCTCTCTAGTTTTCCTAGCAAATGGCTTTGGGCAAGTGTTCTTCTTATGCATTTCTGTGTGCTTTCCACTCTCTCTTGCCTTTGTCTGGGATCAGGGCTTCCTCCCCTCCACACACCCAGAGTCTATTTGTCCTCTAAACCACATCTCCACATTTCCTACCTTTTGTAATGTGGCCTCTTCTGTCCCTCTAGTTGTGCAGTTTGTTCTATCAGTCCTCAGGGCGATTTTATGGGTATTCAGAATGATAGTTAACTGGTTGTGTTATACGGACTAGATGAATGTAGGGTCCTCCTAGTATACATCATCTCAGCTCCCCTGCTTTTCCAATTCTAATTTTGTATAAAATACTAGAAAAACTCACACTTGAAATTACTAACAAAACAGTATGATTACAGAAAATAGTAATCTATTTGGAGAAGAAATTTTATTCCATGATAAAAAGCTTTGTTTGAAAGTATTTTAAATACATAACTTTTAGTTAGAAGTCATCTGAAGGGGTCTTAAGAAATAAGAGAATGCACATGATAAATAATATAGATTGGAAGATATATATTATTTTCTTCAACTTAATTTATTAAAATTGCTTTCCTTAACTTCTCTTACTTTTATAAAATTATCAGTTAAGTTATAGTTATGCTTTCTATAACTTCTTTTCCTTTCTGGTTGAACATTTGTATAATCTGGTTTAAAAACAGTTGAATTTAAGTGGATTTAAGTAAGAGGAAAGAGACTGACATTATATGGGAGACTGAGACACATTATATGGGAGACTGAGACACATATATATGATAGATAATATCCCATAATTACTGAGGTAGAAATGAAATACAGCATGAACAGTGAAAATTCAAGAGTATTAATACATAATTAAAACTTTGAAATATAAACCTGACATATTCCCGCCGGAGCCGTCTCTGCCAGCAACATGTTCAAGGTAATTCGGAGGTCTGTGGGGCCAGCCAGCCTGAGTCTGCTTACCTTGAAAGTCTATGCGTCACCTAAAAGGGACTCACCTCACAAAACTTCTGTGAAGGTTAATGAGCTTTCACTCTACTTGGTTCCTGAGGGTCAATCTAAATATGTGGAGAAGCCAAGGACCCAGCTTGAAGAAAGCATTTCACATCTCCGACATTATTGCGAGCCATATACAAGTTGGTATCAGGAAAAGTACTCACAAACAAAGCCCAAGATGCAGAGCTTGGTTCAGTGGGGGTTGGACAGCTATGAATATCTCCAAAATACATCTCCTGGATTTTTTCCAAGACTGGTTTTGCTGGTATTGTTGGACTTCTTTTGGCTAGAGGGTCAAAAATAAAGAAGCTGGTGTATCCACCTGGGTTCATGGGACTAGCTGCCTCTCTTTATTATCCACAACAAGCCATCGTATTTGTCCAGGTCAGTTGGGAGAAATTATATGACTGGGGTTTACAAGGGTACATAGTCGTAGAAGATTAGTGGAAGGAGAACTTTCAAAAGCCAGGAAATGTGAAGAATTCACCTGGAAATGAGTAGAATGTTCCATGCTCTGCCCATTTTAATCAGTTATAGGTAAACATTGGAAACTCCATGCATTTTCTACAGAAAAACAGTAGAGAAGTCAGTACTGAATGTAGTAAATTGGCTTTCTTCTTCAGGAAAAACCATACTAGGCTTCTTTGTTATCTTGGGTGATGCCATACTACAAATGGACTAATCGGAAATCCTTTCAACTAGAGATAATGTCCAGCATTAGAACTCCTGGTTCTCATGTTGCTATTTATATACATAATTAAAACTCTGAATTAAAAGAAAAGAAATATAAACCTGACATATTAAAATGGTGTTAGTTATAAAGCATTTTATCTCTGTTTTAACTTTTATTTCTACAACTTTAAGTTTTATTAATAAAAATAATACCACAAAAAAAATATAGAGGGAACTTCCTCAACTTGAGAAAGAATATATATAAAACATTTACAACTAACACTCTGCTTAATCATGAGAAACTAGAAGCTTTCTCTCCGTGATCCTGAACAAGGCAAGAATATTCCTCGCAATTCTTCTTTCATCATTGTACTCTAGAAGGTCTAATTGATGCAGTAAGTCAATAAGAAGAAATACAAGCTATACAGATTGGTAAGAAATGTAACTCTATTTGTTTGCAGATGACATGACATAGGAGAAAACCTACATGACCTTGAGAATGATGATTGTTTTATTAAATATGACATCAAAGAAATATCCATGATAGAAATAATTGAGAAGCTGGACTTTGTAAAAATTTAAAATGTCTATTCTATGAAAGAAGATGCCAAGAAAATTACAAAAAAAAAAAAAAGACACAGAAAATATTGACAAAGTACACATCTGAAAAAGGAATGCTATCCCAAATATGCAAAGAACCTTTAAAACTCAACAATAAGAAAACACCCTGATTAAAATGTGGACTAACGACCTTAAAAGACACTTCACCAAAGAAGATATTCAGCTGCCAAATAAGCATTTGAAAAGATGCTCTTCATATGTCATCAGGATAAAGCAAAAACAGTGAGCTACTACTGTATACCTGTTAGAATGCCCAAAATCTAGAACACTAACACCAAATGCTAGGGAGGATGTGAAGCACCAGGAACGCTCATTCATTACTGATTGGGATGCAAAATGGTACAGGCACTTTGGAAAACATTTTGGCAAATTTCTTACAAAACTAAACATACCTTTACCATTTTATTTGGCAATTGCACTCCTTGGTATTTACCCAAAGGAGTTGAGAACTTATATACACATAAAAACCTGCACGTGAATGTTTATAGTAGCTTTCTTTATAATTACCAAAACTCAGAAGCCACCAAGATGTCCTTTAGTAGATGAAAAAACAATCGATGGTATAACCAGCCAATGGAATATTATTCAGCGCTAAAAAGAAATGAGTTATCAAGTCATGAAAAGACCTAGAGGAACTATGAATGCATATCACTAAGTGAAATAGACAATCTAGAAAAACTACATACAATTTGATTCCAACTATATGATACTTTGGAAAAGGCAAAATTATGGAGACAGAAAAAGTTCAGTGATTCCTTGTGTTAGGTTGGGGGAGGGCAGAGGGATGGAAAGGGGAAACACAGAGGACTTTTAGGGCAAAATCTTTTTATGAAACTATAATGATAGATATATGTCATTATATATTTGTCGAAATTCATAAAATGTAAAATGGAGAGAGTGGTAATGCAAATGATTAACTTTGATTATATTGTGTCAATGTAGTTTCATTAATTGTAGCCAATGTATTAGTCTCTTCAGTGATGTTGGTAATGACGTTGTCTCTATATATTGGAAATACCTGTGCCTTCCCCACAATTTTGCTGTGAAGCTGTTCTAAAAACATAACACCACAAATGTGTGGTAGTAAGTGTTTTTCCAATTTCCAGATATAATTTATAGGCTCAGTGATACGAGACCAAGTGTATTGCTGATCATTGCATCTTCACAGTCTCCAAACACCCAATTATTACTGAGCATTATTAAGAAATGTAAGTGAGGATGAAAAAGCTTTTCCTTTATCGCTATGTGCTAAGGTAGCTTTGAGTAAGAGCATATTTATGAAAACAGATTAATGAAACCATTGAAGTTTAAAAACATGTTTTCTAGGAACTTCCTTTGACTTAAATTCCAGTTGTGGTATTTATCAGAGTGTAATCTTCATCACTAAGTAGTAAAAAGGAGTTCCTAATATTTACCTCAAAAATAATATAGGTCCAATTTTAAAAAT
This sequence comes from Canis lupus baileyi, assembly GCF_048164855.1. NCBI lineage: Eukaryota > Metazoa > Chordata > Mammalia > Carnivora > Canidae > Canis > Canis lupus. The sequence continues at coordinate 80,267,053 of NC_132841.1, read as the reverse complement.
TACTTTGTGAAACTTCTTTGAAAAAGAATATATGGTATGTCTGTGGACTCCTAATGTCGATTACAAAAGATGTGGGGTAGTCTTTTGAATTCTGACTAAGGATTTTTCTCTGTGAGAGGAATGAAAGGGTTTGTTTAGAGTCTACATACAATCACAGACTATATATACATATTCTAGAATATTAAGTGCAGCTATAATAGCATGTTGTATAACAATATATGAGAACCTTATGACTCTATGACCTTACAATTCAAGAAGACATGAGTTATAAACCCTTAATTTTAGCTATCTTGGGCACATGAAGAGCTTGCTGACCCATATTGCATTATTCAGACAAAGATATATGTTTTGTTATTTGCCCCTAGCCTTTGGCATTGAGATCTTGAATATAAAGCATTATCCTTTAACCTTCTAATCTGATTACCTTATTACTTATTTGTTTTTCACAACAAAGTATAAAATCACTAAGAAAATAGGCATTTTGTGTAAAATAGTTTGCTTATGAATCTCCTATGTATAATCTAACCAAAATATTTGAATACCATTATGAACATGATACTTCATTTTACAGAAACTAGTTTTTTATCCTTTTAATTTACTTTTCAAAAAGTGCCAAATCACCACCGCAAACTCCCTGCCTGACCCCACCACACACAAACAGCATAAACCTGAAAACATAGTAGAAGAGAGTATGCAGTAGGTGAAAGTTTGTTGAAACTGTGTACTGTTGAAACTGTGTGTCTTAAAAAAATAAATATATCAACGTTCTTGATATATAGACATATTGATACAGATAAGCATTGATATACTGATATTTGAATTCTATTGTTTTTTTTTAAAGATTTTATTTATTTATTCATGAGAGACACAGAGAGAGGCAGAGACACAGGCAGAGGGAGAAGCAGGCTCCCTGTGGGGACCACGATGTGAGACCAGATCCCAGGACTCTGGGATCATGACCTGAGCCAAAGGCAGAGGCTCAACCACTGAGCCACCCAGGTGTCCTGATACACTGATATTTGAGGCATGGGTATTGCTCAGGATACTTTGGCTACAAAATCATGGGAGAAAAGTGTCTTGCATGGAGAATGATTCAGAGGTAGACGTAGTATCTTAGGCATAAACTTGAGTATTTCTTCTTAAGCCATTAATTAAATGGCAGTCTAAGACACATTCTCATCTTGACACTGTGCCTAGGAGTCTTCTCTCTTGACAGGTAAAAGGTGTGTGATTGTGAATTGAGATCAATATGGGATTCATTTGCTTGTGGAGAACTGCTACCACTTTTGACTTCTCTTTCTCTTCCTTTTTTTCTCTGTCATAGGATTAGGAGAAGTTGAAGGAGATAGTGGTGAGTCAGGTCAAATCCCCAGCTGAGAAAATCACTAATTGTGTTACTTTCCTAAAGAGATCCCTATCTCAGGCCCTGCCAGTGCCCCTCTCTGTGGTAACGTTTTTGACCATAGTGTAAATGCAAATCTTTTTCAAGAAGCCCAGTGTTGTTTTTACCTGACAAATTCTCTTATCCTAAGCATGGTACAAAGTTGACACTACATATCCATACTGAAATAGTCTACCTAAGTGGCTGCAGTGCTATATTATCAGAGAGCCCAAAGAGCTGTGGACTGAGCTGCTTTCATCATAGCAGCAAATTCAAGAGTGGCTTCTTTCTTTCCTTGTGGCAATCAGACATTGTTGCAAAAGCTCTGTATGATACAGTCACCAAAATCAACATATTTTCTTCTTGGAGGGAATTTGTAAGACATCTGTAATTTTGGATTAATCATCATTTATAGATGCAGATGACCATATCTTTGGTGGTTTATCTAGATGCATGTACTCACTCATTATGCTCTTCCCATTAGCATCCTCCTTCCTCAGGATGGGATTTAGTTATTTTTACTAATTCACCTCCAAACTCCCCAATGATGACACCTTTAAAAAGAAGCAAATAGGGATACCAGGGTGGCTCAGTGGTTGAGGGGCGCCTTCATGATCCCTAGATCCCGGGATTGAGTTCTACATCGGGCTCCCCACATGGAGCCTGCTTCTCTCTTTGCCTCTCTCTCTCTGTGTGTCTCTCATGAATGAATAAATAAAATCTTAAAAAAAAAAAGCAAACAGGCAAACTTCTCTAAATTTGCACTTGAGTAGAATCTAAGAAGAAATCTTAATTTCATAAAAACATACCAAGGAATTTGTATATCTGGGTAAAGTTTGAGTTACTTCTTAATTATGGACACTAAGTTTTATTGTTAACCATAACAGGTGAAAAGAGTTGAAGTACCTTTTTAATAAAATAGAAGATAGGCCTGCTTAAACCTGTAACAGGAAAATGAAAGTACTTTGCGTTAGTGTTTAAGGCTAGTATGCAAAATTGAGAGTAACATTAAAATTTACATTATTACCAATTTTATTGTTGTTTTGGAGTCTGTAAATACTCACATAACTAAAAATAATGATCAGTTTTCTATTACATGATTCCCAGTACAGTAAGAAACAAATACCATAAGGAGAGTGACAACAACGTTAACTCTTCCATAAATCTAGGTTACTCAAGATTTAAACCACTATAGGGAAAAGCCACTACAAAATAAATTTAAAGGCTCAAGGAGAACAAATCTCTAGGGTTAGTTCCCACTAGGAAGAATAAAAATTTGCAGTGGGTTCTGGGAAGTTCAATTATAGGAACAGACAACAAGAGGTTTCCAGCCAATTTGAAACTAATTCAGTATGTTCTGGAGGAAAAAGGCAGTTGCACAGATAACATCAGCTTGAAACTGAAAGTTGTTGCCTTAGGACAGACACTAACAAATGGGCTTTGTAGTTTGAGCTCTAAGGGAAGAAAGAGGATAGTGATAAAGAGAGAAACAAAGAAAGGGACAAAATTATATTCTATCATGCTCACGCTCTACTGCTAATACAGTAAATGGGAACTACTTGGATAACTTAGTGGACACTTGATATGTTTTGATTATTACAAATAAAAGGCAATAAACAAGGGCATAGAAAAGAATCAGGAATATTGTAAAAGAATAAAATCATTAAAGTAAGGTATGCATTCTAAAAGAATGAAGCAAATGTCTGCTAATCAGTATCATGGCAGTCCCTTGTTCATTTGTATCTATGTTCATATTCCATGTGTTATGCTCCTCTTCTCAATCTTTTTTTACTAAATTGCCCCAGATCTGTGATTGTAGACATATAGGTTTTACGTAATAAAAAACATCATAATATCTTACATATATCTGAAAAGAAAAGAAGCTAACATCAGAGCAAATTTTTCTAAAAACAATGGGATGCTGCAGAAAAATGAAATCTTTACATTTATGATATAATACCATAAGCTCTGAATAATTTTAACTTTTCCAAATGTGCTCTGAATAGTATCAATATTATGACAAAAAAATAACTTTTTTATTCTGTTAGGTTGAATAATGTTTTACTTTTTGATCAAAAAAGGCGATTTCATAAAATTTATTCTAATACCATTTTAGTCGTTCTATTCTCACATAATAAGATGAATAAGTACATAGCAGTTTCTAACCTTTGAGCTGTTGTTTCAATTTTTGAAATAAGTTCTCTTGTATACACATCTCAAATACCTAGAACAATCTTAGAAATTTCTTAAAGTACACATTTATAATTATATGTCTTGATCTAAAAACTTATTGTTACTAATGTTCACCTGCTTGAAAAACATAAAAAGTCTTTGCTATATCAAAGAACATATTTTCTGAGAAGTCAGAGTATTTATAAACACTGTAATTAATTTTATAAGTATTAGTTTTTTCAGTATATAAATTTAAATGATCTGTCTTCCATGAAAACAAGTCTATATCATTAATTAAAATTATATTTCTGAATTCTAAAATTTAAAAAGTAAAATAATATTTGTCCACAGGAGCAAAGAAAAATTAGTTAAATTTTCATACTTCTGTCCTATAGAAAGTCTAGAGAAAATTAACCTTCTATATTATATTACCCTTCTGGACATATAGCATGAAACCATGTTCACAGAGTCTCATATCATTAACCCCTTTGGGTCAGAAAATTTTTCTTATAGTTAATCCCTGATATCTAGGATAATAACTCCTGCTAGTTATTGGTAACTCTTGAAACAATAAAATAATGGAATTTTCCATGGTCCAAAGTAGTTAGCCTGGATATTAATCTTTTATGTGATAAAATATAAAAAAATCATACTTAGGACATAGAAAGCCACTGTTGATTATTGGTACTTGATAAGCAATAATAACATGCAGATATTCTACAATATCATAAATTACATTGAACATTAGCCAACTCAAATCACAAGAAATTCAAGTAAACTGAATCCCAAAGTGACACAAGTCCCTCAGAGGAGAGATGGAACATACAGACTGCTCTGACTTTGGCAGAGTATTGGAGGGAGAATAAAATTAGTTAAGGCAAAACCAGCTAATACTTTAATAAAGTCCAGAAGGTCAAAGATTCTCAATTCAGGGGAATTGGCAATGTCCCAACACATTTTTGGATATTGCAACTGTTGTGGGGTATAATGGACACCCTTGTGTTATCCCCACTCTTCCTTTAGTGTGGGTGGGACTTTTGGCTTATTTCTAACGAGAAACATGGCAAAGGTGATGGGATGTCCCTCTCATGATTATGTTTCATCACATAAGACTCCATGTTGCCCATGGAGTACAGGTCTCTTTCCCTCTCGCTGGCTGTAAAGAAGTGATGTGAACAGCGTATAAATGGGGCCACAAAGCAGGGAACTGTGAAAGGTCTCTAAAAACTGAGGGTCTCTGTCTTACCACTGCAAGGGAATAAATCTCTAGACATGTAAGCTTGGAAGAGAATCCTTAGCACCAAATGAGAACACAGCCTAGCCAACATCTTGACTGCTTCCTTATGAAACTCTGAGCAGAGAACCCAGCCAAGCATGCCTAGATTTCTGACCCACAAAAACTGAGATAGTAAATGTGTGTATTAGTTTAAGCTCCTACATTTGTGATGCTTTGTTCTGCAGCAGTAGAAAAATAATATAGAGTACTACTGGCATCTAGTGGGTAGAGATCAGGGACTTTGTCAATCGTCCTGAAATGCACAGGATAGCCCACTACAACAAAGAATTATCCAGCTCAACAACATGTCAGTAATGCCAAAATTCAGAAAATGTGAACCATGAAAATTCCCCTCCCACAGCACCCCCTCTGCTCTGGAGACATCCCCATGTAGGAAGTGATAAGCCACAACCGTGGAACAGATGGCAGCTGCTTTCCCTTGTATCATTCTCTTTGAACTGAAAACCCTAAACTGATGGGGATGGGGCAACAGACCCACACTACCCTTTGACCATAAAAAAATTCTCTGCTTCAGGAAGGGACAGGAAGAAGAAATATATCTATTACCATAAGAGACATAAGAAATATTCCTTCCCCCGAGACTCAAGGCACTGCTTATGGGAGAGGCTTACAGTGACGAGAGAAGTGTACAAATCCTCGGGCTGAAGAACCTGCCCCAATTTGAAGGACAAATAATACCAGGAAGGGGCAAAAAAACCTCTTTCCCACCCAAAACCCTCCCCAGAGAGCAGGCAGTTTGGCTGTTGAATGGAAAATGTGGAAGGCACTGCCCACAGGCCCAGCTCCACAGGACCTGCCTAAGATTGAGGTTGGCTGAAGCTGAATAATAGCCCCACAAAGATGCCCACGTCCTAACTCCAGGAACCTGTGAATATCCTACTTTGCTGGCAAAAAGGACATTGTGTATGTGATTAATTAAGGATCTTCTGATGGCAGGATTATTCTAGGTTATCCAGTGAATCTAACGAAATGGCGCAAGTCCTGTGGAGGGAGACAGGAGGGATGAAGCAGGGCAGGTGATACTTTGATGGAAGCCGAGGGCCTACGAGTGGAGGAATGCAGGTGTCTGTAGACACTAGCGAGAGCAAGCAGATAGATTCTTTCTTAAAGGCTCCAGAAAGAGCCAGGCCTGCTGACACCTTACTTACGCTCAGGGATATGAAATTTAGACTCTAAAATTTCAGAATTGCAATAAAAAAAATGTGCACAATTTTTGAGGCACCAAGCCTGTGATGAGGAAGAGGAAGCTAATACAGCAAAAGGAAGCTAATGTCAGAGTCAAACCAGAAGACCCAATAACCTCATCTGCCCCATCAGGACTCGTACTGAATAGTCAGCCTTAGAAATCCACGGAAACAGAAGAAGGGGGCGAGAACAGGAGATAGATATTTCTTTGTGACAGGAGTGTTTCGAGGAGTGATGAGAGCTGAAGCTGTAGAAGAGCACTAAGTGAAACACTCCAGCACCCCTGGCTCCACACTAAGCATAAGGTAGCAACAGGAAGTTAATGAGCATTACGATTCCTGCATCTTTGCACACAGAAAACATCTTTTTCTGTATCCCTTGACTGGGGAGCATGGTTGTTAGGTTGCAGTTCTTTTCATCTAGTAACCAATAAATATTATTCGGGAGACATGTTTAGTAAACAGAGTCTTCTGTCCTGTTTTCCCTATTGAGTTCAAACAGTTTGAAATGTTGAAATTAAATCTTTCCACATCAGTACTCCTTGAAATAATCTTGGGTTTATTTCCGAAATTTCATTGTAACATCATATACTCAGCCACAAATATTTGGAATATCTAGAAATTCTATGATCAGCTTTAGTAAGACAAAAATATGGTTATTTTGAGAGGTGAAATTATCTTTTTGAAATGACTGGTAGAAAAGGAAAACAGTTAAATGTTTATTTGCCTGTGATTTGTATAAGCATCTTTATTGTATATAAATTCTAAATTAGTATCTCCCTTTCATGTTAAATACAAGTTTCAAATCTTGTTTTCTTCTGTTTTTCTTAAGATTTTATTTATTTATTCATGAGAGAGACAGAGAGATAGAGGCAGAGACACAGGCGGAGAGAGAAGCAGGTTCCATGCAGGGAGCCTGATGTGGGACTCGATCCCAGGACCCCGGAATCATGACCTGAGCCGAAGGCAGACGCTCAACCACTGAGCCACCCAGGCACCCCTCCCCTCAAATGTTGTTTTGAGAAAGAAATCCTTCTTTTCTCATGTATTTACTTCTCTAGAATTAATGTTAAAATTTCTTTAAAATTTTAAGGACATTAAAATATCTGACAAAAAGAAATTTCTCTGGGAAATTGTTCTTTATGTATCTTGCTAGTTTTCTTCAGTTGTTTTATTGATTTATTAGTTTTAACTTTTGATATAATTTAGTTCAAGTCTTTGATTGTACAGAAAACAAAAACTAGAAACCAAAATAATAAAGTGATTGCCCTTTATCACATAGCAGATCAGTAAATGAGTCTACATTTGTTGGCTCACAGTGGTCTTTTTCTACAGCATCATGTTCCCTCTTTCATATGTAATTTAGAATTTTAATTCTGTAATTATGATGAAATCCATTTAGATATTAAAATTTCTCCTGGGTGTCCCTGGGTGGCTGAGCAGTTTACCACCTTCCTTTGGCCCAGGGCGTGATCCTGGAGACCCAGGATCGAGTCCCACGTCGGGCTCCCTGCATGGAGCCTGCTTCTCCTTCTGCCTGTCTCTGCCTCTCTCTCTCTCTCTCTCTCTCTCTCATGAATAAATAAATAAAATATTTTTAAAAAATTTCTCCTAATGTTTTTATTTCATTCAATCCGTAATGAAATACCTATTTAATGGCTTTCCTGTGTGTAGTTAACCAGATATTCTGTGGATTTATAGCACAATACATATGAAATCCATTTACTTCAGTGCTGCAGCAATATGTGGAGAAAGCTTTAATCCAGCAGAAAACATGTCGCAGAATTGTATAGAAATGTAGAATGGTTGCCTTGCGAAATTATAACGCAGGAAATCAGTGTATAAGCACATTTTCCCAGTGACACTTAAAAAAATGTGGTTATTTATAGTAAGTGTTCAACAGAATCACGCTGTGAGAACATGAACCATTGATATTATTTATATTCATTCTGGCTATTCATGCTGTCTTATAATTAGCTTGTACGTGGGTTTAAAATTGTTGCAATAATTGAACTGAGAGTAAGAGTTCACTGAGTCCTTATGATAATGAAAAAGCTTTATCTATAATCCAAATGATAGGGTGATGACATCATTGAGATAATGAAAAGTAAATCACTATTAAAGACACATAATGATAATTCTGATTAGAAAACAAATGTGCCCACCAAAATTTTTGAGACATTTCTTTATCTCCATTAAGGTGTCTTTGCATTGAGTGGCAGTGTTTTTTGTATATTGTGGGAATTTAAATGATTAAATAGTCACTTGAGTTTGTGTTATTTACAGCGTTAGTAACTGTTAACAATTCACATGATTTATTAAGTCTCAAAATCCTCTATGGTTTGGTTGATCAATGATAAGTCCATTATCACTTAATCCAATCTGATTCTGTGCAATATAACAATTAAAATGTAAGTCCTATTAATTTGTTTAATGCAATTGCTATTTTCAGAGGTCTCTTTTTAATACCAAAATAAAGCACCATTCAGAGTTTTTACATGAAGAGAGTTTTAAATTGTATTTTGAGATAGAGGAATCAAGTGAGCCTGTGTGATAGGTAACAGTTATAGTATCATTTGACTGAAGAAATTCATTGTTTTGGGCTTCTCTAGAAAAGGAAGGTTCTTTGAATCGTGTGTGTGTGTGTGTGTGTGTGTGTGTGTGTGTAGAGAGAGAACTGAGAGGCTTTGTGCTCTTTTTTACCAAGCCTGTGTGCCTTTCTCCATAACTCAACAATCCATAACAGCATATTAGTGCAACTGCAAAAATCATTAAAATAGTGATTATTGTGCATGCATAATTATAATTTCATAACTTTCTAATGGATGAAAGCTATACCAATTTATATTGGTGAAATCAAAATGATTGAGAATGGAAATTGAAAGAAATTAAAGTTATGAACCAAATATCTTAAAAAGATAAATTCACAAAATATTTAGGAAAATGTAGCTTAAAAATAATAATCCATGAACTCACATTTGAAGTCATGTAAGAAAATATGATGGCAGAGATATAAACATTCCATGATGGTTAGTCTCTTCTTTCTCCAATTATGTATTACAACTGTATGTTTAAGGTTATAGCTGTGTGTGTGTATTTATGTATTATAGATGTAAATTATGTAATACTTATAACATATTATCCACATATATTATAAATGCTTTTTAATACAGTTTGATATTCAACAGGGCTGATGTGAGAGCCTTAGAAATATAGTCAGCAGAAGACAACCCTTCTTCATTTTTAGCAGCAAAGAGGGTATGAAGAAGGGAACTGAGTTCAAAGTCCCAGGACTAGCATTTGAGTGTTGCCTTTGTCCTTACAGTCCAACGTGACGGACAGAGCCAACCTATTTTGGGTAAGATAAACTCTCTCTGTCTTACACACACACACACACACACACACAGTTTCTCCATCTCAGGACGATTAATATTTTGGTTCAGGTAATTATTTTTTCATAGATATAGTTATAGATGTTTCACGTATTGTATTAAATTGGAAAGCTAGGAGTACGTGGGTGGTTCATTCAGTTTAGCATCCTACCCTTCGTTTGAGTTCAGGTCATAATCTCAGGGTGTGAAATCGGGATCCAGCCCCATGGTGGGCTCTGTGCTCAGCGCAGAGTCTGCTTGTCCCTCTCTCTGCTCCTCTCCCCACTTGTGCTCTCTCTCTAAAATAAATAAATAGATGATAGATAGATAGATAGATAAATAGAATGTGTAAAAAATAAAATAAAATGTAAAGATAAGTTAAATTTTGATATAAATAATCTCACAACCATGTTTTCAAATGCTTTCTATTTGCTCTTGAGGTTATTATTACTGAATATTTATTACTTTCATAGTTATATATTTAATAACTTATGGATATGTTTGGTTTGCATATCTCTTCATATATATATTTACACATAATGCTAGAGTATTTTTATTTACTATTAGCGTGAAATGAGATATTTTAATCTTACTCTTATAATAGAGGTATAAAATTGAAGATGCAATTAATAAAGGCAAATTTAAGAAATCATTGGTGGAGTATTTCCACATCAGTATTAATATTTTTGTTGAAGCATGCACATACATACACACACACAAATTATTTACATTGAGTAAAAGATGTCCATAGTGTGCATTGCAACATTCCCAATTAAACTACTTAAGAAAGCTTGATATTGCTAAAAACAAAAGAATTTATGGATGAATTAATGTATTACCTTATATTGCCTGCATTACTTTGGATCCAAATTGATTGATTTCAATATCTTCTAAGATGATATTTTTTTCTAATTTCGGCAATGACACAATTTACTTTGATATGTTTTTGCAAACAATGGAAATAAAATATATACATTTAAAGATAAATCAAAGGGACACTCGGGTGGCCCAATGGTTGAGCGTCTGCCTTCAGCCCAGGGCGTGGTCCTGGGGTCCCGGGATGGAATCCTGCATCGGGGTCCTTGTGTGGAGCCTGCTTCACTCTCTATGTCTCTGCCTCTCTTTCTCTGTCTCTCATGAATAAATAAATAAAATCTTTAAAATAAATAAAAATAAATTAAAAATTAAAAACATTTTATTACCCAAAATAATTATACATCTTCAATTTGATAGATTATGAAATAATATTCAGCTTTTCTACATCAGTGAAAAATGAGTACATGCATTGCAATTTCTTTTAACATTGGGAAGTTATGTCTAACACTTGAGGAGTGTTGACTCTGTGCTCCAGGCACTGTTCTTAGTGCTTTCATTTATTATTTAGTTCTCTTTACCTCTCTAAGAGGTAGGACTATTCTTATCTCCATTCTACAAATGGGGAAACTGTGCCAAAGGCACTAAAATTAGTCATTGATGCAGACGGGACTTCAGACCAGATAGTTCTATTTGAGACTTGGTGTTTTTTTAATAAGTGCACCTGTATGTTATTATTCAATTGTATGTTAATACTCAGTAAATGTTTCCAATATATCTCTAGTTTTAAAAGGTAAGTTCAAAAAATAGAAAAGTAAAAAATAAATTCAAAGAGCTTTTAGATACAGTCATAATTTATTTGTTTAAACTGATATTAAGCTATTCAGTATATCATTATTCTTTCGCCTTTGGCAAAATATCAAAGTATAAGAGTATATCTTTGATGATTAGTTTTATGCATATTCAAAGAAATCTTGGATCTTTCATGTTCAACATAAACTTCTGATCTAGGATCTGTCTGTGTTCTTGGACATGCTTCCACCTGTTTTCCCACATAGCCTGGTTCTTTTTCTGTCTTTCTTGATACACTAACCCACGTGTCACATCTTGCCTATCATTCCAATTTGGCTTGAATTCCTAGAATTTAGCCTTACCTTCCGCCACTGTTTTATGTTTTTATTGACCCATTTGCTGCACTAACTTGCAGACTTTATAGATTAAAGTAATGTGCTCTTGACCAGACTTGCCACCTAGAATTCAGGCCACCTATATATTTGACTTCTTTTTTTTTTTTAATAGTGGGCCTAATGATATATTTACCGTGCTTATCCATGAGTTATAGCTCATATCAGAGCTTATATGTAATACTACTTTCACATATGTGAACTGCTACTCAGTTTAAACTTATTATTTTGATTTTTAAAGATTTTATTTACTTAAGAGAGAGAGATAGTGAGCAAGAGAGAGAACATTAGCAGAAGGAACAGCAGAACCAGAGGGAGAAGCAAGCTCCACGCTGAGCTGGGAGCCTGATGCCACGTGGAGCTGGATCCCAGGACCCCAGGATCATGACTTGAGCCAAAGGCAGACACTTAACCAGCTGAGACCCCCAAGAGCCCTAAAATAACTGACTTAATCCCTTGTCAATATGATGTACATGTATCTTTCTCCCATGTCCTGGCTCCTGGTTATAGCCCCTCAACATTAATTTTCTTTGTGTTACCTGAAACCTGTCATTGCCACAATGTTATGACTTTGCTAAGAAGATGATGACTTTGTTGTGATATTTTGAGGGCTAAGGAGGTCCTGCTGAGTTGAGTAGAAAAAGCAGAATTTCTGGGCGCCTTGATGGCTTTGTTGGTTAAGGTCGGCCTTGGACTTACCTGGAATGGAGCCCTGTGTCAGGTGTCCTGCTCAGCGTTAAGTCGACTTCTCCCTCTGCCTCTGCTCCTCCCCCAGCTCCTGCACGGAGCTTTCTCTCTTTCTCTCCCTCTCTCTCTAATTCTCTCATAAATAAATAAATAAATAAATAAATAAATAAATAAATAAAATATTTTTTAAAAAAGCAGTTGTCTTGCAACAATTCATAAGAGAAAATTCTGGGTCTCAAATAGAGCCCACAGTGTGATGGAGCACTTAAACCCTGCAATTCTCTTTTATGAATTACCTTTCTTAAATTTTAATCTGTTTAATTAAGGATTTGTCTTATTTTATTTTCTGCGATAATAATTCTCTTTCTTATTTTTCTTTTTCCCCTGAAGATTAGTGTTTTTTTTTTAATTTTCTGCATTTTTCTAATTTTATATCTTTCTTGAACCATGTATAAGTTTGAAATAAATACTTTAATCTTGGAATATACTTTTTTAAATTTTTTATTTATTTATTTGACACAGAGAGAGAGAGAGAGTGGGAGAGCACAAGCAGGTGGAATGGCACAGGGAGAGGGAAAAACAGGCTCACAGGGAGCTTGATACGTGGCTTGATCCAGCATCCTCAGTTCATGACCTGAACTGAAAGCAGATGCTTAACCAACTGAGCCACCAAGGCGCCCCTGAAATATACTTTTATTTTCTACTTATATTGTTGTTCTAACTTCTAATATAATTCTATTGTGGGTAGAGATTATACTAACTAGAACACATCTCCTTTGAAAACTATTGAGATTGGCTTTATGCCCTGAAAGTGGCCAATTCAGTTATGGTTCCCCTTGAATGAGTTTTGCTCAGTTTTAATGGCATATATCTCGATTTGTTATATGTATTGATCAAATCTCCAGTATCCTTCCTGTCTGTTTGTTCCATTAATTTATAAGATAAGTCTATTAAAATTTTTAAAAGATATTATTTATTTATTCATGAGAGACACAGAGAGAGAGAGAGAGAGAGAGAGAGGCAGAGACACGGGCAGACGGAGAAGCAGGCTCCATACGGGGAGCCCAACGCAGGACTCAATCCCATGACTCCAGGATCATGCCCTGAGCCAAAGGCAGACGCTCAACTGCTGAGCCACCCAGACGTCCCTAGTCTATTAAAATTTTATTATGATTATGAGTTTGTCTCTCCTTGTAACTCCATCAGTCTTTGCTTTATATATTTTTAAGAATACGCTATTAGGGGCAAACAAGTTTGGAAGATTAATCTGCCTGGATTATAAATCACAATTATGTTTCTCAAATGGCCTCCTTTTTCTGGTATTATTTTCTATCTGTCCAATGTTGATATAAATGACAAAATTTGTATTAGTGTTTACATGATTTTTTCACATCATTTTTTATTTCAACCTTTCTAGATTCTGATATAAAAGAAATATTTTTAAGCTACATGTATATAGGCTTATTTTTTATCAATCTGACAATCTTTGTCTGTATTTTGAACAATTTATCCCTCAATATTTATTATCTATGGTTTAAATATAGTGTCTTAACGGTTCATTGTTGTTTTTATTTGCCCCTCCAGTTATATGATCTCATATTTCTCCATCTGCTCATGCATTTGAGTTTATTATATTTTATTCTTTCACTTTTAGTAATCAGTTTGGGAATAAGAAAGACTACAATTCCGATTTTTCTCTCCTATCATTATTGCCAGCATTTATGTTTGTGACTATGTATGTGTGTGTGAGTGTGTGTGTGTATGTGTGAATGTGTATGTATATATATATATACATATATATATATATATATATATATATTAGAAAGAATGAGTTGATTAGTATTAGGCTGATCAATTGAGTATCCCAATGCATTTCAGGAAATCTAAAATGAAAGGGATGTTTCATGACTTTTTCTGGAGTTTTGGGAAATTAGACCCCCTCTATGTGTTTCCATTCCCATTAGATATATTTGGAGTCTTAGGTTGAAAGTAGTAGATGAGACTCCTAACAATGATAAAGCTAAAAAAATCCTAAGGAATGTCAACATGCCCTTTATGCCAAAACTGGAAGGTTGGGAAAACATAATATGTTCCTATAGGTCCAAAGTTTTTTGTTTTTGTGATTTAAACCAGTCGTTCTCAAAGTGTGGTTTGCCTGCATCACTGGGGGCCTTTTTAGAAATTCAAATTATAGTTCACTTCCCCAACCTAATTAACTAGGTATATTGTGATAGGGACCAGCAAACTAGGTGATTCTGATGCCCACTACAGTTTGAAAACTAGTATCTTAAAGATTTAGCTGCATCAGCCATATGTATAGACCTACAACTATGGACCCATTAAAAGAAGATATACCAACAGTGTCCATGTGGGCGAGATATGAGTTTACCATACATTGGAAACCAAGATAGAAGAGATTTATTTAGTCCAATCAATTTGTTCCTACATATTTTGTTGTTTTGCATAAATTCCCACTTTTGAATAACTCTAGAAATCAATGAAAAGACTCACTTGGCTCAGTCTAATTTATAAAAGGGCCGAAATTATTTGGAGCTGACTAGAATAGTTGAATAGACCTTTGGTTAGAATGAGGAAGCCCACAGCAGATGGCACCATTCAATGAAGCCTTTGAAGGTTGGTTAGTCTTTCTGTACTGCAACGTATGTAATGTCTACAGTCTTACTACTGCACTAAGCATGGAAGCTTCCTTGAAAACTGAGGCCATGGTTTATTTCTGTTTTTAACCAGTGACTTGAACAGTATTTGTCATAAAGAAAATACGTAGAGATTCTACTGGAAAAAAAAAATGAATGGGTTTGGTCTTTTCATTAGGTACTATTCTAAGAAAAACTCCTGGGTGAAAACATTTATGGTTCCTACTCTCATAAAATATTTACACCCACTGAGAAACCCATCATTGATCAACTGCACATTTTAAAATATCACACTGCTAAAATGTGGGAAATGGAACACAAGCCAATATTTGAATGAAAATAGAAAGATAAAGAATTGCAATAATTCCACTTAGAAGATTACAGTTTAGATATAGAAATCTTATTTAAAATCTGGCTAAAATTGATGGAATTAGTAAATAAAATTGACAGAATATATTAATGATTACTAATTGAATTAAATAAAAATATTATTAACTCTTAAGTTTATAACCTGAAAACTTGATGGATATTTGACTGTTACTATATACAGTTTTTAGATAGAATATACATAAGTGGGAGTAAATTTGGAGTTGGAAGAATAATCCAAATAATAACTCCATTTTGGAAAAGTTGAGTCTGAGGTTTCTTTGGACATCAAATAGAAAGTTTAAATTAATGGTTGATTATTTGTGTTCAGTGGTCTAGGCTGGGGATAAGACAGAGTCATCAACATAATGATGTCCTAGGAATGAATGACGTTGCCTAGAAATAGGAACTCATTTAGAAAACAAGTGATTTCACTGCTGAGCTTCAATAAAATCCAACATTCAGAGGCAGAGAAAGATGATCTGAAAAAGAAATGATAAAGGGTATAAATAAGGAGTAATTTTCACTGAGTGTAGTGGGCTAATATAGACAGAAGTCAGATTAGAAGACACATATCTGGATCCTAAAAGATAGCTTAGGAGAAATAGAGACTAAGTGTAGACCGCTATATGATGAAAGTTGCTTATAAAAGAAAGAAAAGAAATAAAATGGCATCAGGGGAGGTAAATCACACACATACATGCATGTGCACGCACCCACATATGAGCACACACACCTCCCCTCCCCACAATGGGAGCATTTATAGATATGGGAAACAGAAAGAATTATCAATAATCAACTAACTTCTTTAGGCATCTATATCACACAAACAATGAGCAAAATGATGAAGTTATAAAAATGAAATCAGGGATGCCTGGGTAGTTCAGTGGTT
Organism: Canis lupus baileyi; assembly: GCF_048164855.1. Taxonomy (NCBI): domain Eukaryota; kingdom Metazoa; phylum Chordata; class Mammalia; order Carnivora; family Canidae; genus Canis; species Canis lupus. Next base: position 80,251,052 of record NC_132841.1, on the reverse strand, counting down.
GACTGTCTGTCTTTGGCTGAGGTCATGATCCTGGGGTCCTGGGACCGAGTCCCACATTGGGCTCCCTGTGAGGAGCCTGCTTCTCCCTCAGTGTATGTCTCTGCCTCTCTCTGTGTCTCTCATGAATAAATAAAATCTTAAAAACATAAAGTAAAATAAAAATGAAATCAGGAAGCGTTGTTTGGAAAATATGAAGTAAAGGAGATTAGAAGTGCTTTAAAACTTCAAAAGTTTCTTATAAAAAACTTAAAAAATATATCTAGAACCTAAGGGAAAAACAAGAATAGGTACAAACATTCAAAGTTAGAAATGAAAGGGGAATAATACTCCCTGACAGAGGAAATTAAAAGTATTATAAAACACTTTACAAATTCTTATGCAAGTGAATTTTAATATCTCATCGAAGAGATGATTTTCTTTGAAAATGTAAATTATAAAAACATATCTCAGGAGGGATCCAAAATCTCAACAGATCTTAACAGCAGAAGAATTTGGGACAATCATCAAAGTACTATTTTCCAGGCCCTAGCCTAAAGGGATACATTCAGATATATTCATGGATAAAGTATTTCAAACTTCCAGGAAAAGAAAAGACATTTCTTATTTTTATGTAAACTATAGCAAAGCATAATCTCCTTGTTCTGCACATCTTGCAAACGGAGGCACTCACTACCTTTTTATACCAAACTAAATTCTCAAGTTTGTATAGTGAATAGCCTGGGAAGCTACAATGTCTGCTTCCAGAACATGGGGCAAATCTATTTGCTGTCCAGTTATAATAGATAAATATATCTCTCTCTAAGGCAAAGGTTTAGTAGATGGTTTGTATCCCCTAATTAAAGACTGAAGTGTTCTAAGCTTAGATTCCTCACTTGACATACAACCCCATTGCGTGAGCAGCATCCCTAAAACTCTCTCCCCCATGAACTTTAGGAGGTAAGGTGAGAGAACATGACCACGGAACTCATGCTTTTGCTATAATAGTTGTTTTTTTCACCCCCGATCTAGGAGTTCTGGTTTTGTTTTTTGTTTGTTTGTTTTTACCATTTGTGATATCACAGTAAGCTAATTTGTTAGCTTGCAAAAGGGGCAAAATCTCAAACCCTTCATGGGACTTCCCACTTCTGATATATGTTTTCCTTTATCTGGAAACATTTCCCCCCCCCTTGTCTCCATCCCTGGCACCCCTATACTCCTTACCTTGCCTAATACTTACCCTTCAGACCTCATCTGATACCTCATACATGGGCTAAGTGACCACTTACATGCTCATGGAACATTTGAATATTGTGTACTGGAGTTTATTGCAGTAGATTGTTATCTGTGTCACCAGTTGTATTTTCATTAGTGTCAAGTTGGAACTTCTGTCTATGTGGTTTAGTTTCGCATTTGTCATCTAACATAATGTCTATTATAAGCACTCAGTAAAACTTGGGAGGACTGGTCTAAGTATTCAGAACTATATCTGATATATTAGGTGTTTAATAAATTATATTTGTTCTTATCAGTAGTGGTAAATTAATGCCCCTTTTGTTTTACTCTCTGTGTTTATTTTGCTTAGTGAAAGCTGATTTGGTTTATCCTTTTATTTTCTGATTGTCTAGATACATTTCTCCTTTATCTGCAAAGATAATTATTTTTTTAAGTATGCATTTGAGATGGACAGCGCTTGGATACTCCTAGAGGTTGAAGGTTTACTCCTTGATTTTTTTTCCTTTGTTACCAGTATTTTATAACATGTCAGAAAAATCACTAATTGAAGTAATAAGCTGAATTTTTAAAAAGTTTTACTAGAGTTAGTTAATTATTAAAAATAATGATAAATAGGGGATCCCTGGGTGGCGCAGCGGTTTGGCGCCTGCCTTTGGCCCAGGGTGCGATCCTGGAGACCCGGGATCGAATCCCACGTCGGGCTCCCGGTGCATGGAGCCTGCTTCTCCCTCTGCCTATGTCTCTGCCTCTCTCTCTCTCTCTGTGACTATCATAAATAAATAAAAATTGAAAAAAAAATTAAAAAAAAAAAAAATAATGATAAATAAAAATGTGGAAATTTTATACTATTTTAATTATGAAGGTAGTATTAAATATTTATTTTCATATACAATACCAAATAAAACAGTTTCTATAGAAAACATGTTAATAAAAAGGTAAAAAAATGGTCTTCACTTAGGAAATTTTTGGTAATAATTTATCTTTCCTATAGTTCCCTCACTTGATCTTGTTTTTTCCATTCTTCATGATCTTTAATGAAAATACACTGAAAATTAAGGCTAGTACTTTAAATAATGGCACAAGCAGAATTCAAAAGAAGACACTCAGGACTAGCTTACCTAACTAAATGAAAGCTTGAGAATATCAGTTATATGTTAACCTAGAGAAAATGCTTTTTTCAGTTGGAAATGTTATGTTAAAGTCGTTGCCAGAGTGCAGAGTTTATTTTAAAATCACAACTGTGGCGTTGATAATCACAATTTTATAGGCATATTAGAGAATTACCAAAGAAATGATAGGAAAATTCCCAGAACTCCAGTTTGAAGTAATTCATAGGAGAAAGAGTATGACTGAAGAGATAGATAGAAATAAAGGAAAATAAAATAAATATATAAGCACAGATTTCTCTGATGGTAATGGACTCATATGATATTACCAAAATGCTTTTCAGTTTAACATCCCCAGAAGGATTTTGTGTGAGATCTATATATAGTCACTGAATGATAATGAATAAGGTAATTTTATAGTGCATGAAGAATACTTTCCTAGAATTCCAAAAGGACTCTTTCACATTTCCACTGCTTTAATGATTCTAAAACATTATGTACTCCTACACCATACAGAGAAAGTGCTGGCTACAGGAAAAGATTGAGAGCTTTAGCTCTTTTTGAACAAAAGCTTTGTCTCTTTTGTGTGTTCTGAGAAGCCTGTTCTTACAAGCTCCAAATTATGGGCCTCAATGGCGTCAGTATTTTTATCTCTACTATTTCCTTTTAGTTTTCTTGATTGTTGAACAATGATAACTGCACTTTGTGACCAAGGTTTACAGTTTTTTTTGTTTGTTTCTATGTAGATGTTGAAAATTATCCCTCTTCTTACTTAGGTTTTTGAGGAAAATCAGCAGTAAAAATACAACCATATATACCAAATATGTAAGAATGTATTTTGTCATATTTCAAAAGTAAGGTTCTAATACTAAGGAGCATGTTAAATTCAAGTTTTTTTCATTCATCTTTAAGGCTGATACAATTTTTACTTTCTCTTCATATTTGTGGAACATTTGGCCTTCTACTGCAAAATCCATGTATGTAGAATATTAAAGAATCTAAATATATCTTTTAACTCTGAAATTTCCTGATACTCATTATAAAAGTACCTGATCAAAGCACAATTTTAAAAAAGTGGTGATTTTCAGAGTATTGGTGATACAAGTCTTATGACTCATTTTTCTTTCCTAAAATAACAGTGATTTGTTCAAAAGTGCAGGAAGGTGCTCTAAGGACCCTCACTTCACACAATATGTATGTGGCTCACCCAAAGGAAAATCAATGCAGACACATCAGCTCAGACAGGCTGTTATCAACATGTTACAGAACCTAAAATCAACCTGAAAGATGACCTCTTGAAACCCAGAGAAAAACACACTCTTAAATTTCCCCATCATTCTCTCTCAATGGAAACAAAGGTAGAGAATATGTCTTTAAAACTATATGGTCTCCTATGAATCATTTCAAAAATTGAATGTCCTATTGGAAGGAATATTTAAGAATGAAACAAAGATTTGGACTGCGTTGTTTGATAAAAATGTGGCATAGTCACATATTTGTTCTGTAAGAATGATCTAATTTCAGAGACTTAGTCATTACTAATTTATCACTCCTGATGCTGATGTAAAGGGACCTGTAGCTACCCAAACAAGTAGATAGCATTGTTTGTCTATTTTAATTTAACACCATATGGAATATTTTAATTTGTTATTTTTTTTTAATTGGCTATTTTTTTCTGATCCAAATGCGTCAGAAAACTTATTTTATAATAACTATATCCAAACAGGCTAGGCATTTATAACCCTCATCTTAGAAAACTAAGAAACTGTGGTTTAGAGAAGTCAACTAACTTTTTCAAATTCACATACATACTAAGTGAGAGCATTCTAATGTGTAAAGGTTGTTTTTTGAATGTCTGGGCTAATATCCTGACACTCTTATGGTCTTAAAGAATTGCTGTATATTGGAACATACCCTTCTAGGTGTGATTAGTATTAATATTTAGAAATAGGTACTTGGAAGAGTATAAAAACCCAATTTGAGCATTAGTTCGAAGTTACTTTAAAAATATGTCTTTTATAGTTCTGAGTATTTTTCTTACTATAACTAATGCTTAAGCAAATATTTTTTTCAGTGCTTTTTAAAATCTTAATGTTTTACAGAAATTGTATAGAACAACTATGGAGTTCTCTGTCATGCCCTGCCTTTGAAAATATAGAAGCAAACATATTTCCTTAGGTGGAGGGAGAACGAGACAAAGTTTTTGTATATGAGTGAATCACATAGATTTCTATGTTCTCATCCTGAAAAATGTTATGGGTGGTATTCTACAGAAAAAGAAAAAATATGTAAGCAGAGAGGCAACATTGTAAAACAAAAATGTAACTTTAGGGTTAAACCACCTGGCCTATTAGAGCCATTTAACTTTTATTTATTTTATTTTATTTTTTAAAGATTTTATTCATTCGGAGAGAGAGAGACTGAGAGAGAGAGAGAGAGAGTAGGGGGAGGGGCAGAAGTGATTGTCAAGCAGACTGTTCTGAGCAGGAAGCCTGCTGTGGGCACTATCTTACAGCCCTCAGATCATGACCTGAGCTGAAACCAAGAGTCAGGAGCTTAACTGACTGAGCCATCCAGAGCCGTTAGCTTTTAACTTTTAACAGAGGCTTAACTAGGATGAAAGAGACATTTAGTAATAGGAGACTTGTCTATATGTGCCCCTGTGTATGTATGCAATATCCACAGTGTTTACACCAAAAAAAAAAAAAAAAAAAGATTTTAAAGACATGGGAAACATTGACACTGTATTTCTTTTTATCAAAAAGACTGGGATAAAGAGGAAAAAAGGACAAGTCTTTTTATATATATAGAAGAGAATGCAAGCTTTTCTAGTTGTTATCAGAACATTTCTGTGGCAGTAGACAGACGATAAAAATTAAGACAAAAATGCAAGAATGTCTTACTGAATCATGACACAAACATAGACCAACTGTTTGTTATGAGTACACAATTATATTAATGACTGAGTGTCACCTTCAAAGGGCCCATAAATTCAGTTGTTCTAGTGGGGAAGATGGCATTTGAAATGAGCATGGAATGTTCAGTAGGATTCCCTAAATGGCAAAATTAAGGAAGGTCCTCTCAAATGAAATGAATAAACAAAAGTGCAATGTGTGACAAGTGATTATGTATTTTTGTGACACAAGTGACAAGCCTTCTTTCTCAGTTGCACTTAAGGGCATTTCTATGTATCCTCTGAAAATAGAATAATTAGGAATTTTGCACACCATGTGTCTCCAGATCATCATCTGTAGGTAGTGATTTCTACCACACAGTTGGTCCATTTTGTGTGTGTAAGAGATGACTGTCGGATGTCTACAGATACCTGAAAACATCCAAATAATTTCACTACTCATATCTGAACCAAAAATATACTATAATCCACTAGACATTAACCAATCAATGAATGAATAAATAAATTTTAAAGGAATGGATCCCAAAGTAAAATAATGGATACAGATAGATGTCAGGAGAAGGAAAATGTCCATGTCTGTAGTGCTTTTAGTGTGGATTCCTCATGCTTTTTTTACACTGTGAGATCTAAGTGCCTAGGCCTTTTGAAAGTGATTTCTGTGGATGTGCTCCAGGCTTTAAAAGGTTATTACAAACAGAGTGACCACCCTCCTCCTTCTCTTCCCCTGACCATCACACTTCCTGAAATCCTCTCTTTTGGTCCTTCCCTTTCTATTACTGCCCCTCCCTCACTACATCACACAAGTACACTCTCAGGAACCACTTTTTTTGTGTGGAATAAATAAGTTCATATTACTTCTTCTGTTTTGTAAAATACATAGTGTCAGATATTGTAAATTTATGGTTTCTTTCCTTTTGTCCTCTGCCCACATAAAAAAAAATATAGGTAAGGGAAATAAAGATGATGCTTTCTATTCTGGGCTTTGGGAGGTTTCCCGCTTAAGAATCTAAATTCTTGGGGATCCCTGGGTGGCTCAGCGGTTTAGCTCCTGCCTTTGGCCCAGGGCATGGTCCTAGAGTCCTAGGATTGAGTCCCACATCGGGGCTCCCTGCATGGAGCCTGCTTCTCCCTTTGCCTGTGTCTCTGCCTCTCTCTCTGTCTCTCTCTCTCTCTCTGTGTGTGTGTGTGTCTCTCATGAATCAATAAATAAAATCTTTAAAAAAACAGAATCTAAATTCTTTTAGAGCTCAATGACTGATGATTTAATACCTTTTTTCCTCTAATACATGTGTTCATTTTATTCTATACTTACTCAGTTATCGATGTTCTAATCCTATTTTATAAAATAATGTTTTGTCTCCTTAACACTAAGGCAGGATAAATATCTGAGGGTACTATCATATGTCCCTAATCCCAAGACTACTCTCCTCACTATGGAGGTGGGAAACTAATTTTACATGTAACATCATCATAAATGCATAGAACTACTGAAAAGTGATCTAGCATTGGGAATACATTCAAAGATCAATACAAGTAGAGACCCTACATATAAAATAAAAAGTTTTATTTTTGTATATATATATTAAGATATTATATAATTAGAAGGTCCCAGACTTCTGATTTATGCACTTGGTATTCACAGATGACAAATGCCATTTTGATGCAAAATTTCTGGGGTCAGAACTTGACCTTTCTTCTTTATAGTCCTGTTATCCAAGAATTCACCTTACCTACTTGGAATACCAAATATACAATATTTTATATCCATAAAAGTATTTCAATTTCAGTAAAACAAATAAGTGTGTTTTTATAATAAGGATATTATACATTAGGTTTTATATATTTAGATGATTTCAAAAGCCAGTTAGTAAAGTATTAGCTGCTTAGAATGAAGAAAGGACCCCGTTGTAGTTACAGTAAAATAGACAATGGCAATCCTGACTTAAAGGCACAAATTAATTAATACAGTAAAATAAACCACTACAAGCAAATAAAATGCAGTGATTCCATTTAACAACTATATATTGAGAACCTATTTGTTCTAAGCTCTTTACAACAGTACTTGGGATGTAGCATTGTATATCGTTGTCTCAGTGCACTTGGTGTGTGGACATAGACAAAAGAAACAAAGATCTCTTCTCATGGAATTTGTAGAGTAGTAAAGGAGAATAGATAATTCAACCTAATAAGTCAATAATATATGAGTAGGTGATGCATGCTATGGAAACTAATAAAGTTAATGAGGATCAGGGAAGGTTGGTATGGAGATAAGTTTTCAGTTTTATATAGAACGATTGTAGAGTTAGCTTTATTTGAAGGTAATATTTAAGTCATAAATTGACAAAAATGAGAGGCATATGAATATGTTTGGAAAAAATTCAAGGGAGAAGAAATAGTGCTTGCCTTAAGATAGAAGCTTGCCCGGGCTCACTTGATAAGCTGCATGGGCACAGTATGGCTTGAGGAGAGCTAGCCAGGGAGGCGGTAGTCCCAACATACTGAAACAGCCATAAGTGGACCAGACCTACTATGGCGTTATGAAAACTCTGGTTAGAGACCCAGAGCCTGTTGTTTGAAGAGAACTGGTTTCTTGAGGAAGGACAGTGTAATCCAACTCTAAGTGTATTAAACATGTAAAACATGTTGTGTAAAAACAACATGATTCTTTCTCAGATTTTCAGCTATTTAGGAGGTTTTCTGAAAAAAAATAAAAATTATTATATTATCTATTTAATAATAATTTTTAAGAACTATATATAGGGACACCTGGGTGGCTTAGTGGTTGAGTGCCTGCCTTCAGCTCAGGGCGTGATCCCGGGGTCCGGGGATCAAGCCCCACGTCGGGCTCCCTGCATGGAGCCTGCTTCTCACTCTGCCTGTGTCTCTGCCTCTCTCTCTGTGTGTCTCTCACGAATAAATAAATAAAATCTTAAAAAAAAAAAAAAAAAGAACTGTACTCAGAATCTGAACTAACAGTAATACCAGGTGACTCCAAACCCCATCACATTTCTACAGTTAAACCAGGAACAGATAGATTGTGTGTGTGCAGTGGTGTTTGAGTTAAGTTTACCTTCCAGAGGGTCTAGTGAGTCCACGAACTCATCTCAGGATTGTTTTTCAGTCTCCAGTGAGTAGTTGCCACAGATCCTTAACCACCGCGGAATCTTCACGTTGGTTTCCAGACCTGAGGAGCCATTATGGTAGGAGGGAACCATTTGGAAGACCAGTCACTTCACCACAACCTAAGAAGGGAATTGTAAAATGTATTAGGGCAACAACCATACACATTAAGGTTTCAAGGTGGTGGACCCCATCATATGTCACAGCTTCCCTGTGTCAGGCTCTGCACAGGCAAAATGGACTGTGGTGAATGTGGGTACAGTATCATAAACTTCATAACTTCCTGATGGCTTCAGTTAGGCATCTTGTGTTGGAAGTGGTATCTTTACAAGAACAAATCTACTTAGTATATGATTCTTTTAAGTATCAATCATGAGGTTAAAAATAGTTCACTTTCATGTGCACAGGACAGCAGCACACATTTGTAATCATAAACCATGAAACTATATTAATTCTCTTGCTCTCTCTCCACATAAAGCAGGTCTTAAATTTTTGACATTCTGCACAATAGCCACACTCTTCACTATAGTGATGCCATCATGCTAATTAGGAATAGCAAACAGAATGTAGCAATTATAAGAAGATTCCTGTTAAGATACATGCTTGTCAAGGTGGAAGGAAAAAAAAAATTTCTGAACTGATAAAATATTTTAGAGTATCAGTGATTTTGGCCATTCTGTAACATTTCCTCTAAGAAAAACTTTGAATTGTATACCTAACACTAAGAAACTGGCTCTGCACTGGTTAATGAATAGCATTCTTTGGGATACTATTTTTTTTTTTCATTCTGATGAAAGGCTGCCAATTTTGAGTGGATTCCAAAGCAAAAAAATAATGAATGATGCGATCAAGATCAGTTTTAACTAGATCTCTTGGCTCAATTAAATTATATGATCGGTGCTATGATCTGAATGTCTGTGTCCCCATTATTTATGTGTTAAAATCCTAACCTATGTGTGGTAATGACTTTAGGGAGTGACTGGGTCATGAGGGTGTACCCCCCATGAATATGATTAGTGCCTTTATAATGGAAGTCCCGGAGGGTTCCCTCACCCTTTCACCGTGTGAGGACACAGCAAGAAGATAGCCACTTGTGAACCAGGGACAGGCTCTCACCAGATGCTGAGTCGGCCAGCATGGTGATTCTGGACTTCCCAGACTTCTGAACTGTAAAAAATACAGGTCTATGGTTTATCAGCCATCAGATTAATGGCGAGCCAGTTAGGTATCCCAGACTCCTGTGGCATTTCTCTCTGTAGTATTGATACCTCCTCCTCTCAGACCTGTAGCCTTGTGACAGTTCTGCATGATCAACTGAAGGAGGAAGAAAAATCGTACTTTTTGTTTAGAGGTTTCAAAGTAATACATTGAGGCTAACAATAAATAGACTGCCATTGCATTTAAAAAAATATATTTAAGATAAGACATAAAACTCATGCTGTGTGCAAGGGACTGCAATATTCACCCTGTATGGAACAGGACAGAGAGAATTTAGGAGTGGCGAGTGGCACAACTGTTCGACCAAAGTACAGAGGGAAAATAGTTCTCAGACAAAAGGATCTGTGGGAGAAGCATATATATAGGAACAGGTGAGTAGAAACAAAGTATGTACATTTTAATGTCTCAGGGTATTACCCATCAGAGAACATTTGCTACAGAGAAACATTCAAAAACCAAGTAGAGTGGTGCTTGGGTGGCTCAGTTGGTTAGGTTCAGGCTCTTGATTTTGGCTCAGGTTATGATCTCAGGTCGCAGGATTGAGCCCTGCATCAGGTTCCATGCTCAGAGGGAAGTCGGCTTGGAATTCTCTCTCTCCTTCTCCCTCTGCCTCTCTTTCCAGTCCCGCTCTCCCTCCTCTTTCTCAAAACTAAATAAATCTTCAAAACCCAAGTGAGAGCATGATTTAGCCTTTGGAGAGCAGCCTCTCTCTAGCCTTGATGCTCTTTCCCTGAGAACATGGAACAAGACGGAGCCTCTACATGGACCCCACTATATGATGGGCTCCCTCTTCCCACATAGTTCTGGGTTAAATGCTATCCATTGCAGTTCTCCTGTTCTGCAGTCATGCTGTATGAGGATCACACTTCTAAATAAATTAACCTCATGCAAATATCATGGTTATCCAAGCCAAGACAAATACAAAAATTCTGTAGGTGGTACAGATTGTGAGAGCGAAGATTACGGGGTCAGTTTTGAAAATGCAAAATTTGAACTATCAGCCATATAAGGTTTCTGTTCAATAAGCTATCAGAGTTAGAAAGCTCCAAGATAAAGTTGTACATGTAGTTGGCTTCATAATATGAGTTATTTAAACCCATGAGGTTAATGGACCACATGATTTTCAGCAGCAGAGGGGCCTCCAACATTCAAAAGCTTAGCAAACATGGAAGGAATGGTAAAGAGGGCAGAGAAAGGAGGTAAGTTAAGATGAGATTAAAACCAAGGGAACTTGTCCTGGAAATGAAAGGAAAGAGATAACAAGGATAAGACCCATCTACAACAAATACTAGAGATTGATCAGGTAATACGGGAACTGGGAAATTGCACATTCAAGTAAGTGCCACCCCTGAGCAGTGCCAGAAGAAAAGCCTGGCCAGAGTGCTTTGAGTGGAGACTGAGAAGAGAAGGATTAAAATCTGGGAATTCAAAGCATTTTGTTATAAAGGGAATCTGAGAAGGAGGGCATAGCTGGCGTGGGAAGAGGAGATAAGAACTGATGTTTCCAATGTGGGAAAGTTAACAGGATTATTTGTGGGCAGGCAGGAGTGAACTTCTAAAGAGAGGAATCGATGCTGCAAGAGTAAATGGGATCATAGCTTGAATAATGATCTTGAGTTTTGAGAGGGGCCTTCTTTGACTCAGGGCAGAAGACGTGGAGAGGCACAGAGAACAGCTGGGTTTGGCTGGCAGCCCCTTGAAATTCCTGTCATTTGGTGTTACTTTTATGATTTCACTCTGGGGAAACAGGCATTAACTTTGCCAGCTCTGCTTGGTATAAGCACGCACATGCAACTTAGCTGTGCCTTTTTAGCTGTGAAATGTATTAATTTTGCAAAGGCTGCCAATGTTCCTTTATATTGTGATCGTATATTCATTATTTTAAGTGCCTTCGATCTAACAGATAGATTTATATGTCCTTGGGTATACATAATATATGCACAGATATGGATATAGATATGCAATATAGGTATGTATCTGTATGATTAAAACTGAGAATGATCAAGTAAAATGTACTATAAAATGAGGGAAAATGCCTCTCATCTTTTCTTGTCTTCAAAGGCAATTAACATATAATCTATTGCAAGATGATTGTAAGATAGCGAAAACCTCAAGCATTATATAGACTTAATAGATTTCTAATTGCTAAGTTAACACATTAGAACAGTTTTACTGCTATGATTTTCACCCCTTGAAAAAACCTGCTCCATTATTTATATGTTAACACCTGTAAGTTCAGAGTAAGACTTTCTGCAGTTTTATTTTTTTAAAGATTTTATTTATTTATTCATGAGAGACTCAGAGAGGCAGAGACACAGGCAGAGGGAGAAGCAGGCTCCCTGAGGGAGCCCGATGTGGGACTCGATCCCAGGACCCCGGGATCACACCCTGGGCCGAAGGCAGACGCTCAACCACTGAGCCACCCAGGGGCCCGACTTTCTGCAGTTTTAAAACAGAAACTATGATATCAAATACAATTTGATATTTTTTTTTACAATTTGATATTTAAAAATGAGAGATAACTGTCGTTGTGTGAACTGACATGTTGCTTTAAGAAATTATGTTCTGTCTTAGTGTCAAGACCTGTAGCTGTCAAGGAAGCATAATATTTACTGAAGCTAAATGTGGTTCCACCATATTCATACAGTGTAATTGGGAAATGAGTTGTCCAAGTTACTACAATTATATTTATGTATCAACACAATCTAAGTACAAATAGTGACCTTTGTGTTTATTTGATCCAGACTTCTTATTTTTGAAATTAAGAAACTGAATTTCAGAGAGATTTACTGTCCTGCCTGTAGGTCTCAGTCAGTGTCTAACACAGGTGTTATGGTTTTAAGTTTCAAGTCTATTTGATGTTAATTAGCTTATTAAATACACTGTGGCAGGAGGATTCTAAGATGACCCCCTTCGGTATGGGTGAGACCCATAAAAATGATGGAATGCCATGCCAGTGATAAGTTTACTTTGTTTGATAAGGAGGTAAAAGTCTTGCAAATATAATTAAGATCCCAAACTGGTTGATTTACACTTACTCAAATAGGATATTATACTGGATAAAATGGAAAGCCTTCACAGTGGGGGTGGGTCCTCCTTAAGAGGGAGAGCTTCTCTTACTGGCTTTGAAAAAGTAAGCTGCCAAATTGTAAGAGGGGTTCAGAGACAGCCATGTGGCAAAGAGCTGCGGTAACCTCCTGGAGCGGAGCAGCCTCCGGCCAATGACCAGGGTCTTCAGCTGTAGAGCTGCGTGGAAATAAATGCTACCGATAAGCTTGGAGGCACAGTATTCCCTAAAGAAGCTTCTAGGGGAGAATACAGCCTCCTGGGCTCTTTGGCCACAGTCTGGTGAGGCCCCAGGAAGAGGACACAGTTTGGCTATGCCAGCTGACACTTGACTCATGGAAACAACGAGATAATAGATTTGTGCTGCTTTAAACGGCCACATTTATTTAAAAAGGTATGTCTTACAAAGTTAGGAGAAATAAGTGCTTAGTTGCAAAGTTATTAATTACAAAGTTGTGAATGAATGATACGTTGATTTCACTTTTTAAATATATTTTTTGTCAAATCAGCTTGAATTTCACAGCTTTAGTTCACATGATTTAGTCAGAATCAACTGAGATAGGGAATATTAGATCTGAGACATGATCAGTCTTTGCTTTCCTTTCTTCATTTCTTCATCCTTTCTTCCTTTCTTTCTCTTTCTTTCTTTCTTTCTTTCTTTCTTTCTTTCTTTCTTTCTTTCTTTCTTTCTTTCTTTCTTTCTTCTTTCTTTCTTTTCTTTCTTTCTTCTTTCTTTCTTTCTTTCTTTCTTTCTTTCTTTCTTTCTTTCTTTTCTTTTCTTTTCTTTTCTTTTCTTTCTTTTCTTTTCTTTCTTTTCTTTCTTTCCTCTCCTTCCACCTCCCTCCCTCCCCTTTCTCTCTTTCTTTCTCTTCTTTCTTTTTTGCCAATTATTCCCAAAATCTTCTTTATAAATATTTCCCTCACATACTGTCTAGTCCAGTATTCAAATTAAGAATTTAAAAGTCACAATTAGGTAGTTTATTTCTGTTTAGAATTCTTATGAGGAGTGACTGATGAATTTTTCAGATGTTTTTAGTTATGTGTTTATAAAATCTCTTGTTTCTTCTCCTTCAATAATTGATGCACTGAAGTATGTTGGTAGATTTCCTAATGTTAAATTATCCTTGGATCTTGAAAAAAAATAAAATAAATAAATAAATTATCCTTGGATTTCTGAAATAATACTTATCGCTTATTTTTTTAACACACTGCTGGAATGCATGTGCTATTACATTTAGATGTTTGCTTCTATGATCACATAATAAAACTGGTCTGGAGTTCACGCATGTACACAAGCAAACGTTGCCTTTATTAAGTCTTCTTAGGTTGTGTTGGCTTTATAAAATAAGTTAGTGAGTTTTTCATATATTTCTGTGTACTAGCATAGAAAAAAATCTCCATTTTGTAAGTTTGCTAATCTGTGAAGCCTAATGTCTATTTTAATGTTAGATGCTCAATAGCCTTTAATTGTCTTAAGTATTGGTCTATTCAAGTTCTCTTTGGTAAGCAATCTTAAATGATGATGGAAGACCTTCCTCAGTTATTTGTCTTCACAGCATTCATAAGTGTGAAGCTCAGGAGAAGAAACCAGATCTAGAAATCAAACCAGAGAAGAAAAATAATGTGTCAAAATAAAGGCTTTGAGTTAAAGTAGATTTGCCTCAGACTATTAAATAAAAAAAGGATTGACTGGCAGAAATCTAAATAAGAATCTCGGGATCCCTGGGTGGCACAGCGGTTTGGCGCCTGCCTTTGGCCCAGGGCGCGATCCTGGAGACCCGGGATCGGATCCCACGTCGGGCTCCCGGTGCATGGAGCCTGCTTCTCCCTCTGCCTGTGTCTCTGCCTCTCTCTCTCTCTCTCTGTGACTATCATGAATAAATAAATAAAATCTTTAAAAAAAAAAAAAAAGAATCTAGCCAGCACATACCTGACTATGTGGCCTGACTTGAGTATTCTCCAGGAAAGTAGTATTAATGTGGATTTACTAACTGAGCTATGATTGCTTAACAGCAGTAGAGAGAAAGCTTTGTACGAGGATATTTCTTTGTAGTGTGGTCAAAAACAAATCCTGTAAGTTAAGAAAAAAAACATATTCAGTAAACTTGCTCTACCTACTAGGTTAAGGGTTACAATTTCTCTTTAACATTCCTACTTTTTGACAGGTTTAAAAGTAATATAACCACAAAACAATAACAAGGCCATGACAAATGTGTAATTATTACAAAGAGATGAGCTCATTGTGAAGACTTGACTCTTAATTGTCTTGGTGTCAAAGTCAACGTATGGTATCAATATTCCAGTAGGGACTTTTTTTTTAGAGATTTAATGAGAGTCTTATTGGATGAAAAGGGAATGGCAGAGGTCTATGGTAGCAAAGTCAAGGTTTAGACTTGGAAAATTAGTTTTGAGCAGATTATGAAGCCTTTACTAAATAGCTTGTGTTAGTTCTAAACAACTATATCCTGTGTTATATAAGATGACCTGATAAGGCTACTAGATAATAATGATACAGGAGAGCTTGGTTCTTGTATGACGGAGTTGAAGAATGAATCTTGTGGCAACACAGAGTGAGCAAAGCGATAGAAGTTTATTAAGCAGAGATACAGAGAAAGCTCTCAAAAGTCAGAGGGGTCCCGACAGGGTTGCCACTGAAGGCTTTTAGTGACAGTGTTTTATTGAGAACCTAGCCAGGGAGCTCACGGCCTTGAGATTCTTGTGCCATCTTGGTTTGAGCAGGGACTATTGATAATATCTTAATGACATATTTCTTTGTGATCTGATGAGTTTCTGTGATTACTTAGTAGCCATTAAAGGAGGATATTCCCTAATATTTTGGAGCTAGGGAGCCAGGTTTATTTTTTCTATTTTTGCTGTCTTATCTCTGTTTCCTTGGGATGGATAGGAGCCTGACTTTGGGGCCTTTTGGTGTCCGTGGTGTTTATGTAAGCCCACAGATTCCTGGGAGCCTGACTCTGGGCCTTTTCCTTATCTTTCCCTGCCTAGCCCGTCTGCCCCTAACTCATTCCTGCATCAGTATAACTATAACAAGTATACTAGGTGGTGGCATTTCTTCATATTAGGCAGTTAGCTGTGTCATGGTTCTATGATCAGCTTATTTTTTAGCACGTCAAAAAATAAGAGTAAAGATTTGGGTCCTCTAAATCCTAGGTAAAAACTTTGGAAAGCATCAGCCCTAATACAATCTATTAGTTTTTAGTTGTCAAATGGAAACTAGTTAAGTCATCAGGAAACTGAGACAAGATGTGGGTAAACAGATAAATTTAGCAGTGCAGGCTGACTTTATAAGTTTGAGGATATCTTGGCATGCTTGATTTTAGGATAGAAGAAACAAGACCTTATGATGTCTAAATAGAGTCTACCTTAAATTTTAGCAGTGTGTAAATGGGACTTTGATTGCTTTGTACCGAAGTTTGTTAGAAACTGAATAGTTGAGATTATTAAACCCAAAATTCCAGAGTTTCTCAGGAGAAACTTTTTGCAATATATTTAAATATAGTGTAGTATAAATATAGAAATATATATATATAGTAATATTTCCCTAGTAAATGGATATAGTTGGTTAGTTGAGAGCAGTAATGTCACATTAAGTTGCAAAACCATGCTCAAGTTTTTGTTATCCTCCTTTGCCAGCCATATGGTTTGATTTTATATAGTTGAAATGTTTCATATCATAGACAACCATGGTCAGTGGACAATAGCAAAAGCCATAGATATTAAATTCGCCAAATCAAACATATGTTGCATCATAAATTGTTCACATTCCAATTCTGATGATCATGTTATAGTCATTGAAGTATAAGCCAGAATTAATGGATGTATTTTATTGATAACAGAATCAGGGTCTCATTTCATTATTTTTATTTAAAATAACTCTGGCCTAATAGTCATCCAGTCAGAATTTCAAATGCGTATACTTTGGCTAGGTATTTTATGGACCATGATTTCAACTGTACAGAATATGTTCTGTGTTCTTTAATAGCAAAATTTCATTTCATATTAACCTAAGCTTCATGGTTATTAAAACAAACCCAATTAGTTCAGGGATTTATACTTTTTTCCACTGTCCAACTTTCCATCCTATTCTGAGATCCTCAAATTGCATCAAGATATTGAGACTGATAGGAGGAATGTAGTTAGAATATTTGGTCATTGATTGTCCTCTGGCACAATAGCCTACTACTGCTCGCAATTTGATGTGCTGATTTCTAAGATATATCCACATAAATATGAGATTTCCAGTTTATGGTCTAGCTAGCAATTTTTCTTCTAAGTCCAGTATATGAACATCCAATATACCTAAGTTTAGGGTTGCTATGTGTGGTGCATCTTGTTAAACATTGTAGAGTAACATATAAGGGTTGGGGTTTTTTAAAATATATATTCATTTATTTGACAGAGAGAGAGAGAGAACACAAGCAGGCGGAGTGGCAGGCAGAGAGAGAGGGAGAAGCAGGCTTCCCACTGAGTGGGGAGCCCAATGGGGCTTGATTCCAGAACCCTGGGATCATGACCTGAGCTAAAGGCAGATGCTTAACCAACTGAGTCACCCAGGTGCCCAAGGGTTGGGATTTTATGTGCCAATAGTAACTAGTGTGAGAGCAAAGAGTATCTGTATTATTTTAATTTCCCAAGTTTGTTTGTTTTTTAATAGACTAAATCACTTATGTGAAATTCCTTGAGGTTGGAAGTTTTCTTTCTAAGCCTTCCACAACATTCTCAAGTAATTCTCAATTTATTTATTCTTCTACATTACCTGTTGCTAATATTCTCCAAGCCAAAGTAATCTGATATTCGTGTTTAGATGGACTAGTAAAATAATTAAAATAACAGATTGCTGTAAACTTTATATAGTATCTCAGTGTGCTGCCAAATGGATTTCATTAATCTGTTTAATATGGGTTTTGAATCCTGGATCAACTGCAGAAGTTTCTTTTTTTCAGGATGCCAATAAGACTCTACATTGAAATGGCAGTGTTCTGCATTTCTGATACTACGTTCGCACCCTGTGCCATGCAACTGAACTATAAAAACATCTAGAGTGCCAACTGTCCCCCTTTCCCTAGTCATATCAGCATGGTGTCATCCGTAGACGAAACCAATGTAACGTCACTCACAATGATAAGATGGTAGACATCTCTGTCTATTACTTGGGAAAGAGAAACAAATCAACGTCTCTCAAAAAAGACACTTTAATCCTTGCCTGGTGAAACCAATCTTCTACTCCTTTCTGCTTGTTAATATAAGCCAGAGATTGATACACTCGTTCAGTAAGGGACTAGAGAATAAGCATTTTTAAGTTTTGTGAGCCATGAAGACTTGCAAATACTTAAGACTTCCAATACAATACAAGAGCAGCTATGAACAATGTGTAAATGAATGCATTTTTTCTGTGTTCCAATATAAAGTGTTCCACTTTATTTACAAAACAACAGCCAGATTGCCCCACAGCTGTAGTTTGCAAACCCCTTCATTGACCAAAAAAAAAAAAAAAAAAAAAAAAGAAGCAGCAGCAGCAGCCAGCTGTTTTACCAGCAAGCTCATTTACTTGGGAATGGCAAAGGAATTGCAATTCAGGACAAGCAAACTATGGGGAACCACAGGCAAGTCTGGAGAGCAGAGGAAAAGGGGCTTGCTTTTCTGAATGAAGCAGCTGGGAGAAGCTGTTTGGCCGAGTTCTTGTTAGCAGGGCTGTTGCTGGGCCAGGAGAAAGTCTTCCTTCCCCTTGCTGGGGTGTGTGAAGTCAGTCTCTCCGTGCTGTGGAGCGGGAAATGATGGTGTTCGAGAACCCCCCCTTCAGGGCCTCCTGACTCCATCTTAAATGAGGTTTCCTTTTTTTTTTTTTTTTTTTTTTTTTACACCTGCTACAGAGAGACCTCCATTTACCAGATGCATAATAGTATTTCAGCTTTCAGGGATGGTACTAGTTTGCTCTAGTAAAGAACATATTCAGAGCCGCATCTACCACGGAAGACATAACTTGGTTAAGTTAACCCCTGCGGTGTTATTCTCCAGCCCTGTCATTTTAAATTTTTATTTGATTTCATCAAAAATAATTAAAAGGGGCAGCCCTGGTGACCCAGTGGTTTAGTGCCACCGTCACATCAGCCCAGGGCCTGATCCTGGAGACCCGGGATCGAGTCCCACGTCAGGCTCCTTGCATGGAGCCTGTCTCTGCCTCTGTCTCTCTCTCTCTTTCTCTCACGAGTAAATAAAATCTTTTAAAAAATAAAAATAAAACTTAAAAAAAATTAAAAGAGATCTATAAGGAGCCAAAACACCCATGTTTTCCATGTCTTGTACTGCGGCCAAGTTGATATTAAGTGTAGTCAATACACGGTTAAGCATAGGCACTAGACATTCAAATTGAGGCTGACAGATCAAAGCGGATGCAAGGCCATTAGAGTGCTGTGTGATCTATACCACGGGAGTATCAGCTCTGCTGCTGACAACATCTACCAGGTGGTTGCGCGTTACAGGTAGGACATGTGACATCACATTTCTGCGATGAGGTGTCTGGCCGCATGGTTCAGGGTGCTGATCTCAGGATTCCGCTGGTGCTGAATATATCAGTTCCAGTATTTTCTGAAGCAGAATGGTACAGCCAGTGTGCCACCCCACTCTGGGTTGCTGTGGCCATGTGACAATGTCCTGTGATACTCATTCCCTTTGACCCAGGGAGCACCAGAGGCTTTGGAAGACAGTACCCCCAGCTTGTTACCTATGGCTACACGAGACTTTATTGTTCCAACCTTAAATACTATACCGATTTTGTCATTTTCTATGGATATCATAATGTAACATAATTTCCCCTTCAGGGAATGAGTAAATATACATAGATTGATTTAGGACAATGTAGGTTAAGCTGAGGTCTTCAGTAGGAACTCCATTTATTACCTGATAAGGCTTCATTCAGCCTCGTGGATTAAGGTCACATGCTGGAGCTGGGGTTAAGTTGGGGTCAGTTACTTGGTTAGTGAGTGACAGTTTCCTTTGGGAAAGGATCAGATCAGTGGTTCCTGCCAACATGAGTGATGCAAAAGAAAAATTCCTTAGGAGACTCGTTTAACCTTCTTTTCGGAAGGCTTGGATTTTTCGCATAGGTATGAAAACAGGACAGAGTCATAATTTTTAGAGCTTCGTGGTTCACTTGGTGACCCAGATGTTTTCAATTATAAAATCTGAGTTTTGCCAGTTACTTGGTTGCCTGTGGTTTAGTTACTTAGCTGCCTATTGATTTCATCTTAGGAGCCATATAATTCCAGTCAAATCTGCATTTTAGACCACTCTCTGGGTTCTGAATGGTCCATCTGCTCTTCTGCCTTTCGTAATGACCATGATATTTTGATTTTCATGGTTCCAGCTAGCAACTGCTCATACTAACTCTGTGTTTCTACCGTGGCTGCTGGGAATGTGGACTCCATTTTATCTCCTCCCGCTAGCATTCCAAGTTTAGCAAGCATAACTACAAATATTTTTTAAACAATTGTCAGCAATTTCTGATGGCAAAAGTAAAGTGCCTTCCCAAAGATGTCCACAGCCTGATCTTTAGACACTTGACTGTTACCTTACCCGGCAAAATGGACTTTGTAGACGTTACTACAAAAAGGATTGTGAGATGGGGACATTATCCTGGATTATCCTTATCTGCATGGGACAAATCTCACCATATGAGTCCTAAAGGTAGAGATCCTTTATCAGCTGTAGCAAGTGACAGAAGAATGATCAGAGAGATGCATGCTGTTGACTTTGAAAACGGAAGATCAAGCCCAGCAAGACATCTGATTCTATATACAGACCTACGTAAGATCATGCATTTGTGTTGTTTTAAGTCATACATTTGTGCTAATTTATTACACTTGCAATAGAAAAAGAAACCCTCTGATATAAAAGAGGTATTTGTGATCTTCCAAAAAGTTAAAGATAAAGGTTTATTTGGTTAAGATTATATCTCAGTTACAATTTAATATTTCCACCTTCTATAGTTTTTAAATTTCTCCTGCACATCATGAAGTTTTTCTCTTTCCATGGCAGCCTACATGGTCATTTGATTTTTCTGTGAAGCACGCATAAGACAAGCTAAGACGAAGGCCTGTCTGATGTGACTGTAAAGAGATAATAAAACAATTAGTATTGCATAGACAGTTTATTGTTTACATAAACCATGAAAAGAAAGATAAGCCTAAGGTGCCAGCTCCCTGTTTCTTGTCCCGTACAAAACAGGATGACACAAAAAAAGAGGCCGAAAGACTGCACTGAGTGGGTGCTGGATAACCCATCACTGAGGAGCCCATTCTAGAATACATGCTAAGTGGTTTTATATTTTGAAGCTTTATTCTGAGGAGGGTGGGACAGAGAGCCCCAATCACATCAGAATCTGGATGTGGTGAAAAATTGTTTCAGGATAGCCTCACAGATGACGTACTGAGGGAGTGAGAGTTGGTTTTTGAGTTGCTTCTCGCAAACCTTTCGTCTTCTGTTCTGGGAGGATCATAAGTTATTCTACCAAGACTCCACCTGTGGTTCAAGCCCTTCTCCGTGTGGACTATGTGTATGTGTGTAAGACAACCAGAGCAAACAGAGCCATTACTCTACATTCTGAAGTCACAAGAAGAAAATCTTGCTTCTTGGAGATTGCCAACTTTAAGAATGGATCATTCTTAGAGTCTGGAAATGCTGGCTGTAATGAATAAGATTTCTGTGGGCTAAAACCAACAATAAAAAAGTAGCAAGGGCAAGGAATGGAGAAACAGAGCTCCATCAATTATATAAAATCACTTATTTAAAGATATTACAACCACTAGACCTTCTAGTAGGAATAGCCATAATCCTTCATATAAAGCTAATTTTATATGCTTTCCTCTTATATATGAAAATTATTGTCTTAATATATGAAGTTAACATCATATGAGGTGCTTTGCACCTTCATTCATAACTAAACAGTTAAAACTACATAAAAGATATGCTAATTACTAATGGCTTTGACGTTATTTAATTTCTATAATACTTTTAATTAGTGACATGGACCTAGTAGTCAATTCAAAGTCATCTTTGTATTATATTTTGAAGCTGTAGTCTGCGATTTTAGACATGTGCTGGAGTACTCCTTTGTACTTTGGATTAAATCTTTACCCTTGAAATGAGTTAAAATGTATCTTTAACAGCAGCCTTATTGTAATGTTTGTGTCATTGAGAGCAGTTCAAAAACATTGTTGGTACAAGTGCTCTTTGAAATCCACTTAAAATAAGAGAGTGATTGTGTAAACTGTGGACAATTCTGTTACTCATGTAGTTTCATGTGTAGACACCTGTGAAATGCTTATAAGTCCAATATATAAGAGCTCCAGCCTTAGGTTGAATGCTCCTTGGAAATGATGATTCAAATTAGATAATTGTTTATGAAACTTGACCAGATTTACTGTACCAAAGAAAATCCTTTGCAAGGCTCTCCATTGGGAAATAACGAAAGTATCCATTAGTTTTTATACCCACAGTGCAGGAAACCTTAGAGTCATTGGAAAAGCTGGAAAAAAAATTAAACATACATGTTTGAAGGCATCAGAGAGCTTTAAAGTTTACAGACTCAAGATATGCATAATTTAATTTTTATTTATTTATTATTTTTTTTAAGATTTTATTTATTTACTCACGAGAGACACAGAGTGAAAGGCAGAGACACAGGCAGAGGGAGAAGCAGGATCCATGCAGGGAGCCCTATGGGGGACTCCATCCCAGGACCCCAGGATCACGCCCTGAGCCGAAGGCAGATGCTCAATCGCTAAGCCACCCAGGCATCCCTGGATAATTGAATTTTTAAATGAAGTTTTCAGTTTTAATTTTCATTTGCTTTATCATACTATTTAATCCATATTTTTGTCCCTTTCTTAATAATGGCTTATCTGCCCTTTGTCTTGTTTGATAATGAATATTTGAAATTTTAGCTAATCATTGGCCTCCTTCGCCTGCATGAGCATTAAAATTTTAGCACTTAGTCGTTATTGTCTGTTTACAGATGTGAATTTTCTTTTTTCTGACATATCAACCCCAAATACTTCTCTGTAATTTTTCTCAATTCATATTTCATTTCTGTATTTTTCCTTTAATTTTCTAAAGATTGCATCTTTCTCAGATCATGATTAAACATAATCTGTGTTTGTAGTAAGAGTACTGTCCATCCTCAACACTCCATTTTTCTTTGTTGTAAGAAGTCAACCACCAAATTCTGCCATATGCACATTGGAAGAATTTTCTTCACTGAAACTGGCAGGGCATAGACTTCTGAAATTAGGTGACAGCACAGTAATATAGAAGTCAGTATATCAGATTGCATATTCAAAACATTAATATACACTTCAGTTTTGTTTTGAGAATTTGACAATATCTATTGTTCATGGTTAAACAGATAAAACCAGTCATTTTATATCTAAATGTTTTTCCCATGGCTCTGGAGAAAGCAAGGACAACTATCCCAATATTTTTTCACTTAAGCCAACAAAAAATATGAAAAGTCTTTTCACTATGTTACATAAAGTATGAAAAGTCTTTTCATTATTTTACGTAAAGACTTCATAAAGATAAGTCTTTTCTTTATGTTACAAAATTAAGAACATTATGGAGAACTATCTCTCCATATATATTGAGGTGGCTTATTGGCTGCATCTAACATATAATATTTGTTCTTGCCAAGCATGATCATGGATGGGTCCGACACTGATGTATGCAGTGATAACAGGAAAAGAGATTCCAAGGGGCCATTACTTTGATTTAGAGGATGATTATGGATTTGATTCATAGATAATTTCCTCGTTTCCTTTGCAGACTCAATTTTATATCTTTTTGGTTTTGGTTTTGGTTTTCCCAGAAGCTCATGATCAGACAATTGTTAAAATTTCTTCTATTTCAGTAAGGAAGGTATATGGAAATTTTAGCTGTGTTTAGAAAATTCGTCAGCAGGAGATATGGGATGATCAAGGGAGATAGATGATCATTTATAGTGATTTACATCATGTGTTATAGAGAAGTGGAATTTAGGACTCTCAGAGAACAGAGTTTGTTTGTTTGAATCCATCACTGTCCTTTTTATTGAGACATTTCTCAAGTTCTCTTTGGCCTGAAAATAATGACCTTTTCCCATTTACAAAGGTAGGGCAGATGCTGTTCTAGATATCTGGATATAATGCTACCTATTAAACTATTGTTTGATCTACTTGTATGCGATCCATTTGCTGCAATTCAAACCACTGCTGTTACATATATCCTTTGTACTTGTAGAAGAGGTTGCTAGTCCTTTAAAGCTTATAGAATGTCAGCAAATTGTACCTGGGAAGCACCTGAAAATAGTGCAAAGTTGGAGCTGTGAGAAAAATAACACATCATATGAAGATAAGACTCTGAGAACTTTTACTAAGTGATTTGTCATTTATACTTTAACCACTCAACATTATTTATTTTGATAAACATGGATATTTCCATGTGAAATTACTAGTGCTAATAACATTAAGAGAAATAGGGAAAAAATGTGTTTCCTTCTCAATTTGTAGAGTAGAAACCAGTATATAAAAGGGGAAAATATAATTCTAAATATAATGACAGTATTTCTGAGGTATCCACAAAACATTACTAGTTTCTATCAATTAGTGTCAATTCTATTATAGATTTATTTAAATAGTTACAACATAATTTTCTTTCAAATGTTAATATTTCATTTTTTGTCATCTATAAGTGAGTAGAACTAAAAACTGAAAAACCAAACAGAAATAGCGAAATAAAAAATTTTGAGTATCAAATACACAAGTTACGTTGGACAAAATTTACATGAATCAGAGAAAGAATTATCATACGATCTCATTCATATGTGGAACTTAAAGCAAAAGATCATAGGGGAAGGAGTAAAAAATAAAACAAGATGAAATCAGAGAGGGAGACAAACATAAGAGACTCTTAATCATAGGAAACAAACAGGGTTGCTGGAGGGGAAGGGGGTAAGGAGTGGGGATAACTGAGTGATGGATATTAAGGAGGGCATATGATGTAATGAGGACTGGGTATTTTATAAGACTGATGAATCACTGACCCCCTACCTCTGAAACCAATAATACATGAGATGTTCATTAATTGAATTTAAATAAAATTAAATTAAAAAAATAAATTTGTCTTTAAAAAAAAGTCACTAATTCCACTTCCTTATTTTTTTTTTAAGATTCTATTTATTTATTCATGAGAGACACAGAGAAAGAGAGAGGGGCAGAGACACAGGCAGAGGGAGAAGCAGGCTCCATGCAGGGAGCCCCACGTGGGACTCCATCCCAGGTCTCCAGGATCACGCCCTGGGTAGAAGGTGGTGCTAAACCGCGACTGCCCTCCACTTCGTTATTTAAGATAACTTTGCTGGACACCTGGGTGACTCAGTGGTTGAGCGTCTGCCTTTGGCTCAGGGTGTGATCCAGGGTCCTGGCATCCAAGTCCTGCTTGGGGCTCCTGGAGGGGAGCCTGCTTCTCCCTCTGCCTGTGTCTCTGCCTCTCTTTGTGTCTCTCATGGATGAATAAATAAAATCTTAAAACAAAACAAAACAAAAAGGTAACTTTGCATATGTATGAAATAAAATACTGTGTTCCTAAAATGATTTGTACAATATTATTGTTAAAAGTAAGGTTTGAATTATTTAAAATTAGGAAAATATGTTAAATATTATTTGCCAAATGGAATTATTTTCATCACTTGCACTTAGTTTTACCTTGTGTCACACTCCTTGTTATATAGTTAAAATTATATATTCTCACAATTTCACTTTTTGTGATTAAGTAAATTCCATTTTTCTTTGTGATCTGATACCTTAGGTTTTATTATACATTTTTCAGAATATATGGGGTTTTTTTTCTTTGTTTTATTGTTCCCTTGTAAGTTACCTACAGAGTGAAGTCCTGCATTTGTACCATAAGTAAAAAATATTTTGGTAAAATGATTAAATGGATAGGTTGTCTTTTTTATTTCATACAAATATGCCAGGTTTATCTATATCAGGGAAAGACATAAGAGTGATCCGTTATTATAATGTAAAGTTTATCACTGTAGAAAAAACCTAAAAAGCACAACAAAAGAAAATGAATTCTTAGGACAACACAGGTTGAGAGGAACGCTAGTGCCCCCAAGTGCCTGCCTGGAGATGGATGATGCCTCATGGGAATCGAAAGTCCCTATGCTGCTCATCCGTGTTGTATAGTCATCAGGATAATTTAACTACATAATTACTCACCGTTGTTTGGGTTTGGTGAATTTTTAAGTCTTATTGTGCTATAGGTTTTAAGTGTGGATTTTTAAAAGTTTGGGTTATCTGCTTTTTATCATGAGGAAGCTTAAAGGACAAATCAGTATCTTATTTTTAATTTATTAGTATCATATTTACCCAAAACTGTAGTTTTGAGAAAGAATTTAAGAATTAAAAACAGATATCAGATCCAATCTCAGCTTCATCATTCAATGCTTGACTCTCTGAATATTATGTAACTAGCAGTCATATGTTTGTAGTGTGTTTAATTCTACATCACAATTTTATTTTGAATATATAATATGGTTACAGTATGATTGTTTAGAGCAGTCATTTATAGCAAGTAAACATTCATGGAAGTTTTCTCCATTTTATTGTCCAACATAAATGTATGAGTAGCAGATAAGTGATCTAATTATATGGTTGCCTACTCACGTTGGTATCTTGCGTAGTCATAATTCAGCACCTTTAGGGATACAGGTTTTTATGGTAACTTCAAAGAGATCCATTATGAAATATTAACAGCTCAGTAATTTTATGAATCTCCTTTAATTACTAACATTGAGTTGGTATCATTGTCCCATATCAGGGTTATTTTACTCGTAATAAGAGAAATTTCATTTTTAAAGTTAATTAGAGCAAGCACCATAAAATAAAAAACAGAAAGAGATGTAAATTTTAGTTCTGAACCTTTAGCTTAATATCTAAAATATTATGCACTACTTGACTCATTTGGACATTGAGTAAACTACCCTGAGATGCCATTTCTGACCTGTTATTCTGGCAATTAAATTTGAAAACTCATAACACACTCTGTTGATAAGACTATGGGGAAAAGGAAATTTAATTCGTCAGTAGTTCAAAATATAAAATAAAAAAAAAGTATAAATTCTGTGGAGGAAAAGTTGGAAACATCTGAAAAAATTATGTATGCATTTATCCTATAAACAACAATCTGTTAAGAAATATTATAAGTAGAAACAACATATGTACAAAGTTATTGTAGCATTAGTCATGATACTTGGAAACAGCCTAATTGTAGCATTATTGGACAGGTACAGTTTGAGGGGTTAGGGAAGGTACTAAAACCTCTCTAAATATCTCATTTTTGTATAATTTAACATACAGACATTTTACATATTCAAATATAAAACTGCATTAAAAGGGAAATTTTTAAAATTGAATACAATTAAATGAAAAGGAAATTGAATAAACTTAAATGTATATCAAACTAAAAAATATAACCACATTTAAAAATGGATTATTGGGATGCCTGGGTGATTCATCAGTTAAGTGTCTGCCTTTGGCTTAGGGCATGATGCTGGAGTCCCAGAATCGAGTCCTACATCGGGTTCCTTGCATGGAGCCTGCTTCTCCCTCTTCCTATGTCTCTGTGTCTCTCTCTGTGTCTCTCATGAATAAATAAATAAAATATTAAAAAAATAAAATAAAAAAGGATTATTTTAAGTAATTTAGAACATGGGGTTCTGAAGCTATATCCCTCATATAACCTAAGTTCAAAAATTTCTTGTACTTTTCAGGTTTATTTATATTAGTAATATCCATATTGCAATTTTGAACCTAATATAAAATATACAAATGTATATGTATTTTAATGCCTAAATTTGTATTATATAAAGTATTATTTTCCTTTTCCTGATTGTAAATATACAAATATAAGATGAAATTAATTAGAACAAAGCTCTATGATCTGAATTGCACATTGTCATAAACTCATATTCCCAGCCTTGTTACACTGAAAAGGCCTGGAAGCAATGACAATTCGGTAATAATTATAGAACTAGCACCCAGATTTTGTGTTTTAATACCATTGTCTTTAAATACCATTGTGTTTAAACACCATTTGTGCTTAATTACCATTACCTATTACAAAGAGCCATTTTTCCCTGAGGTAATGACTGGTGCTAACTCTGAGCACAAACAGTACAATGCAAATCTGAATCCATAACGGAAACAAACAAACAAAGCACAAAAAAAAAAAAAAAAAAAAAAAAGAAAAGAAAGAAAGAAAGAAAAGAAAAGAAGAAGTCATATAAAAATATGAATAAGACACAGGAGCAGGTTTAGAGAGGCTCCCACAGTACACATTTGGGATATTTTGAGCATTGAGAGTAAGTAATTTAATTCACTTTAAAACACATGAAAAAGTAAAAAAAAATCATTGAGCCTACAATGATATGACTTACAGAATAACAGGTGCTGTAAGTGTGAATGAATGAACAAACTTGGAAGTTACCATTTTACAACCCTCTGTAAAATCATAAATTCAGGCAAGGTTGTTTGGTAAAAATTATCAGTAGAAAGCGTTGTGAGGCATAAGTGATTTTATGTTGTCAGATTATGACCTTATGCTTTAATGACTAATTAAAGATGGAAAATGAACACTCACAGTAAATATATCTAGCTGTCATTAACTTAAATATGATGAAACATTATCTCTAAGGTTAAGACAAATGAGCATTTAGTGTCCTCTGATATAATGTGTTATGAAGTAGAAATCTTCACTTACAAAGAATTCTTACCAGCAATTCATCTCTCTATAGCCACATCTCTAAATCTAACTTAGATGTTGCAGGGAATAGAAGAACACACTTAAATGACACAATGAGAAGAATAGTTGAACAAATCCAGAGCCTACTATTACCTTCTACATAAAAAAATGACTTGATTTTTTTCCATAAAATCAATGTTTTGGAGGAAAAAGAAAATGTTAAAAGTGACCTAAAAAAAAAAAATAATAACAAAAAGTGCAAGGATAAGCTTGATTAGATTTCAATTTGAAAAAACACAGAAACTGTAAAATATTTTTGGAGACATTTGAATATGAACTATATACTAAATTCTATTTAGGGATTATTGTTAATTATCTTTAAAAAGATAATGTTGTTAGGGGCACCTGGGTGGCTCAGTCAGTTAAGCATCTGCCTTCAACTAAGGTCATGATCCTCGGGTCCTGGGATCGAACCCTCTTTTGGCCTCCCTGCTTAGAGGGGAGTCTGCTCCTCTCTCTCCCTCCCCCCAACTTGTGTGTGCTCTTTCTCTCTCTCAAACAAATAAATAAAATCTTTAAAATAAAATTTTTTAAAAAAGATAATGTTACTATTGCTCTGTAAGAGAATACCATATACATATATACAGAGAGAGCATGCAAGAGCACAATTATGATACAATATTATTATCAAAATTTTGTATGTTTTAGAATTTTAAAATTTTTAAAATCAAAAAATTTTAAAAATTATCCTCACATAATCAGAAATTTAATATGTATGTTTTTATTTTTTCTGTGGAAATGAAATTTAAAATGTATCCACTAGACCAACTGGACCAAATTTCAGTTCACAAGGTAGTGGTAGACTGGCCATGTTTAGCTACAGCAAAAATAACAGTTTATCCTTTTCACCAAATCTTTTGATATAGCAGAGTATAATATGAAAACTTATTTGTACTTTATTTTCTTTATTCTTTATAACTCACTATCAGAAAAACTAAGCTATAGTTCTGTTCATATTACAGATACAAATAAGAGGAGAAATTAAGTCTTAACAGATCTGTGGGAAAAAGTAAATAATGCAGAAAAGGCAAGGTTTTTCTCATATTTATATGATTCAAAAGTGAAATATACACAAATACAAAAGTGAAATATATACAAAAGTGAAATATATACAAATGATTACAAGATTAATAAATACTGTAATAGACATAATATTTGATGAACTGAATATTTTTAACAGCTTCGTCCTTTTAGTTTTTTCAAAGTCAAATGCAAAGTTAATCTTGGACTAATTATGTCATA
Source organism: Canis lupus baileyi (assembly GCF_048164855.1). NCBI lineage: Eukaryota > Metazoa > Chordata > Mammalia > Carnivora > Canidae > Canis > Canis lupus. The sequence goes on along the minus strand of NC_132841.1, from coordinate 80,221,316 downwards.
AAATTACATAATTACTTAAGAGCATTGTACATATACTAAAGTATATTAACAATACTGCCTCAAAGTGTACATGATAAAAAAAGATATATTCACTTGCATTTCCAAGGAGAATTCTGTATTATTATTACATTACTGTATCTGGTATTAGATTGAGAGGACAAATTAACTTGAGATATTGAGTGCATTTTTGTTATATAAGTATGATATTCCACCAACAAATTACATCAGGGAATGATGTGTCAGGGTAATTTTGAACTATTCTTTCTATATAATTTAATCTTTAAAGGTCATAAGGGTAAGGGCAGCTTATCATATGTCTAAAACCCAGGTAGATTTTTCTGCTTTTGTGGCTAAGAATTATTTTCCTCAATCCAAGTCCCAAATCCATTCTGACAGGGAATGTCATCCACTCTGTTTTATGGGCACTATAGTTAATCAATGTCAAAGGAATTGTTTTATTTTCTTTTTCAATACCTAACATTGATTAACTGTAGTAATAGGTTTCATAGTTTCTCTTTCTCCAGATGCTTCTTCCCTTTTGAATGCAAATAGTTCCCTTTTCTGATAGTATTTAGCTCTGGTAACTGACTGAATTTAACTTAACTAGTATGAAAGAACAAAATAATATCTGGCATAGATGAAAAAATCCATTTATAAAAGCTAAAATGGTTTTAACAAGTATAATATATTGTTATCCTCTTCCATTTCAGATTAGAATGCATTTCAAGAGTATAAATCATTCAATTTCTATTTGTCTCTCGAAGTATAATCACTTAAGGGGGTTTAAAAGCTCCTGTCGTTTTCCACATTTGCTTCTGCTTACCCTTTCCTCCAAGAATGGAAAAGGTAATGCAATTGGGTCAGAGTCCAACACTCTAAAAAGAATGTTTTACCTAGTAGGTGGTACATAATAGATAACATACAAGTGTGTGATAAAAATAAACTATCAGATAATTTTAATACATTGAAAAATATAGAGAAGCCTATTTTTGACAATGATGGAATCTTACACCAGTATCCCATTTCTCAGTACAGTAGTTGAAATATATATATATATATATATATTCAGAAATATATATATATATTTATAAAAAATATAATTATAAAAGACATCGGAGAGCTGCCAAAACAGCCTGATATTGAGAAATTGTAACCCCAGAGGGGAAAACAGAAGTAGAAGCACATAGAAGAGAGGCTGATATAATTATATAATCATTTTTCTCTTGAACTCTTTGCCATATATTAAGCTATCTAGGAAAAGAAGCTATGTCATGCTTAAAGAAGCTGCAATTTAAGGGCAGGTATTTTGTTGTTTTTCTGAGGTTTTTTTTTTTTTTTTTTTTTTGGTTTGTTTGTTCTTGCTAATTTAACAATGTTGATAAAAAAAGATCTGTTCAGAGTATTGCACAAGAAGATGAAATGTATGCTGAACAAAGTTTTCCGTTGCTTGACTCTTTCTTCATGAACAAATATTTTGCACACAGCTGGATGTGTTGTTGGGGAACATTCTTTAACTGTCAGTACATTCAGGATTGCCTCTGCTGCAGAAAACCACCTCTAGGCCCACTCACAAAGACTGATCAGGGTTCAGTGAAAGAACTCTGATGGGATATTCTGCTCCAGGACTTCTTTTGGAGCTCACTGGGCCAGATGGGCCTTCCTCAAAGCTTATGTTCTCCTTTCACCCGTTCCTCCTCCCCCATTGACCCCCACATTTGTTAATACTAATGGTAATTCTTAATAAACATCCCATGTCCTGGAATGTATCTCAGAGTCTGCAAAAAACAACCTGTGGCAGTTGGGTTTTGGAGCTGGATCACCCACTGCTTGTCTTACAGTTAAGACTAGAGGTAGATGTAAGGCAGATAACTCTAGGCACAGAGTGGAAGGTCAGTATTGATACCTTTCACCATTGGTGAATTTGGATTATATACCAGTGGAATGAAAGATACTAGCTGGTACAGTGTAGCATCAGAGGTTTGAAATGTTGGGGGTACCAGGGTGGCTCAAGTGATTGAGCGTCTGCCTTCGACTCAGGTTGTGATTCCAGGGTCCTGGGATGGAGTTCAGCATCAGGTTCCCCACAGGGAGCCTGCTTCTCCCTCTGCCTGTGTCTCTGCCTCTCTCTATGTGTCTCTCATGAATAAATAAATAAAAATCTTAAAGAAATTTGAAATGTTGATGAAGGCAAATAAGTATAAGATAGAAAAATGGATAGAATGGCCATTCTAAACTCGATTAACCTCTAGGAAAAAAAGCAGTAGTAGATATGAAAATGAAAGCCAAGTGGGACATCCAGAGAGAATCTTTGATGATGTAGGAAGACACTCTCATTGTGGTAGCAGTGGATAAAGAAAGCTAAGGAATGGGTGTAATATTTAATCATTTGTGTAGCATATCTCCAGTGATGAATATCAAACACTGATGAATATCTAAGAGTCACTAGGCATTTTCAGAAACTTTCTCAGTTAACATGTACATAAGACATGGAATACTACACCCTCCACTGTTTTTAAACTTCGGACTGGACATGAGTAAGGCAAGGGAAAAATAAACAGAAAGATTTGAGAAGTAAAATATTCAACATAATTAGACAAGATAATTGAGTGTGTGTGTTTATTTATTTATTTATTTATTTATTTATTTATACATATATATATTTAAATACAGGATATGTGAATTTAGAAATTTGCTATACACAAGATAATATGCAAAATTTGGTTGCACTTATCAATAGCAATGGCTAACAGAAATTTAAACCTAAAAAGAATACAATAGCAATGACATCAAGAACACCTACATACAAATAAGCAAAAAACACTAGAACTCCTGTGTAAGAATTTAAGAATCTGTATTTCTATATTCAAAACTAGAAAACATTATTAAGGGCTATTTTGCAAATAAATAAATGTAAAAAATATTTAAAACTATTACTATTTACAGTGGTATAAAAAATCAAAATCTTATATAAGTTTAATAAAACTAAATGCAACGTTACTTATTTGAAGATTATATAAAATTAATGACAAAAAGATATCCACAACAAACATAGGGATGTATCGTATCTATCAGAAAGCTCAATAATATAAAGATAACTTATTTTTAATGAAAGTATAAACTTACTCATAATTATTGTCAGAATTGACAAGCTGAGGGGTGGCTGAATGGCTCAATTGGTTAAACATCTACCTTCAACTGGTCATGATCTCAGGGTTCTGGGATCAAGGATTGTTGTGCCTGGCTTTCTGCTTAGAGGGCAGTCTGTTTCTTCCTCTCTTTCTCTATCCATTGTCCCCACTCTCTGTCTCTCTCTTTCAAATAAATAAAATCTTTCAAAAAGTTGACAAGTGGATTCTTAAATTAATATGGAAATACCCAAGACCAAAAATAGCTGAGGAAATCTTAGGGGGTGGGATGGAAAAAAAAACCAAAAACAAAAACAACTAAGCTTGAAGATTTACTTAACTACTTAACCATATCTTGCAAGATCTGTCAAAATCTAACAGAATAATTGAAACAATGTGTCATTGATGCAAATATAGACCAAGAAGAGTAGACCAATGAAATGGAATAGAGTTCCAGAAACAAAATCTCAATCACCTTAATATAGTAGAAGGCATTGGTTATAGAGAGAAGATAGGGTATGAACACTATACTTGTGTTGAGAATTGAGCACACAAAATCTAAAGCACAGGCAAAATTAAATTTCCTCAGAAGGAAACATTGGTTTGGATGCTTCAGAGATGAATGAGAATTGAATGGGTTTCTTATATGATGGTTTCTAATTTCTCTATTAAACTAAGTATGAGAAGGGTGGAATCAGACATAATGGACTAATTCTTACTTCAATAAGGAAAGAAGCACAAATACCCTTGTCTAAAAATGGCAAACTTTTATTTGCCATTGGTGCTACCTATCTATGGTTCTATCTAGGGTTGTTTGGGGACCAAGTGGGAGGTCTTTTCACTGTATACACTTAGGAACCGAGCCTGATAGAGCTGCCATATTCTAGAATGCTGTCAGTGCTGTACCAGGAGAGGTAATTGGGAGGGTTTCAAACCACCAGTAAAATATGCTGGCCAATGTTTTATTCACACTTTCTGTCCAGAATGATTATACAGATTTGCCTAGAGTCAGTCCTATCCTGTGCCTGGAACAGAAAACAATCAAATATTTGACTAATACTAGTGATGGCCAAAGGAAGCATTTTAGGGATTTATAACAGCTGCAGAGAATGGAAAAGTTCACCAGGAAACAACAGTGTTAGAGCCAGCAATGCCAACCTACCTAACATGGATCTATAGGGACAGTTGTCTTCCTAAAGGGGTTATATTTGTCTGTTGCTTCTTAAAAAATTTTACTTAAATTCAATTAATTAACATATAATGTATTATTGGTTTCAGAGGTAGAGGTCAGTGATCTATCGGTCTTATGTAACACCCAATGTTCATAACATCATGTGCCCTCCTTAATGTCCATCATCAAGTTACCCCATCCTCCCACTCCCCACCCCTCCAGTGACCCTCAGTTTGTTTCCTATAATTAAGAGTCTCTTATGATTTTTCTTCCTCTCTGATTTTGTCTCGTTTTATTTTTTCCTCTCTTCCCCTATGATCCTCTGTTTTGATTCTAAAATTTCACATATGAGGGGGATCATATAATTGTTTTTCTCTGATTGACTTATTTCATTTAGCATAATATCTTCTAGTTCTATCCACATTGTTGTTGCAAATGGCAAGATTTCATTTTTTTGATGGCTGAGTAGTATCCCATTGTATATATACCACATCTTCTTTATCCATTCATTTATTGATGGACATCTGGGTTCTATCCACAGTTTGGCTATTGTGGACATTGCTGCTATAAACACTGGGGTGCAGATGCCCCTTTGAATCATTACATCTGTATCTTTTTTTTTTTTTTTTAACATCTGTATCTTTGAGGCAAATATCCAGTAATGCAATTGCTGGGTCATAGAGTAGCTCTATTTTCAACTTTCTGAGGAACCTCCATGCTGTTTTCCAGAGTAGGTGCATGCCCATTACCTCTTAACAACATGGTGAGAGAATGGAGAAAGAATATTGAATATTGACATCCTATGAACTTGGTTCAGAAAATGATAATATTATTGAGAGGAGAAACACAAGCAAACTACAAATCCCCATCTATGAATTTATGGTTTTAAAAATTCATAGACATAGAAATTTAAAGTTACCCACCTGTTAACAATTTTCTTGAATTGTCTAAGTACATTTAGAGAGAAGTGAAGAGATATATGTTTTTAATCATTTGTGTTTGTACAATGAGAATTAATTAGGGGTACTTATTAAATATAACTTCCAAAATTTTTGTAGCATTTTAATTCCTAATTATTTAGGGACAAAATACAATTTCAAAATTTTCCTAAAAAATAACAAATTACAGGTAACTTTGTGGAAAAAATATATAAAATTATTTATTTAGGATGACATTTACCCAAGAATAAGATTTCTTCTATGATTTTTTTGAAGAAGTATTTTTAATGAGAAATAATCTTTTCTAAATACTGTGATAGAAGGCAATCAGTATCTGTAGTAGCTGAAGCCCACTGCTCTGCCAGTAAATCTTCCATTTGATCCTCTTGAAAAGCACTTTTTTCTTCAATAATCCTACATGAAGATAACCCCATTATTCCCCATTACTGAATGACTTCTTTAATTTCACTTTCCTGATTACAGAGTACATAAGGAAAAATTGAACATGCTGAAATACAACTTGTATAACAGAGTTTTGTAGATCAACACCTGTGAGACGTGGTTAAGTATTTATTATTAAAAGATTTCTCTCTACCAAGAGATATTTTCTACTTATTGCTTCACAGACTTTGAGCTTTTTGATCAATAATCATTATACTTTTTGCTCTAAGTCATTAAGTTTCCTTTAATTACAAATAGATATTATACTGTTTACTTTACAAAATAAGTATTTAGAATGGAAAACTTGTCAAAGTTTCTCTACCTATACGTGCACAGTTTCTCGGTATAAAACTGTGCTGTTCTTTCATCACTATCTGATTATTGAAATAGATGCAAATAAAAACAATTGGCATGTTACAAGAAGTTTGGCAACATGTTTGATAGAGAGACCTTGAAACAGTTTAGTAAGTGTTCTAATCTATATTTCCAAAAAAAATTTTTAAGATATAAATTTAATATTTGACTTACATTTAAATAAACTTAAATAGGCACCAAAATGTACCTTGCTTAATTTTCATTGCTCTAACAAAATATTAGTTTCTAAGATGTAAAAATAATTTAAAAACTCTCATAACTTAAAAAAAGTTACTTAAACTGTTTACACAAATACAATAGTGATGAAAGAGAGGAGCTGTTACTTACAACTTGAGAAAACTAAGGAACATTTAATATTTGGGTATACACGGGATCCCTGGGTGGCGCAGCGGTTTGGCGCCTGCCTTTGGCCCAGGGCGCGATCCTGGAGACCCGGGATCGAATCCCACGTCGGGCTCCCGGTGCATGGAGCCTGCTTCTCCTTCTGCCTATGTCTCTGCCTCTCTCTCTCTCTCTCTCTGTGTGACTATCATAAATAAATAAAAATTAAAAAAAAAAAAATATTTGGGTATACACTTTTAAGTGTAGCAAGATTTTGAGTAAGATTTACCTCCTCATGCTTAGAATGTCTAAGTTTCCGGTGTGTTGATAAATACATTGATGATAAAGAAACATTTACAGTTCTATCAAGTGAATCCAGCATGCAGACACCTCTGAGAAACATTAAAAAAGCACATTTGGAAAGAAGGATGTGAGTTAAGAAATGCTACTCAAGTCAGTTTTATTTTTTTATATTGAAGTATATTTCTTTTGCATTAAATCTATCAGGTGTAGTATCAGTTAAGCTTTCTTTATGATACCAGCAACGTCTCCTTCAGAATTTCAGAGACACTAGAAAAAATGTATTTTAGTTCCCCAAATATTTCTTTCTTTCCTTGATGATCCTTTACTTCCAGAAAGCTCATGAATCAAGATATGTGTATCTTTGATATAAGAGTGATGTGAAAATAACTTTAACAAAATAGGATAGTAATCCTTTCTATCACATTATGAAATCTGCATTGATATCATTGTAAGTGGGCCTTGGATATACTCTCCAGGAGGTCCCAGTACCTAGAAAACAAGGTTCTTAAGGAGTATTTTTGAATGATACGTGTAAATGGAAGTAGAATATTGGAGAAGCAGAAATATTACAAAAAAATTAAATCAGCCCAAGAAATGTCTATGTGATGGTGTAAAGTAGAAATACAAATTGTTACAAATACTTAAATTCAGATATTAAAGAAAATAGGAAGAATGAAATATAATTTTTGAATAATTGTGGCATAATTGTTTCATATAAAAGAAATAACTAGAGGATAACATGCAAATCGCAACCTCTGAAAAGTGTTGTTTTTAAACAAATAGAACAAGTAAATAAAATCATTTTATTGTAATTGGGAAAATGGCAAATCATGTTACTTTTAAAATATGCTATTCATTGAAGTAACAAAATTGAACATTTCTCTTTTGAATTTTAATACCCACATTTATTATAGGTCTCAGGTATCTTATGTGTAGACATGTGATATGTAACCATACGTGGAGAAATAGATTTCATTCAACAGTGTCAGCAATAGTCTGTGGTTTCCTAGCAGTACTTTAGGAAAGTAGTGAAGAAAAATCTGTCTCCCCTGGCACCCCCCAGCCATACATGCTTACCTTGCTGTCAAATTTTTCTCTATAGTGGCCTCGGAAAGGCTAGAACTTGTGTTTTAGATAAAGGACAAGATAAACTCTTCTACAAAGGGTTACATTTCACTTTGCTACTTTTCACTTGTAAATAAATGGTAGGTACATCTTGATAAAGCCTCCTACCAATTTCTTAAAAATAAACCATTCAGGTGGCTACATTCTCAATCCTTTTTTTTTTTTTTTAAACCATATGTCTAGAGAACCTTTAGTTTCAGAGTATAATTGAAGTAGGGTTAGAGATTTCTTTTATTCCCTATCTCCACACATACATATTATTTCCCATTGGTGACATCACTCACCAGAGTGGTACATTTGTTAAAACTGATGAACGTTCACAGACACATCATAGTCATCCAAGATCTCTAAGTGACATGTATCCATCACTATGGTATCATACTATTTTTGATGCCTTAAAAATTCTCTATGCTCCACCTATTCATCACTCCCCCTAGAACCTGGTAAGAAATTATCTTTTTTACTATCTCCATGGTTTTACCTTTTCCAGAATGTCATATAGTTGGAAACATACAGTATATAGCTTTTCAAATGGCTTCCTTCACTTAATAATATGCATTTAAGTTTCATCCATGTCTTTTCTTGGTTTAGGAGATCATTTATTTATTTGTGTCATCTTCAGTTTCTTTCATCAGTGTTTTATATTTTTCAGAGTACAGATCTTTCACCTCTTGGTTATGTTTATTCCTAGGTATGTTATTGTTTTGGGTGCAATTATAAATGGGATTGATTCCTTCATTTCTCTTGCTGCTTTGTTATTGGTATGTAGAAATGCAACATATCTGTATATTGATTTTGTACCCTGTGACTTTACTGAATTCATTTATCAGTTCTAGCAGGTTTTTGGTGGAGTCTTCTGGGTTTTCTGTATAGAGTATCACGTCAAAGAGTGAAAGTTTCACTTCTTCCTTGCCAATTTGGATGCCTTTTATTTCTTTTTGTTGTCTGATTGCTGTGGCTAGACTTCCAGTACTATGTTAAATAACAGTGATGAGAGTGGACTTCCCTGTCTTGCTCCTGATGTAGAGAAAAAACTCTGTTTTTCCTCATAAAGGATGATATTAGCTGTGTGTGGGCTTTCATATATGGCCTTAATTATGTTAAGGTATATTCCCTTAAACCTACTCTGTTGAAGTTTTTCTTTTCCAAGAATCAGTGTTGTACTTTGTCAAATGCTTTTGCTGCACCTATATAGCTAAAGTTAACATTACAGGAAACAGCAGATGTTGGCAAGGATGTGCAGAAAGGGGAACCCGATGCAGTGTTGGTGGGAATGCAAACTGGTGCAGCCACTCTGGGAGGTTCCTCGAAAAGTTAAAAATAGAGCTACCCAACAATCGAGCAATTGCACTACTAGGTACAATAATACTAATTCAAAAGGACACATGCACCCTAATGTTTAAAGCAGCATTATCTACAATAGCCAAATTATGAAAACAGCCCAAATGTCCATCAATTGATGAATAAAGAAGTGGTTTATACATACAATGGGATATTATTCAAACATAAAAATAAAGAATGAAATCTTGTCATTTACAGCAACATGGATGTGGCTAGAGAGTATTATGCTAAGTGAAATATGTCAGTCAGAGAAAGATACATATTATATGATTTCACTCATATGGGGAATTTCTGAAACACAACAAAGGAACAGGTGGAAGGGCAGCCCGGGTGGCTCAGCAGCTTTGCGCTGCCTTCAGCATGTGGTCCTGGAGACTCGGGATCCAGTCCCATGTCAGGGTCCCTGCATGGAATGGAACCTGCTTCTCCCTCTGCCTGTGTCTGTGCCTCTGCGTGTGTGTGTGTGTGTGTGTGTGTCTCATGAATAAGTTAAATCTTTAAAAAAAAGAAGGAACAGGTGGGAAAAAAGAGAGGGGAGCAAACCAAGAAACAGACTCTTAACAATAGAGAACAAACTGATGGTTACTAGAGGGGAGGTGGGTGGAGGGATGGGTTAAATAGATGTGCACTTGTGATAAGCAAAGAGTGATGTGTGGAAGTGTTGAATCACTATATGGTACACCTGAAACTAATATTATACTGTATGTTAACTAACTGGAATTTAAATAGAAATGAGAAAAAAAAGAGCTCATTTATTTTTTAGTGCTGGATTATATTCCACTGTTTGGATGTACCACAGTTTATCCATTCACTTACAAAAGGGCATCTTGATTGCCTCCAAGTTTTGGCAATTATGAATAAAGCTACTATAATCTACATGCAGGTTGTTGTGTGGACATGTTTTCAACTTCTCTGAGTAAATACTAAAGACTATGATTGTTGGCTCATATGGTAACAGTAGCTTTGGTTTTGTAAGAAACTAAAAAAAAGAAAGAGAGAGAGAGAGAGAGAAAGAGAAAGAAAGAAAAAAGAAAGAAGAAGAAAGAAAAGAAAGAAAAGAAAGGAAAGAAAAGAAAGGAAAGAAAAGAAAGAAAGAAAGAAAGAAAGAAAGAAAGAAAGAAAGAAAGAAAAAGAAAGAAAGAAAGAAAGAAAGAAAAAGAAAGGAAGGAAGGAAGGAAGGAAGGAAGGAAGGAAGGAAGGAAGAAAGAAAGAAAGAAAGAAAGAAAGAAAGAAAGAAAGAGAAAGAAAGAAAGGAGAGAAAGAAAGAAAAGAAAAGAAAAGAAAGAAAAGAAAAGAAAAGAAGAAAAGAAAAGAAAAGAAAAGAAAAGAAAAGAAAAGAAAAGAAAAAAGAAAAGAAAAGAAAAGAAAAAAAGAAAAGAAAAGAAACTACCAAACTGGCTGCATCACTTTGCATTCCCACCAATAATGACAGTGCTGTTGCTCCATAATAACATCACCAGTATTTGCTGTTATCAGTGTTCCAGATTTGGGCATTCCAGTAGGACTGTAGTGGTGTCTCATTGTTTTAATTCTCACTTCCCTGATGATACATGAAGCAGACCACCTTTTAATATGCTTATTTTATTAGCCATCTGTATATCTCTTTTGATAAGCTGTTGAGGCATTTGACCCATTTTTAAAAACAGAGTTTTGTTTGTTTGTTTGTTTGTTTTTTTGTTTTAAGAGATCTCTTTGTAAATGTTGGGTAACAGTCCTTTATCCATTGTGTCTTTTGCGAATATTTTCTCCCAGTCTAAGGATTGTTCCCTCATTCTCTTGACGTTAACTTTTGCACAGCAGAAGTTTTCATTTCCATGCAGTTCAGCTTATATATTATTTCTTGCATGAACCATGCTTTTGGGATGTTATCTAGAAAAGCATCATCATACCCAAGGTCCTCAAGATTTCCCCGTTATTCCTAGATGTTGTATACTTTTGCATTCTACAGTATCTTGGTCTATGATCAATATCATGTTAAATTTTGTGAAGAATGTAAAGTCTGGCTCTAGATTAAGTTTTTAAAAGATTTTATTTATTTATTTGACAGCAAGATAGAGAGATTAGGCCGAAGCAGAGGGAGTGGCAGGCAGAGGGAGAAGCAGACTCCCGACTGAGCAGGGAGCCTGATGCAGGGCTCAATCCCAGGACCTTGGGATCGTGACCTGAGCTGAAAACAGATGCTTACCTGACTGAGCCACCCAGGTGCCTGCCCCTAGATCAAATTAATTTTTAATTTTTTAAAGAAGTGTTAATGTCTACTTATTCTAGCACTATTTGGTGGAGATACTATCTTTGCTGTACTGTATTATCTTTTCTCCTTTATCAAATATCAGTTAATTATACTTAGGTAAGTGTACTTATGGGCTTTTTATTCTATTTTCTTGATCTGTTTGTCTCTTCTTTTGCTAATACCACACTCTGTTGATGACTATGGCTAATTAGTAAGTCTTAAATTCAAGTAGTATTTCATTGAATCTATAGATTACTGGGAAGAAATGACATTTTGACAATATCGAATCTTCCTATCCACAAACACAGAATATCTCTCCATTTATTTGATTCTTCTTTGATTTTGCTTATCAGAATTATATAGTTTTCTTCATATAGACTTTGTACATATTTTGTAAGACTTATCCCTAATTATTTCTTTTCTGGAAGGTGCTACTAAATTATGCTACTATTATGTTTTTAATTTTAATTTCCAGTGTCCATTGCTGTTGAATAGGAAAACTATTGACTTTTGTATATCAACCTTGTGTTTTGCAACTTTAATATAATCACTTACTCCATCCAAGGAGATTTGTTCTTGTTGTTTATTTTTCTGGCTTTTGTACATCAATAATCATGACATCTGCAGGCAAAGGCAGTTTTATACCTTCCTTCCCAATTTGTATAATTTTTATTTTATAATAATAAAACAACTAAAACAATAGCAAAATGCAAAGAAAATACATCCTGTCTACTATCCCAACAAAAATAAATAAATAAATAAATAAATAAATAAATAAATAAATAAATGTTTTATGACCTAGAATGTGGTCTGTTTCAGTGAATGTTCCATATGAACTTTAGAAGCATAAGTATTCTGTTGTTGTTAGATGAATCAGTCTTCTCTAGATGCCAATTAAACCTGTTTGATGATTTTGTTGAGTTCAACAATGTCCTGACTGATTTTGCTACCTTGACCATTTCTGACAGAAGAATGCTGTAATCTTCAACTATGAAAGTGGCTTCAACTATTTGTCTTTGCAAAGCTACCTGTGTTTTCTTGCATGGCTTGCATCTCTGTTGCTAGGTGCATACACATTAAAGATTGATGTTTTCTTGGAGAGTTAGCCCTTTATCATTATTTAATGCTCTTATTTATTCCTGATAATTCTCTGTGCTTTGAAGTACACTCTTTATGAAATTAATGTAGCTACTCCTTTTTTTTTAAATTAATGTTAGCATGATATATATACTTCTTATCATCTATTTACTTTGAATCTGGAGATTCTTTATATGAGAGTTTATATTAGAGTTTTCAATTGGTTCTTAGTATCGGTTCTGTATACCAATATCTCTTAAATTGTGGCTGATCAATGCTTGATGGGATTCATTGGAGTGGTCATTTGAAATGCAAATTCATGCAAGAAAAGATGGGAACACCTACAGAATGTTGAAGATGAGGACAAATTACCTGCATTTTTAAATAAGAACTCCAGGTAATTATGATACACAGTAAAAATTTGGTAATCAGAGCTGTAAAGAAAGGTTATTTATGTATTTTTGTAGACATTCACTTATATGAAAGTTAAAACATATTAAAACTTTCTTAGTCAGATTTTTTAACAGGTGATTGGTTATTTAAAAAAAATGAATATGGGACGCCTGGATGGCTCAGCAGTTGACCGTCTGCCTTCAGCTCAGAACGTGATCCCAGAGTTCCGGGATCGAGTCCCACATCGGGCTCCCTGCATGCAGCGTGCTTCTCCCTCTGCCTATGTCTCTGCCTCCCTCTGTGTCTCTCATAAATGAATAGATAGAATCTTTTAAAAAAAATAAATAAAAACAAAGATAAAAAAATGAACAGGCTCTCTGTAGCTTCAGTATTAAAGTGATATCCCCAATTTTAAGAACTTTTGACAGAAATATTGAGATTTTAATTAATAGATTATTTTAGAGAATAGCAACCTCAAAAGTTAGTTTTACCTACATTCTCCCTTGTGAAGAAAAGCAGTTACTAATAGTTCTCAACTATTGAGAAATAAATTTTCCAAAATCGTCAAGTGTTTATTCTCTTCTTGCATTCTAGTTAATTTTGATCTTCAGTTCTATGGTAATGTGCTTTGCTCATGTTGTGTGAGACTTGTATATGTCTATTAATAATTTCTAAATATATGAGGGAATTCAATAATCTCATGGCACTGTGTTGCTACAGATGTGTTATAATTCTCCATCATATAACTTTTATTTTTCTATTAAATTTGTATCACTATATAATAATGCAAAATTCAATTTTTATTTAATCTTCAATATACAATTAAGTATTTAGTTGTGTGTGTGTGTGTGTGTGTGTGTGTGATGCCTCTCAATGAGGTTACCATAGTGGTTTGGTATTTCCTTTGTGTGTCATAGATATTTTGTCAGCAACACTCTATTCCTTGATGGATTTTCCCTGCAAGCTTCCTTCTTGATTTATGTGATATCTAAATTTATATCCTGAACCACTTTTTGATATCTACTTCACTATATGCTGGCCTCTCGGACTTATGCTACTGTAGATGTAGGGTAATCATCTTAACAACGGAAAGGTAACAATCTAAATATAGTGTCTTAGGCAACAGTTGTCTTGAATTCCCACTACTGCTGCTTCTTTACCAACTCTTTTCAGAGCAAGCTGTCAGCTAAACGTGTCTTGTGTGATGAAACTTCATGGATATGTGTCAGATGTTTGAAAATCTGGCATTCATATAATATTTTTCAATATTGTGAAAAGTCTATCCTCACATGTCTCTGACATATTTAATGAACCTGTCAAGTATCAGGCATTATTTTTTCTTTATAACATGTACAGAGAATTGACAGGTGCCAGGGGCTACAGTAGCACATATAAAATGTGCTACTTACAAAAAAACATTACTTATATCAATAATCATAGGTCTAGTATTTACATTTATGCTCTACTTATAATCCAGTGAGTGTTTTAGGTAAAAGCAGACATTAACTGGGTAACATTCTCTAAATGTCAGTAAAAAAAGTTAGTGTTAAAAGAAATTGTATGAGCTCTTCATAATCTACATAATACTGTATCTGTATTAGAGGGGAAAAAATAACAATTACCAGTTAAAAAAAAAGAAAAAGGAAATCAAAATGAGACAAGAAACAGAAAGTTGGTTATCTTATCTCGTGGTGGGAGCATTTCTAAAATTTGTAGCAAAAGATGAGTTTAGGAACCAAAATTCTGGTATCAGTATCTTAGGCAGGTTTCAATTTTGTCATTTTATTTTATTTTATTTTATTTTATTTTATTTTATTTTATTTTATTTTATTTTATTTATCTATCTTTTTATTTGAGAGACAGAGAGAGGAAGGGTCAGAGGGAGAGGGAGAGAGAGAATTCTCAAGCAGACTCCCTGCTGAGTGCAGAGCCCCACATAGGGCTCATCCTAGGACCCTGAAATCATGACCAGAGCAGAAATCAAGAGTTGGCTGCTTAATCGACAGCCATTCAGGCACCCCTGTAATTTTATTTTAGAATTAAATTTCTGTATCTTTTGCAGTCATTGAACCAAAGCTGTACACAGAATTCCACAATCCTAATCATTGTATCTTAATACACAGGCTTTACTGCTGATGACCTCAACTCCCACACCAGAAAATGTGGGGCCTCCAAGGCTAATTTATTCCTAAGGGTTTGAAAGATATATATTTATAGGTGAAAAAAAAGCAAAGATTCCAGATGAAAGACTATGACTAAGATTTTGTTTTTGTTTGTTTATTTTTGATTGGGGGTGTAGTTGTGGGCACAAACCTTGGATCTTGAGGTTGAAGCAGTGGAACAGGGATCATTACATTTTTAGATTTTTTTTCAGAAAGTGCCAACCATCTATGGGTATAACAGCTACCAATTATTTTCATCTTTCAGTTCCGTAAGTCCCATTGCATTAACATAGAAAATCCTCTTGAATTTTGAGAAGTCACCATTATACCCCAATTTTTACTTCATAGTTTTTTGAGATATGTATCATTTTATTGGCCATTCTTGGTTGATTTACCCAGCGAGTAATTATGTATTCTTTCACTTTTCAGGTTCAACTCTTCCTCTCCTTCAAGCCTCTCCCTCTTTCTTTCCCTTCTCCCTTCTTCCCTTCCCCTTCCCTCCTTTATGTTTTCTTTTTCTTTCTTTCTTTCTTTCTTTCTTTCTTTCTTTCTTTCTTTCTTTCTTTCTCTTTCTTTCTTTCTTCTTTCTTTCTTTCTTTCTTTCTTTCTTTCTTTCTTTCTTTCTTTCTTTCTTTCTTTCTTTCTTTCTTTCTTTCTTTCTTTCTTTCTTTCTTTCTTTCTTTCTTTCTTTCTTTCTTTCTTTCTTTCTTTCTTTCTTTCTTTCTTTCTTTCTTTCTTTCTTTCTTTCTTTCTTTCTTTCTTTCTTTCTTTCTTTCTTTTTCTTTCTTTCCTTCTTTTTCTTCTTTCTTCCTGCTTTTTCTTTTTCTGGGGAGAGCAGGATTTTGATTGTTTGCTCTGGGATATAATCCAGGATCATGCATTAAATTTCATGGCCGTATCTCTGTTTCTCTATATTCTAAAACAGTTCTACATTTCTCTTTGTGGTTCTTAAGACTGACCATTTTTTAAATTAAGTTCAGAAATATTTTATTAAATTACAACTTTACCTATTTATCTATTACCTTTTTATTGTTAGTTTTTATATTTTTCCTTCATTTGTTTTTCTTGTTATAATTAATTGTTTTTAATTTTGTCCCTTTCAATTTAGTCTTTATATCCAAAAGGATTTTATGAATGTATCTTAATAATTTTTAGAGTTCTTTCAACTTTGCTTGAACTTCTCTCTATTCTTCAGTCATTTCATACTGATCACTGCTGTGTTTTCATAGATTCCTTTTCCTAATTTCTTTTTAGTTTTAAAATGTTGGCCACAGTTTTCAGGTCTTGTGGTTGGTATGTCTTTCTATTAATTCTTCCTTATTGTTAGGTATAGATTTGGCTTTGTAATTTAATTTTTCCAGTTCTAAGGTTCACTGATTTGGCAATACCTTCTGTTGCTCCAGTTTATATCACATGATTTTCCTGTAGGAGGAGCAGATCAGAACAAATGTTCCAGTTTCATGATCCCAGAGCTCCCTCTCCTGTTATTCCTGTGAAGCTGTTATAAATATGGCACTCCGTGCTCTTAGATCAGCTGCCTCTGCTTCCTCTCACACATTTTACTTCACATCTCTAATTCCCCATTTGTTCTATTCATGCATAATTTGGATTCTATTTTCAGCAGTTTCTATTCAGTACAGGAGTCTTTGTCCAGGAAGGGAAATCAATTTTGTTAATTTACAAATTCAGGCTTCAGACAGCTTGATTCTTTTGCAGCTTTTCCACCCACCCCTTATATTCATCTTAGTGTGCGTAAACCCCCGCCCCTATGATTTAATCTCACCTCCAGTGATCCCACCATCTTTTCCTGTTGGTAGCATCTGACAAACGACAGAGTTGTCTGATTTGTATTTCTCCCACAGTTATTGGTCTGTCACATTGATCTTGTAGCTGTTGGTGGTTTACAATATTCCTTCATGGTTGAAGAGTTGGTCAGGGTACTTTTTACCTTTAGACATGTCAGTGGGTTACTGGTTTTGCCATCCTTGTTATCTAATCTCATGTGAGAATTTGGAGAGAAATGGAAAGAGAAAGGAAAACTATATTGCTCCTATCACCATCTCTGGATCTCCTGTTTTCTTTTAAACCAACTCCTAACTGATTTTCATTCTTCCAAACTACTAAATATGCTTTTGTCAGATATATCCAATGACGTGTACTATGGATAGATTTTATATTACACACTCTCTTAACACTTTTATCATGTGCCTTTTATGCACATATTCTGTATTTTCCAAGGAATAAAGTATATCAAAGTTTCACTTAACTCACTAATGAGGAAACCACCAGGATGAGAAAACAATGTTCAAGGAACATTTGGAAAATTGAGTATTTGTAGGCATCAAAGAAAGAATATTGGCATAAAATCACAAGGTGAGAAACAAATCTTTAATATCCTTCAGGCAATAACAGGCCTGAATATGCTGTTTTTTTTTTTTTTAACTAGACAGCTAGAATCTCTAATGAACAGAAAGCTCCATTTGAATATGTACCTTCAAGGAGTAAATAGCACACAGAAGCATATCCCTAGGGAATTAAATAATCCTTGGATTCACCTGTTAGACAAGGCTACAGCATGACACTGTAGACTCCCTCAACCATTTTCTGTCCTCATCTTCCAGTTACTGAAATATTTCTAACAGTATGGACTCTTTTTATGCACATGGTAATATTACAGGAGCTGAAAGTATCGGGAAATTGAATAACTTGCTAAAGAACGCATTCTAGAAAGGGTCAGAGCCCATGATCCAACCCACAGTATGGCTCCAAAGACATTTCTCTTAATAACTGCACTCTGCTCATAGAATCTTATAGCAATAAGACAGCATTACTGAATAAGTGAAGTAAGGATAAACTAGGGAAGTAGCAAATCTGAAAAAAAATGTAATGTTTAAAGAATAACAAGTTAATTTCTTTCCCATATAAGTGTCTAGGCAGCTGATGTTGGTTTCAAAGTCACTCAGGTTGTTGCCCATCTAGTTACTTGGAAGAAGAAAAGTTCTTGGGGAACTGTGTCTATTTATTTGTGAGATTTTTTTCCACCAGTCAAAGCAACATGTCATCGCAATTATTTAATCAGATGAAATTAGTAGGGACACCTGCGTGGCTCAGTTGGTTAAGCATCTGCCTTTGGCTCTGGTCATGATCCTGTGTTCTGGAATCGAGTCCCACATCAGGCTCCCTGCTAAACGGAGAGCCTACTTCTCCCTCTCCCTCTGTTGCTCCCCCCTTCCCGCCCCCACAAGTGCTCTCTCTCTCTCACTCTCTCAAATACATAAAATCTTTAAAAAAGAAAAGGAAAGAAGTGATAAACGGCCTTACATAGCTGTAGATACCAGAGATGTTACAGTTTAGCTGTATACCCAAAGTGGGATGTGGTGGTAGTTGTTGTTTAACAGCTCTTGGTCTAGGTTATGCTTGTATGTATTGACTTAAAACTTGTTGTTTAACTTAATATGTTAAGATATTTCTGTTTATCTTATCTTTAAAGATTTAATTTATTTATTTGAGAGAGAAATAGAGGGAAGCAAGAGTGAGAACATAAGTGGGGGGTGGGAGGGAGAGCAGCAGAGGGAGAAGCATACTCTCCACTGAGCAGGGAGCCCTACTCTGGGGCTTGATCTCAGGACCCTGAGATCATGACCTGAGCCAAAGATTAAAATGCTTAACCAACTGAACTACCCAGGCGCCCCAATATATTTCTGTTTATAACTAAATGTGTTTATATTATTTTAATGTGCTTATGTTTTATTTCAAAAAGCTTTAGGTTTTTTAATCATAGTTTCACTTTTGATCATATATGTTTCTTCTGGATTTTATCATTCTATAAATCCTGCAAAAACTATCCCTATAACTAAACCTTAGAACCCATTCTTAAAAATGTTTTAATATAATTTTTGAAAACTTTGATATTGTTGGACAATATAGTGTGCATATTTATATTTTATACATTTTGTCAAATTACATTCTTGCTATTTAAACAAGTATTCTTCTTTTATAATGTCCTCACTGAAACCACACAGAACAATTTTTAAACGTACTTTTTACAACAATGACATTAATTATTGATCTTAAAAACTGCAGTTGTTTACATTCTCATTTTATGATTTTATGTTGTATATTTTACAGGTGATTTACAGGGCATTTGACAGGTAATTTAATACTGGGTCAATGTAAGTTGGCACAAAATCCAAAAGTACACTCTTACAAAATATAGAAAATGAATACTTACTAAGAGTAAGTAAATTATATCACTTAAAATTTAATCACAAAATATTAAAATTATTTTCATGAATATCAATATACATGTCTATCATGAATTACCTTAACAGTTCTAGTTGTTTATCTCTCCTTGTATCCATGATCTTTACCATATAAGCATTGGCTATATATGGCATATTGGATTTTCCAAAGATGTCCATCCATGACAATATCTTTTATCTTACATACTCTGGTACAGTGTGATTTTGTCATCAGCCAGCGAAGTCTCATTTTGCTCCCAATGAATTGGGTCTCGCCCTACAACTTGCGTGTAATTAATAGAGTATGGTGGGATATGTGCTGCACAACTTCCTGGGCTCAGTCAGAAAATTCATTCAGCTTCTGCATGGATCTCTTTACATGCTTTCTCTGGAGGAAGACATCACTATGTAGAAATCTGACTACTTGGGACCATCATGCATGAGTGGTCATATCTAGGCATTCTGGTGTCATATAAGAAACAAATTTCATCGTTGTCATGCCAGACAGGTTAATGTAGCCAACTTGGACCTTCTGGACTAACCTACTTATTAGGTGATAATCACTGGGTGACCACATCCAATGCCATGGGAGGCAAGAGAAACAGCCAGACCGCCTAGCCATGCTGTATAGTAAAATGTTTGTTTTATTAAACCATTATGATTGGGCCTAGTTTGTTATGCATCGGTGGTAACTGGAACACAATATCCTCCCAGTTTGACTCTATTTAACCTGTTGTTAGATCACTGTGTTTTTAGCTGACATGTAAGATGTTTGACAGTACTTTCATATTTCTGCTTGTTTCTTGATCTTGTGTCATCACCATGACAAGGCTGGCCCACTGTTCTCAGTAGGTTAATGTGCTTAGCAAAAACACAGGCAGCAAGGTTGGTCTAAAGAGACTTCAAGGGATGATCCCAGCTTAGAAAATAGTCTCAGTTAAAGAGCAGACACATGAGTGAACACTGGATCCCACAGACCCTTGAGAAAGCCCTACCAAAATCAGCTGAACTCTAGCCACTGCACAGGTAAATGCTGTAATCTAGAAATAGCTGACTGATATATACATACTCCAATAAAATTTCTCACTAAACAAACAATTAATTAGGGTCAAAGAGTTTGGTGCTTTTTTGTTTTTTATGTCTCACATACTCCTTTGAGCAAAATAAAATCCATTAAAATTTGTGTAACTGAATTTACAATGTCTCATATTGCTATGAATTTGATCTTAAACATCTAAAATTCTCCAGTTTTAATAGCAAATCAATACATATGTTTAGTTATACCCTTGGTTTTATTCAAACAATAGAAGTACATGTTTCTCGATATAGTTAAATTATATTTAGAGTGTACAGACAGCGTTAGCTAATTATTCTTGATAATGTAGAGCAACAGAAGTCAGCAAAAATTTGCAATCCAATCAGCATACTATGTAAAGAAATGTTAAAATTCACTGAAATTTTCAAGAGATTGTAATGATAAATAGAATCTAAATACAGCTTGTGTGTAACAAATATTCCATTTGGAGACATAAAAGAGCTAAAAGATTTTGGATTAATTTTCACTATGGGGCAGCCATGGTGGCTCAGCGGTTTAGCGCCACCTTCAGTCCAGGGCCTGATCCTGGAGACCTGGAATCAAGTCCCACGTCGGGCTCCCTGCATGGAGCCTGCTTCTCCCTCTGCCTGAGTCTCTGCCTCTCTCTCTCTCTCTCTCTCTCTGTGTCTCTCATGAATAAATAAATAAAATCTTTAAAACATAAATAAATAAATAATTTTCACTAGGGACAAAATAGGAATAATTTTGGCAAGTTATATAGTACTTATTTATTTTTTATTACCTTTTATAATACCTTCTCTACCATTTATACGTTTTTATGTGTGTGATCAAGAATGAATGAGTAAAGACCGTAAAGCAGACGTGCATCTTTCATTGAAGTAAAACAGACATTATTAAGGAAAGTGATAATTTGATTGAGAAGCTGGTTCTCCTAAGTAATGAAGGTTTTGCATGTCATTTGTCTTCCAAGATTGGTATTTCATACATTTATTAAAAATAAGGAGTCCCAGGATCTATCACTTTATAATGACACCTTACAATTAACGAAGAAATCTTGACACAAAGTGAGAGCTAGCTATTGAAGTCACCTTTATTCATATATTATGTGATGTAGGCATCTCCCTCCTCCTTTTACTTTATTTCTTCAGTTCCACTCAGCATCGGTCAGAACATTCTTAAAAGCTGCCTGAAGGAGATTTTTTTTCCTCTTCTTTAGCACATACATCATGTGAAGACCTACAGAGTTAGAGGTATAGCATCTTCAGACATAGCAAAATGAATCTGTATTCCCACTAAGTCTGTGTTCTAATTGACCAATTCTTCAAAGCTCAAAAGTTCAACAGAATTGATAAGACTATTTAGCATTAACTATGAGTCCAGGAGCATCAGTCAACATATACATAATACAATCTAGAACCAAGTTTTCATACCACACTACAGACCACAAGATAATATAAATATGCATTGGGGAAGAGATAGACTAGAAATACATGTACATAACTAAAATTTTTAAGAAACAAAGACTTAGTAGTTTCTACTTTTCCATGATTCCAATAATTTTTGTCAGTGTTCCAAAATCCATTTGGAATAATTGAAAACCACATTTAGAGATTATTTTAATATATTTGGGCTGCTATAATATAATACCTTAGGCCAGATGGCTTGTAACAACCAATTTATTTTTCACTGGCTGAGAGGCTGGGAAGTCGAAGATCAGGATATCTGATCTGGTTCATAGAGAGTACCCTCTCAGTGAGACCTCCCGTGGGGCCTCTCTTCCAAAGGCACTAATCCCATTCCTAAGGACCTAATGATATAATCACCCTCAAAAGTTCCACTTTCTTTGTGTACAGAGCATATACTATTTATAATAGCATCTACCCATGCTAAGTTAACTTCCTTCCATCCTTGATTTCCATTCTTCCACTCTTATCTCTGCATTTTTATATCATTAACTTGATTGCAAAAATTTTTAGAGCTTTTCTGACTTTGATATCACAAGGAAAAAAATCTGTGGTCTGTTGTTCTAACCTGTATTTATTCTGCTTCACTAGAGAATCTGCCTTAATGGAACTGGACTGTAGCTGCATTTCCCCAAAGTTGTTTCCTCAATTTATTAACAGTTAATATGTTGATATTTACACTAAGTTTATAATCAATATGTATATCATAGCAATATTTAGCAATATATTCTCTATTTTTAAATATTTTCTAGATTCTTCTAAATATTCAGTCATTTGGGGGGAACCAATGCTTTAGACCATCTTTCTGATAATGTGGCTATCCATTATAAAAAATAAAACAAAACAAACAAATACATAAACAAAAAGCTCTATTCAACTTATTCAGTTGTGTAGCTGAGTTGGTATCTCGTTTTCTGTTCCATTTCCTTTCTATGCCTCTCACCTCTGAATCAAGATTATAGACAGAGAAACAGAAAAACTCAATAAGGGAAAAAAAAAAGAATCAAAGCCTTAGATTCTTTATTAAAACACACTTACCAACTTTTACCTAATTCCTTTCATATTATATAATATGTGTTTGCCAGTACTATGTGTGTTTGTGCTTGATTTCTTTTCAGGACCATCTTTATTTCAATAGCATGTCTTTGGAGATGAGCGTGATTCCACCCCCCAACTCCTGTACCTTCATCAACCTACTACAAATTATAGTGGTAATGCTTGCCCTAATCATAGTATGCTATGGGTTAAAATAAAGTGACATTTTTCCTTTAATCGGCAATCCTTAGCCCATGTATTGAAACAGACTACTAAAATGACGTCATAGTTACCTGATTGATTTTTCAGCATTGGGCATCATTGAAAGAAAAATATTTGATTGTTCTGTGGCTAAATCGTTTTTATTTCTAGTTTTGATGCAATCTCAAACCCACTTAATGTTCTTCTATCACTTGGTCATTGTGTAATTTATACTGAAAGATTTATTTTGAATTTAGAGAGCAAATCTTTTTCTACATTATTTTCTCAAGTAGAAATTTGGACTCTGACTTACTTTCATTGAAATGTATAAATCATTATATAGAGAACCATGAAATGTATCATGTATTGACCCCAGAGTATAGCTAAAAGACACAAGCTATATTGTCAGCAAATATGTAGGATGATGATTGAATTTTACTGACATCCTTATTATCAGAAGACAAACATCTATTATTGAATATTTTACTCTACCTTTCTCTCACTGAATTATAATAAAATAATTATTTAAAATCATATGTATTCTGTATGTAATTATAATTCCCTGAAAGACTGAGTAGGTATATCTGAAGATGAAAATAATTCGACTATTTTTAATATATGCTTTGATTTAATCTTCACTGCCCTGCATTGAGAATTATACAATTGTGGGAACATCTGCATTTGGAAAATTTATTATTTTTCCACAAGTCAACACTATTTAAAAAAGAAATATTTTGCATATTGTATATTCAACTAAACAAGCTATCATTCTGTGCTTCCTTGACACTCATCACAAAATGAAACCATTTGTTTTCTTAAAATCAAACAATCATTGTAATTGCAGACTAGTTTATGACTATCTTCATCAAAACTGTGAGTATATTAATTTTTGAGTGCATAAGCAACTTTTCACAAAGTGATTGCATTGTTTAAAATATAATGAGCAGAAATGGCATTTCTACAGATAATAAACCTTGTTTATCCCCCTCAAAACAAAAATAATGCTTTCTGATTCTCATTATAGATATGGAATTGCCTATACAAAAGAAGTGGGGATCCTTTCTTTCTTTACGTGCATACTTCATCACTTTAGTTCCATAAACTTGAGTTCACTTTTGAGGCTATTAGTATTTGCATACCTTTTGGAACTTAAACTTTGTAGCGGCATGTTTATTATATACACATTCAAAAAATGGTTTAATTACTTAAGCCTAGTTTATATCAAGGGTTTTTGCTATAGCAATAATCACATAAGCTACTATAAATTACCAACTCCTATAATATATACATAGGTCAAATTTATAGGGCACCGCACTTCTGTGACCCATTTTAGATAAGAAAAAATATTACTGAGGTTTGGGAACTCAATTAATAAGTGAATATGAGATCCAAGATTTGAATATAAACCAGCTGTAAAATACTGTGATCCACTGAGGCACACTGCTCCCATCCTCTCTATCTGTGGATGTTATGGAATAAACTGATATTGTAGAATGGCACATAGAACATACTAGAACACTCACTTATTCATTCCTGTTGTGCGTCAGGCACCTTAAATTAGCAAACTGCACACCAATAGTACAACAGTAAAAGTGAAAAAACATAGAAAAAATAAACCTGCCCAAGGCATTTTTTAAAATAAAAGAACATTGGGTTCTACTATCCACAGAGTTCAAATCAATTCTCCGTACAGTAAATTTAATTACCTAAAATGCTATAGGGGGTATGAGAAATCTTGGTTAATTATTATATTTTCTAGAGAATACGAGGATTAGTTATTTGAAAAGTCTTGGAGCATAATAAAATTAGCTCAGTGCTAAACATATTAGTTCTTCAAAGAGTCAAGAAGTACACTGAGTCTTGCAGTTCCTCGAAGTTATCATTATAAACGTGAATTATCACTATTGAGCATGTATGGGTTTGGGCTAAGAGAATTGAGGAAGGTAAAATTCTAAATGAGCTGACTTTTACTGAAGATAGTTGAGTTAATCACTAGGCCTCTAGGGTACAATTGAGCACATTTTGGTTACAATGGTAAGTTAAAGAAGACCTCAGCAACCCTTTAAAGAAGCTATAGTCTTCTAAGTATAAAAAATTCTGTTAAGAGGTACTTGGAAACTGAAAACATAAAGTCATTATTTTTATACCCACTCCCAGTTTGGTCAGGATAAATTCTGCACCAATATTATCTACTATCCAAATAAACCCTCGCATACAATTATACACTGAAAAAAAACCAAGTCCATGATATCTTATACTGTTGAAGCGTGTTACATTTAGGATTTAATTTTATGTCTGTTTCTGTCTCTGACTCTATCTCTAGATCTCTATATATTATATCTGCATATATAAAAACATCTGTGTATCTAGATCTAGATTATATTTAATTCTCCATATTTATATATATATAAATATATAGGTACAGATACAGGTACAGATATATTGATAGGTATATATTACCGATATAATTTCCATTGTGGAAATAGTTGTCATTTAGTAAACAATCATTCCAGGTAAGGGATCCCTGGGTGGCGCAGCGGTTTGGCGCCTGCCTTTGGCCCAGGGCGCGATCCTGGAGACCCGGGATCGAATCCCACGTCGGGCTCCCGGTGCATGGAGCCTGCTTCTCCCTCTGCCTGTGTCTCTGCCTCTCTCTCTCTATCTGTGTGTGACTATCATAAATAAATAAAAATTTAAAAAAAAAATCATTCCAGGTAAGTGATGTGGTGTATTTTGTTAAGGTAGTAGGTAAACGAACTGGATATTAAAAGCCAGTCTTTCTTAACCTGTTTGACACATATTCTGAAAATGTTTCTTTATATAAGCTCATAATTTACAATATATATATATATATATACACATATATGGCAATCTATTTTTCCATTTGCCATTTAAAAGCATCAAATTATATTTAAAAACAAATTCAAATATGAAAGGAAAAAAAGAATGATAGTAATGACTGCTATTTATTGACTTTTTTTCCCACATGTACTTTATATGCATGAAACTAATTTGAATTTCATAACAACCTTTTAGGTAGCCAAAATAACTCTCAACCTATTTTCTTGTTGGTGGCAACTGAGATACAGAGACTGGTGGTAACTATCCTAGGGGTGCATCTTCTAAAGGAGTAGAGGGAGAAAATTGTAAGTAAAAACAGTCACATTGATGGAAGGCAGAAAATTGTGGAGAGGGAAACTAATTAAAAGGCAAAGTTAATAAAAATAAAATCTATTGCTTGGGTCTTATTCATATTCATTCCTCGACTCTCAATGCACCAAAGACAGTACATCTTTCTCGTCCCCTTTCAGGATGCCCATTCTGTGCCCACCTTGTTCTTCAGGGCTTTATTTCTTTTTTATATTCCAGTCCTGGTACAGCAAAGCTTGCTATAGAGACTGGAACTTGAGCCTGCAGATTTGTGAGCCATTTTCTGCTTCGGTATTTATTTGAAAAGGGAAAAATTGCCCTTGTCAAGGAGTTGATGGGGAGAAAAATATACTGGGAGTCACACAGATAAACACTGTGAGATATGATCTGGGCATATTAGGCACTCTAATTTTCCCTTCACTATTACTAACCATAATGCTTATATTTCTCATCATTTTTATCTCCATCCTTGGTCTTCTACATTGGGAAAACACCGCAAATGCAATTTTCTCTAGAGTCAGTTCTACTCTTTAATAAGCTAAAAGCTACTTAAAACCTCCTTTTACATTTATAGTTTATTTTAAATCATTTATTGATCTCACTCATCTCCCTTTTCACTTGATTTAAAAAAAAATAGCTTAGCCACTTGTCTCTGATTTTTGGCTCCTGTTTTACAGCTACATTTTCTGATCCGCTGATAACACTAAAAATAATGACTAACATTTATTTTGAAATCATCTTTTGTCAGACACTATGCTGAGCATGGGTTCATTTAATCTCACAACCATATGAAGTATTACGTGTTTATTTCATAGATGGCACCAGAAGATTTAGTAAATTGTCTAAGGTCATTCGCTGAAATTGTAGAGTGATTCAACCTAGGACATCTGATTTTAGCCACTGTGGACAAATGTACAATGATTATTTTAAAATATATTGCTTCTTGTAATAATTCATTTCCAAACGTCTGCATTCTTGTGATGATTTTCTACAATTCTGTTTGTCTAATTCTGTTGATCTTGCTTTGTTTATCTCTGAAGAGAGATATATTTTATCAAAACTGTTTATGTTTCTCTGTTCCCTATATTTCATCCCTGCTCCTTCTTCTAAAGCCCTGTCTATATATAGATTTCAATGTATTGCTGAACTATGATGGATGTTTCTTTGCATTTGTTGCTTGGATCACCTTAAAGCTGCAAAATTACACTTGCCATTGTGCAATTTTTCTAGAAATACTCCTCCCTCAGCCTGAACCAGTCCATCCAGGAAGCAATACAGTTCTACTTTATGTGCAAAGTGAAAATAATTTTTGTGTTTGAGAAGATATCTGAATATTTCAGCATACAAAATAACCACTGATTGTTTGTTCAAAAGAAGTTTCTAATAGCTTCATAAAATGGTTTTACCCTTAATATATACCACACTGTATTCTGTGCATGTTTCTCTATATAATTTTATATAAATATAATTATATAATACTGAATTCTGTCAGTATTATATTCCTTTTTATTTATTTTTTTATTTTATCTTATTTTCGGTATTCTATTCCCTAAGAAAAAAGTATTTCTTACTATCTAAAGAGATTCAGGACTTCTATATAACTTCATACATTTAAACTCAATAAATAAATATTGAATTAGTGTTTTTAATGCAAGCATCTTGAATTTAATTTTATTAAAAAATTGAGTTATAACTCTCCATTGTTTTATGTCATTCAGTGACCCTTGTATTCTTGTTTTGGAAAGAAAATTTTACTCTTTTGTTTGAAGAATAGCCTCTACAATTTATTTTGCTAAATATTTTAGTGTTTTGTTTTTGTTTTTGTTTTTTAGAAGATATAGTTATAGTAGATGAGTAAACCAGAAAGACTATTTGACTTTAAGTTAATCTTTCTATGCAATAGGTGAGTTTATTTTAAAAAGTTTATTACAGAATGTATAACCTTGATGAGCATTAACCAGGTGTGTTTGAAAACAAAATACGCAAATTATGCTCACTTACCTTTATTAAACAACTAAAAATTAATCCAACCTTCATTATTTCAACACTAGTTATGAACATGTACACTGCACCAGAGATTGTTTAGATGCTGGAGACCCAGAGTAAAGTGGAGATAGAGCAGGGAAGGATATTTTTATACTAAATAGTAATTTAAAATTATGCATATATGATATATATATATATTCCTATTTGTATTTTGTATATATTCCTATTTATACACATAAAATTACTATCTTTATCCATTTTTATTTTTTTATTTAAAAAAATTTAAGATTTTATTTATTTATTCATGAGATACACAGAGAGAGGGAGAAAGAGGCAGAGACACAGGCAGAGAGAGAAGCAGGCCCCATGCAGGGAGCCCGACAAAGGACTCGATCCCGGGACAGGATCCCGGGTCTCCAGGATCACGCCCTGGGCTGAAGGCAGGTGCTAATTCACTGAGCCACCCAGTTGTCCCTCTTTATCCATTTTTAAGTGTACAGTTCAACGGTATTAAGTACATTCATATTGTTGTACACCAATCACCACTATGCATCTCCAGAAATATTCATCTTACAAAACTGTCACATTAAGCAATAATTCCTAATTTTCCCTGTCCTTGGCCCTTGGCAAGCATTATTCTTCTGTCTCTATAATTTTGAGTACTCTAAATACCTCGTGTTAAGTGTAATTATACAGTATCTTTTTGTGACTGCCATATTTCACTTAGCATAACTTCTGCAAGGTTCATCCATGTTGTAATAGATGTCAGAATTGTCTTTGTTTTTAAGGATGAATAATACCCCATTGTGTGCATATACCACATTTTGCTTACCCCTTCACCTATAGATTCACATTTGGGTTGTTACCACACTCTAGGTCGTGAACACTGCTGCTATTAAATACATGAGCATTGAGCAGCCTGCGTGGCTCAGCAGTTTAGCACCGCCTTCAGCCCAGGGCCGGATCCTGGAGACCTGGGATTGAGTCCCATGCCGGGCTCCCTGCATGGAGCCTGCTTCTCCCTCTGCCTGTGTCTCTGCCTCTCTCTCTGTATGTCTCTCTCTCTCTCTGTGTGTGTCTCTCATGATTAAATAAATAAATAAATAAATAAGAGTCAAAATGTCTCTTCAAGACCATAATTTCAGTTGTTTTGAATATATACCAAAAAATGGAATTTCTGGATCATTTGGTAATTCAGTTTTTAATGTAGAACTGCCCTGCCATTTTCCACAGAGAATGGCTATTTTACATTCCCAACAAAAGTGCACAAGGATTCCAATTTCTTTACACCCTTGCCATTTTCTGTTATTATTTTGTTATTTTCTTCTGCTGTGCACGTGTGGCAATTTTCCAATTCCCCCCATATATGTGATTACTTTTGAAAGTCTTAGTCTTTAATGTCTGACTCCCTAGTGGAAAAACAAAGAAAGGATGGGGGAAGTCTTTAAATTCACTGGAAATCTTGTAAGCTAGTGCTTGTGGGAGGGGAGTGCATGATAGGGCGATAAGCAAGAACAACAGCCACTGCCACTTTATGTGTACCTCTGTGGCCAAAAGCAGCAAATAGTGATCAGAATAATGATCTTCAATATTTGGAGGACCGAGTCCTTTTTGCCCACTCAGGCTCATGCAAGCAAAGCAATCTGCTCTAAGAACAGTTGTGCAGATGATGGCCGTGGGTCTCAGAGGTGAGGAATGAGTAGCTGCTACTGTGCTAAGAGCTGAAATTGATCACATTTGACCATCCAAGCTTTCCCTTGGGAGATGCAACCCCTCCATAGACTCCAGAAAGGCAAAAGAGTTACATTACACAAAATCTGTCAGTGCATCACTGTCCAAGTAGGGAGACACATTTCTGGTGCTTCCTACTCCACCATCTTTCCAAAACCACTACGTTTGTTATCTGTTTATCAATGTAGTGATTAATAACCTTTGAAGGTGACTTCTCAAGGACACATATTTCAAAATAAAGCATGTTTTCATTCAAGAATGCACAACCTCTATCTTGGGTGAATCAAATAACTTTTAGTTTGTTGATATAAAACGTTTTCTTTGTGATTGTTAACTTATTGAGACCTATTTGCTAAAGCAATTTAAGTAAAACTTCATAGGTTATTAAGGACTATGATTCCAGAAAAACTGAAAATATCCCTAGCCTGGGAAAAATAGCATTAAATTCCAGTTGTTTTCTAAAAATAATAAAAAGCTAAGTGAATTTGGACCAAACTATATATTTTAAGTAAGTTGCTAGTTTAAATACTGAGTTTAAAGAAAAAATTGAGATAAAACATGGTAATTTAACATAAAAATTTATGAAATAGATATCTGTTTCAACTTGTATGAAGTG
This sequence comes from Canis lupus baileyi, assembly GCF_048164855.1. Taxonomy (NCBI): domain Eukaryota; kingdom Metazoa; phylum Chordata; class Mammalia; order Carnivora; family Canidae; genus Canis; species Canis lupus. The sequence goes on along the minus strand of NC_132841.1, from coordinate 80,190,834 downwards.
CACAGAAAAGCCTACTTGTTTATATTTGCTTAATATGTATTATTGCAATTCAAGTTAAAATTAGAAAACTCCTAACAGTATTTCTTGAAAGTCATATAGAAACACAAGAAAGAAACATAAGCACATTTATATAATTAATAAATATTAAGAATAAGTGAAGTTCCAAATTGTCTTAATCTTTACCTGTATTTGAAATATAATCAAGACAATTTGGAAAAAAAAGAGAAAAAATACTGATTTTAGGGGAAGATCATCTCATAGATTCCTAGTACTAAGAACAATGGCACATTTCAGTTGGGATAACTCTAGGGATGCAGGGTGGCTAAGTGGGTTAAGCATCTGACTCTTGATTTCAGCTCAAGTCATGATATCAGGATTGAGATTGGCCTTGCATGGGGCTCCACACTCAGTATGGAAACTGCTTAAGATTCTCTCTCCTCTGCTGCTCCACCCTGCTCACGCACGCAGGCTCTCTTAAACAAACAAATACATAAATGGGGTCAGCCCTACACTAGCATTATTTTGTAATGATGAATGTCCTTATTAAACATTTGAGAATCACATCTGGTTGAGGAATTTTTTTCCCTCTTCTCTTTATAATAAAACATGTAAATTATAGGAGATATTTGATAATATACTTTCAGAAGAATTATCAGATAAATATCATACTATTCAGCTAAATATCAGACATTCTCTTTTTATTAATGCGTCTCCCCTGACCTATTAATATGTAAGTTCCATCAGTAATTTGGCCTAGACAGCAGGCCTGCCACATTCCAGCCTCCGAATTTGTGCCCTTGCGGTCTCTCTACCTTTTCTCTCCTCCTGATGTCTCCATGATCCTCTCACCTCCTTCTATCTGTTTGATGTCTCCTCCTTCATTAGGATTATCTGACAAAACTATTTAGAAGTGTAAGTCATGCCTCACATCTTAGCTCCCTAATTAGTCTCAATTTTTTACCATTCTTAAGAAACAGTCACCTCATATATCATTTATATATTTATTACATATGTCAATTTTATTTCTTATATATTGGAAGAGTTCTTAATATATCTTAAGCTTCTTAGAACAATATCTGAAATATACAAAAACTATTTAAAATACCTCTTTCAGAAAAATAATTACTACATAGTTTAAACAAATCTTGTGTAAGTTAATTTATATACACATTGCAAAATACTAATGTTGGACTTATTCACTTTTGCCTTGAGTATCATTTTATTTTTAATTATATATTAGAAAACTAATGTAAAAAGGTATGAATATAATATTAGATTGTTATAAAACAAAAAAAATATTTTAATGTATGGTCCCTATTAAGTTATCTATAATAATTTAAAAGGGATCACAACTATCATCTGAAACTTGGAAATAGACAACAAAAACAAAAAACAACTAGATGCTCTTTTAGTGCAATATTGGGCTTGATTTCCTACTTCCTAACCTATTTTAGAGCTCTGTAGGAACAGAGGTTAACTTGTAGATCTCTGACTGGTAAGGATGCAAATAATCTCTGTCTAGTGTAACAAATAACCTTCAAGGTTTATTCTCCTATAAAACAGGAAAATAAATCATTTTTGTATTTAACCCAACAATCTTAAACGTTTTTTGTTAAAGTTCTCTCTCTCTCTGTATTTATATATTTGTTTGTTGATAATATAATTATTCATATTCTCAGGAACTTCTAAAATTGATCATGACAGCTTATTTTCCCTCCTTTAAATAATGAGCAAAATAAAATCTTTAATGTATATATATTTGTAAACGTTTATGATACATGTATAAACATTTTTACATATATAATACTTAATTTAATACTTATATATGGTTAAGATATTAACTCCACAAATTAGAACTTGATCCAAGAAGAGCAATATGAATAATCCATAGAACATTTAAAAACATCTTTTGGATTCAGTGTGGTGTAGTGCAACATATTGCAATAAGACTCTATTCTGTGAGGATTCAGAAATGTGTTTCCTTGTTATGCTTGTCAAAAGCAGAGTCTTGCTCATTTCTCTATCCTACTGAATCATAATATATGTATTTTTAGTAGATTCACCATTTCTTTTAACTTAAAAATTATAAACTACTCTAGTAAGTGTACCTGTTATCTTTTCAGCCTAATTTGGCCACAGAAATCTTGAGTATGTTAGATACTAGGGCTTTAACTAAATTGCATAGATACCCATCTATGCTACTTTCAGTTTTTGTCAGTAAAAGAGAAATGTTAAAAACATGCAAAAAATTACATGAAATTTTCAGAACTGTGAACAATATTAATAACTTTGACACTGAGTTATCATAAGAACACTTGATAAACTCTTAAGTGTATATGCCTTAGTATTTCCATGAAGTCATTATGTAATTGAATGATCAATGGTTTACCTGAAATGAGTTCTTGAATATATTACCTGCGTTCCTAATTTTGTAAGTCAGTTTTGTGGCACACAATTTAACTTATACTTTAGATGTCTTGCAGTCATCATTATAAATTTTATTATTGTACTATGACTGAGAAGTGTGCTTTGGAAATAATATATTGTATAAGCTATGTTCTCTGACATTGAAACATAATTTTGGTTTTGAATTTATAAGCTTCCATTTTTTGTTATCTTTATTTTTTTAATGTCAGAATTCCAGGCATTAAATCTTAGTATTACTTCTGTAGATGTTTTCCTAAATCCTTCCCTTTTCTAATTTTCCTTGTTAAGAAAGGACAATAGTTGGAAAATAGTTAGACTTCTAAACATTAGAAATGCAATAAAAATAAGGTCTTTTGCTGATGGATAATATATATTTCACATAGAAACAAAATAAAATCATATTCATTTAAAGAACACTGATTCTCCAATCAAAATAAATTGGCTGAATGAATAAAAACAAGAGCCAACTATATGCAATCTTTGAGAGACTCCCTTCAGCTTCAAGGACACACATAATCTAAAAGTGAAGGGAGGAAGATCTTGCATACAAATGAAAAGCAAGAGAACAGGGGTAGCTATAATTTTATCAGATAAAATAGGCTTTAAGTCAAACCCCATGAGAAAAGGAAGGTCATTATAAAATGATAAAGTAGTCCATCAAGACAATATAACAGTTGTACATGTGTATGTACCCAACATTGGAGCACTTAAATATACGTAAGCAAATATTAACTAATCTGAAGGGAGTAACAAACAACAATACAATAATAGTAGTAGACTTCAGTACCTCACTGTCAACAATGGATGATCATCCAAACAAAATCAATTTAACCCCCCCCCAAAAGAAAAGATACTGGACTTGAACTGTACTTTAGATCAAATGGGCCTATGAGAAGATATATATGGAACATTGTATCCAACAGTAACAGAATATACATTCTTTTCATTGACACATAAAACATTCTCCACAATAGATCATGTAAGGTCACAAAACAAGTCTCAAAATACTTAAAGATTGAAATCATACCAAGTGCATTTTTCTACTACATTGGTATGAAAGTAGATATTAATAACAGAAGAAACACTGGAAAATTCATAAATATGTGGAAATTAAACAAGACATTCTTGAACAACCAATGGGAAAAGATGAAATCAAAAGGGAAATAAAATTAGGAAATAGGAAAATATTTAGGAAACATTAGGGAATAGAACATAAAAAAATTAATGAGATTTGGCAAAACAATACCAGGAAGAAATTTTATGGGGATGAACACCTATATTAAAATAAAAGAAAGGGCAACCCAGTGGCTCAGCGGTTTAGCGCCGCCTTCAGCCCAGGCCCTGATCCTGGAGACCCAGGATAGAGTCCCACATCGGGCTCCCAGCATGGAGTTTGCATTGCCCTCTGCCTGTGTCTCTACCTCTCTCTCTCTCTCTGTCTCTCATGAATGAATGAATAAAATCTTTAAAAAATAAAATAAATAAGAGAAAGATCTCAAATAAACAACTGAGTGTTACACCTCAAGGAAATAGAAAAACAAATAAGTACAAAGCAGAAGCAGAAGGAAGGTCATATGTAATAAAGATCAGAGCAGAAATTTATGAAACACAATGGAAAAACAATAGAAAAAATCAACAAAACTAAGATTTAGTTTTGCAGAAATATAAACAAAATTGATAAACATTTAGCTAGACTTACCATAAGAAAAAAAGATGAAATTACAAATGAAAGAGGAGACGTTGCAACTGTTACCACTGAAATACAAAGGATCATATGAAATTACTAAGAACAATTATATACCAACAAATCAGGTAACCTAAAATAAATGGATAAATTTCTACAATCTATCAAGTCTGATTTGTGAAGAAATAGAAAATCTCAAAGAACATATAATAAGTAAGGAGATTAAATTGGTAATCAGTAAACTCCCACCAAAAATCTTTTTTTTTTTTTAACTTTTATTTATTTATGATAGTCACAGAGAGAGAGAGAGAGGCAGAGACATAGGCAGAGGGAGAAGCAGGCTCCATGCACTGGGAGCCCGATGTGGGATTCGATCCCGGGTCTCCAGGATCGCGCCCTGGGCCAAAGGCAGGCGCCAAACCGCTGCGCCACCCAGGGATCCCCTCCCACCAAAAATCTTAAAACCAGATGTC